>NC_082668.1:105265521-105597021 GCF_025265405.1 Mesoplodon densirostris | reverse complement strand
TTTCTCCAACAGCCTTGTCTTCCTTGGCCTTCTGATCTTCTCTGGACCCCACTATGCTAGCCCTGTGTCTGGACACGATTTTCTCCTGCTCTGTTCTGAGCTCCTGAAGGTCAGGGTTCATCTGTTCAGTCACTAGTACCTAGCACAGCCCTGGCACACAGAGGTTGCTCAGAAAATGCACAAAAAAATTAAAAGGGCAACAGGGGTTTGGAAACTGAGAAATCAATTTTGCCTACAGGGTTTTTTTCTTACAACGTAATGTACATAATTGTTCATGAAGGCAGCAGTGAAGCAAAAAGCACGGATAAGTTGTAACAAAGAGAAGAAACAAACTGAATTTTAAAAACGGAAGCAAGGCAGAGTGGATAATCATTTGACACCTGGAATAATACATGTGGAAAACGGGGTGGGGTGGAGGAAATATTTCTATGGGACATGGAATGAGCTAAATGTATTCGAGAATGAAGAGAGACAAAGAAAGACAGGAGAGATTTCTTTCAGGGGTGGAGGGGAAGAAGCACATGGAGATCTAGGGGCAGAATGAAGAAACCTGCCAGCCCTCTCTACCCACCTCATCCCACCAAGGCTACAACGTAAGGTTCTGTATCAACTTCTACAATCCACATTTCCCTGGGTTTTGAATAATCGGGAGCTCTGCAGTCAACCTCTGGGAAGGCATTTATAGAAAGCCCAGACATTAAAATGAGGGTGTCTATTGAATGAAGTATTTTGCTAACTGAAGCCACTGCCCCACACTTCTCTGTCCTGCCTGGAGAGGTCGCTATGACATATTCTTCTTATGGTAGCAATAGTTAAAATAGAGGCAGAATATTTGAGTTGTTTCTCTGGTTTCTCTATCCACTGTAGGTATGAATAGAGCTTTATAATGTGAACTCATAAACCCCGTGAGCAAATTTAAAAATATTTGTTCTTCACAGGCACTAAGTGAGCAGAAGCTCTAAAAAAATCATATCATAAACTCCATGCTTTTAAACGTGGTTAATTTATAAGAAGGGTTATATATCAAGCTGCTTAAAACATTTATCTTATGTCCCAAACTTTTATTTTTGTTGCCCTGAGTTTTGTGCAAAATATGACAGAATGGATCATCAAACTCTCAAAAGCATCATTAAGTAAAACATAAAAGATGAAGTTTGGGCTTCCCTGGTGGCGCAATGGTTGAGAGTCCACCTGCCAATGCAGGGGACGTGGGTTCGTGCCCCGGTCTGGGAAGATCCCACATGTCGCGGAGCGGCTGGGCCCGTGGGCCATGGCCACTGAGCCTGCACGTCCGGAGCCTGTGCTCTTCAAGGGGAGAGGTCGCAACAGTGAGAGGCCCGCGTATCGCAAAAAAAAAAAAAAAAAAAAAAGATGAAGTTTATCAGATTTAGTACTGAAAAAATATATATATTTATATAAATATATTCACTGTCCAAAAAGAATCTATCTTGCATACATCTATCTTGGGTAGATTACCATTCTACATTTATTGACTGTCCCTTTATACCTCTGGTTAAATCATTTATTGACTTTGACATCACTGATAAGACTACCAGAACCATAAACTTTAATTGAAGAAGAACCGAGTACTTTTTTGATGAACCACAAAAAAAGAATAATAAAAGGTGTACACTTTAATAACAAGTCTGATTATCTCACCTTGCAGTTGAGGGGTAGGGAGTGTCCAATCATCCTCCAAATACTACTGCAAAGAAATGAATGACCAGATCTATGCAACAACACTGCTGTGCAAAGAGATGAAGTAAACATGATTGCAAAAGCATTCACCTTTATCAAGGCACTGAGTTTCTGTTTGAGAGTTTCTACTTCAAACTGGAAAATATAAATGAAGCAAGCATAGCATAGAAAAGATAAATAAAAAGCTTATTGTTGAGGTATACTTAGCTAGTCCATAGAAAATTCTACATTTCAGATTTATTATGACTTGATGGCCATGAGGAGGGCTGTGTCAGCAGAGGGCAGAGAATCAGTGCCTATAAGATATTTCCTGAATACACTCCTCCTCTCCACTTTCATTGAAGGAAGGGAAAACAAAATAAAAATAATCCACCAAAATTAACTGGACATCTGTTGTTTTTAGATAAAAGAGCAAGCGGTGATATTTGGTTTTAGAACATATGTGCATATTTTTTGTGTTCTACTAAATAGAAAAAAATCATTAAATACATTGTAAGATAATTTAGTAATCTACAAAGATCTGGTGGCCCTGTGTGTCAAGCATTACAATAAAAGCTGTAGATCATTCATTCAAGAATAAGTAAGGCAGAGACACTTCCCTTGAAGTAAGATAAGATGATGATATATTACTTGTATGCAACCTGTACATCTAAAGCAGTGGTTTATGCTTTAATGTGCATAAACACAACTTAGGTGTCTGGAGACATGGAGATCACTCACAACCAACACCCTTCAGGTAATCTGATTCAGTACATCTGAGGTTAGCCCCAGGAATCTACATTTATAACAAATGCTCTAAATAAAGGTGAAATAAAAGTTTATAACTTGGGCAGCATTTCTTAAACCTAACTGCATATTAAAATTCCTTTATGATCTTTATAAAAATTCAAATGCTTTTTCCCAACTCCCAAAATTCTAATTAAATTGTTTTTCGTGTAGTATTTTTGAAAGATCATCAGGTTATTCTAAGGCACACTCAGGACTGAGGAACACTGCCTTAAGAGAACCAGAACAATGAGGTTAAGAACTCCTGGCAGATATCTTACATTGTGTGGGTCCTACATTTTCAGATGTGACCCCACTTCCTAGAACCTAATTAGCTATCGTATCATCATCATCATAGAAATCATTGGCAGTAGAATAGTTACTTTTTATTTTACATTTGCTTTTTATATTTCACTCATTCTTGTGCTTTACATAGGGATGATTGTGTTTAATCTTCCCAGTCATAGTCTCTGGAGACGGACAAAGAAATCTGCACTTTAAACACACATTCCAGATAATTGTTATATATATTAACTTTGAGAGCCATTACCTCTCATTACTTTCTCTTTAAAATTTCAGTGTAATCCTTTATTTTTTTCCCCCAGTATGATTTTTTTTGTTTTTAAGTCAGAGGATACATTACCTTGCTTGAAGCTCTCAGAGGCTCCACATTACCCCGAGGTAGACTGTGAAGATTAAAAGAGAACAGCGGTATGTAAAGCAACTTGAGGGTCTAGAATCCGGTAAGTATAAAATCTGACCTCCAGGTATACATATATATACACATATATGTATGTATGTATGTGTATATATATATATATATATATATATATATATATATACTTTTACAGATTCTTTTCCCTTATAAGTTATTACAAAATACTGAGTATAGTTCCCTGTGCTATACAGTAGTAAGTCCTCTTTGGTTATCTATTTTATATATAGTAGTGTGTATATGTTAATCCCAAATTCCTAATTTATCCCTCCTCCCCTTCCCATTTGGTGACCATACATTTGTTTTCTATATCTGTGGGCCTATTTCTGTGTTTTAAATAAGTTCACTTGTGTCATATTTTAGATTCCACATATAAGTGATATCATATGATGTTTGTCTTTCTCTGACTTACTTCACTCAATATGATAATCTCTAGATCCATCCATGTTGCTGCAAAAATCACTTTGTTGTACACCTGAAGCTAACACAACATTGTAAATCAACTATACTTCAATTAAAAAAAAACTTAGAAAAAAACAAGCAAAAAAAAAAATCTGACCTCCAAAAGCCAGTTTGTCTCTCAAGTTAAATATAATGGCTTCACCATCACCACCACCCCGCCGCCCACAAACACATACACACAAACTCTAAACCCTTTGCAGAATCACACATACCCTCTGAGGCTTCCGATCTTACCAGTTGTTTCTCCGTCTGCTTTAAAGTCTTTCTCACTCTGCCACCCACTTGTTCTCTGTTCTCAGTTTAGTTGTCTGCCAGCCTTGATATTTTTAATGTGCAATGGACAACATGGCTAGTTCTGGATCCTGGAAAAAGGGGTCCTGGATGTTCTAAGTGGATAGCAGCATATGAACGTATAAACAGGAAGTTAAAGGTGGAGGTGCATGCGTGTGTGTGTGTGTGTGTGTGTGTGAGAGAGAGAGGGAGAGAGAGAGAGAGAGAGGTCAGTGAAGGGAACTGATTGATGAAAGTAGAAAGCCTGTCTTGGGAGAAGATTGATTTCCATCAATCAGTCTAATGGTAATGACATATTTCACTGGGTAAACAAATTCTTTAACCAGACAATTGCTCTTTTCAAAGTCTGTAGGTTAGTTGAGGACCCAGGTAATGCAGCTTCTCACTGGCTTAGTGGTGTTTTTATTTTCCAGGGAAAAGTTCTACTCCTGATTCTGCAGTGATAGTGAATTGCGAATTCCCAATGCTCATGGACTGTGAATGCTATTCTCTCCCATGTTAATGCTTAGATAAAAACTGAGCAACATGGTCAATGTAGAGTCACATAATTAGAGACAGCAAGTTGAAAGCAATCTTTGGAACCATCAAATCAACCCCCTTCTTGTACAGATGAAGAACCAGGTCCATGGTACTAATCTTCTCTTGGAACTAGGTCACCAGCCAGCTGTACTCTGTTGTGAATAGGAAACAACTTTGTCCAGAAAGAAATCTTTATTGAAGAAGAAAGATGAAAAAGTTGCATTTGATCATGGGCTAATAATGTCAGCATAAAGCCAAAAAGTGTTACTAAATTCAAAAACATCCTACGGATCTAGAATGGTCAAGGGAGGCTAGAAGATAAAAGCTGATTTTGACTTGTTCAGATTGTGCCCTACTTTTGTCAGCCATGGTCTCCTGTACATCTCCCTCTGGTTATCACTGTTCTGCCAAGTTATGATATTGATACTTACTTGGTGGGTCAAATATTAAAAGAGAGCTTGCTCCCTTCTCTCTGCAATTCTGACATGTTTTCTCTAATAGTCAGAGAAACTGCATCTTCTTTCACCCTTTTCTTTCTGGCTAACTGAGCTAGACTACCATTATTTTATAAAGCTGGCTTTACTCCTTGAAATCCTCTGGAAGAGAAAAAAAGTATATAGTTAAGAAAGTAGATAAGAATTATAAAAGCTACAGGAGTTAAATAATTTTAATTTGTGACACAGGTTGTCAAACTGTTCAGTAATCAGAGGTCTGAGTTTTCACCCTTTGAGGGAATGTTAAATATCATAAAGTCTTGGGACTCCCCCAAAACACAAGATGGGGCCATCTAGGACTGGGGAAGGTGGGAGTGGGGAGAAATGGGAGTGACTGCTAATGGGTATGGGGGTTCTTCTTTGGGGTGAAAGTGTTCTAAAATTATAATATTATAGTGATGTTTGCACAACTCTGTGAGTGTACTGAAAGCTCTTGATTTGCACACTTTAAATGCATAAATTGTACAGTAGATGAATTATATCCCAATAAAGCTATTATTTTTTAAAGGGTACTTTTCAAGTCCATGTGCACAGAAGCCAAAAGGGTTAGATAGAAACAGGTATTGTTCATGTTTCTGATCATCTCCAGCAATGTTTTCAACACAGTCATTGTCGTTTCAGTAACTATTAATTACTATAGACCGTAGCTCATCTGAGAAGATGCCTCCAGCAAGCAATTGACTTTATTTAGCTGTGATTCTTTGCTATGGAATGTAATTACATATTATAGGCATTCCCTCATCTCCAAGTCACCCAAGAGTTGAAGCCAATGGAAAGAAGTGATTGCATTTAACAGGAGTAGCTATTTCTAAAAGTTGATGTACAGCCTCTCATTTAATAGGGGAGAGAGTTCTCTCTACTTCCACACATGAATGGTATCTTTAACCAAATTTATACTGTGGTTGCAATAATACCATTTACTATTATTTCAAAATTATAGATTGATTATAAAAACCAGCAGCTTTTAATGAGCCCACATGAATAATAGCTAGCATTGTCATTAATTAAATGTTACTAAATTCTTTCCTTTCTTTGTGTATGCTTGCCTTATCATGCCAAGACATGGTAATCTGCTGTTTATTAAATGACAGTAAATGCATAAAAGGAATGGAGATAAATAGTTTCCTAGATATTTTCAATATTGTGCTGTCATTCCTATGTGACACGTGATTTTGTATGAATAATGAATATGGTGAAATGGGATTTGTTTCTGCACATTTTAATTAAACATAAGATGAAAGACCACAGAGAAGGGAGTCTGATCATTTGAACTACTGGCCCTTTATACCACGTGATTTGAGAGGCGGGATAGTCTGATTTTGTTTTAGTGTCTGACATGTGTTAGTGTAATGCCCAGTATTACCCAAGCTGCTTGATAAAAGGCAACTTAATTAACCTCTCTGAGACAGTTTCCAAATATGCAATAATATGGATAAGGCACTAAACTGCTGGAGTTTTTGTGAAGATTACATATAAAAAAACTTTTCCAGGGCTTCCCTGTTGGTGCAGTGGTTGAGATTCCACCTGCCGATGCAGGGGACACGGGTTTGTGCCCTGGTCTGGGAAGATCTCACATGCCGCGGAGCGGCTAGGCCCATGAGCCATGGCCGTTGAGCCTGAGCGTCCAGAGCCTGTGCTCCGCAGTGGGAGAGGCCACAACAGTGAGAGACCCACATACTGCAAAAAAAAAAAAAAAAAAAAAACCTTTTCCAAATCACCTAATACAATAAATCGGAAGTATCAAAATGTTAGTTTCACTTAATTTCATTTGAAAGATGCTCCTAAGAGTGTTGTATGCAGTCTCTTTTATAACCCATCATGTTCTTGAAAGTTCACCATTAAATCTTATTTCTTTTAGAGTCTTTAAGTCATTTTAGTTATGAAGAATAACTAAATTTTGAGGAAGTACACACATTAATACACTGCTGGTGTATACATTGCTGGTGACTGTGTAAATTGAAATGTATTTTCTGGAGAGTGATTTAGACATAAATATGTTCAGATCTCTTAAATTAGATGCTCACTTTTAAATACCTATCCTAGGTTGTTACAAGACATGTGGGCCAAGCTTTAGGCACAAATACATTAACCACAGCATTATTTATAATATAAAAAAATAGGAGTATCTGAATTTCCAACTTTAGGTGAATTAAATAAGTTTTGGAAGATCTCTAGCAGCCATGCTGCTCTCTAGTTCTATGCCCCCTCTTCACACTCTGAGCCAAAGCCAAAAGAGGGGATGTATGTAGGAAGCCATACCTGCCATTTATTGGAACAAGCAGATCACCACAAATCAACAAGTTCTTAGCACCAGGAAGAAAATCCGTATTAAAATTATTTCCTAGAATATTTAAATACTTTATCTACTGTAGAGCTCCAAACACACACACACACACACACACACACACACTCTCTCTGAAAAGAAAAAAAATATATATATATATATATTCTCTTTTGATGGGAAAATTTAAACCATTTACATTTGAAGTAATTATGAATAAGTGAGGAACACATCAAGAGAGGAAAAATGGAACAAGAGAACTACAAAACAGTCAGAAAACAATCAGCTGACATTTGTAAGTCTCTCTTGAAAGATAAGTGATAGATAGATGATAGATAGATGCAACTACATCTAAATAGATATATAAAACTTTTCATTAAATTATATACTATAAAAATATCATGAATTTTTTATTTACAAACTTCTTTCCAGGGACTCTAGGAGAAAATTGCTCTGAACTTTAAAACAGCCTTTCATACTGAGATCTAATTTGTTGATATTTTTGCAGACAGCATAGAAGACCTATAAGGTGGGCTTCTCAGAAGAGGACCATCTATACGTTGTCCATCCTAGAGGTGGGATTATTGCTCCAAAGCTGCTAGTAAAGAGTTACCACGTGCACAGGAAATTTGCTTGAGCTCCACTATGATGAGAACCTGCCATCCTAAGTCCAACAAAAATACACTTTTTCCCATGGATTTCTGCTCCACAATAGATATTTACTCCATTAGGTTTAATTGTACCTAAATATCAGTTTACAAATGGAAAGAAAGAGAGGTGGAATCAAGAGTTATTTTCTCCTCTGGCATTTTCATTCACATATCAACCTTAAATATAAATATAAATACTTTATATAAATATAAATACTTTATATATATATATACTTTATGTATATACTATAGTTTGACCTCATCCCTTCTACTTTGTGCTGCTATGGATGAAGAAGAGGGAGGAGGGTTTTTATGTTTCAAAGAAAAATTCGGGTATTTAAGTTAGTGGATCCCAGCACAAACATTACATTCCTATCATAAATATTGATATATCTTTATGAGTGTGTGGGTGTGCCTTCATAGTTCTTTGTCTATTGCTTTATCTCTATCTACTTTGCTTTCTGAAGTAATTCCACACCTAAATCTACGGTCAGAAGGTCAACTGATGTGATTAAGGCTCTGAAGCCAAATTGCATGAGTTTCAATCCCAGATCCACTTACAAGCTATATGCTTAAAACAGTGTCTATAACACAGCAGTTGGGTGGTAGATACTATTATTATTGTTGTTGTTGTTAATTTTGCTATTATTGTTTATAATTTTCTATGTTAGCAGACATTACTTGCAGAATCCTTAAATATTTTTAAATACACACATCTCTGCTTATACCCATCTTAGAGTAAGAGCCACCATTGCTCATGTGAAAATCAGTTGGTTTTGTGAGTTGGAGACTCTATTTTTCTGAATAAAAAACTAGGGAGCATGTTTGAATCTACTGTTTGTTTCCTCCTCTCATTGTATCTTATTAGTATACCAAATATATCTCAATTTCAACTGTTCTGAAAGTCAGCTACCTGTCTATGAGCAACTTTTCAGGGGTACCAGAGGTGGATATCATATATGTGATCACCAACTAAAAATTGACACTGCCATATGCCTCTACAAGGATTAAATTAAAGCTGTTGCAGCCGCTGACCTTCAACACCCCCTGAAAGGAGTTCGGGGTGGAGATCAGGAATGAGGCCCTCTGTGCTCTGGGAAAAACTGCCTGAACAGGGCTTCAACAGTTAGATATTTTCAGGAGAGGATTTTTTGAGGCCAATTCTTGCATCTCCTTGTGTCTCGAAAAGCACTAAAATTATTCATGGTGACATCTACTCCTTGTGACTAGCAGCAAGCCTCTGTCAAAATGTGTGCTTGACTGCACATACCCCCTTCACTAAAATCACATATATACTGACCTCCCCCTTACCTCTTCGGAGCAAGTTCTCAGAGCTAATTGAGATGCTGTCTCCCAGGCTATAGTCCTTATTTTGCCCCAGATAAAACTTAACTCACAACTCTCACGTTGTGCATATTTTTTTCAGTCAACATGATGTACCCTATCCCTCTAGTCAGGTCAACCAAACACACTTTCCACATCTGTTGAAATCTATTCTTTAATCAGATGACTACTCAAAACTCAGAGGGGTGTCCTCCAAAATGCCATGAAATATACCTGAATACTGCCCCAAAATTTCTATAGAGATCATTTATAACACAATGGCTCTAATGTATTACTTCCATACACAAATTAAATGCTAACAAAGAAAAGATGAAGTTATAAGTAAAAATATGTTCACTAAAATAAAACAAAACCAAAACAGTCAAATGATACACAAGTAGTCAAAGCAAGGAATATCCTTCATTCCTCTCTTCCTGTTCTAATTAAATTCTCCTCAGTTAAACACTATTTACCCCCTCCCTATTTAATTTATTGTGTTTTTTTTCTCTTTATATTTTACCTACTATACAGTCATTTGGAATTTGTCCCTTCTTTCCTCTTAAATGTGTTTTGTTTGTTTGTTTTGTTTTCATTTTGTTTTCTGTTTTTTTAAACTTAATTTAATTTTTATTTTATATTGGAGTATAGTAGATTTACAATGTTATGTTAATTTCAGGTGTACAGTAAAATGATTCAGTTATACATATACATATATCTATTCTTTTTCAGTGTGTTTTCCCACATAGGTTATTACAGAATATTAAGTACAGTTCCCTGTGCTATAAAGTAAGTTCCTGTTGATTATCTATTTTATATATAGTAGTGTGTATCTGTTAATCCAAAACTCCTAATTTATCCTACCCCCTGCACCTTTCCCCTTTGGTAATCATAAGTTTGTTTTCTACATCTGTGGGTCTATTCTGTTTTGTAAATAAGTTAATTTGTATCATGTTTTTAGATTTTACATATAAGTGATATCATATAATATTTGTCTTTGTCTGACTTACTTCACTTAGTATGATAACCTCTAAGTCCATCCATGTTTCAGCAAATGGAATTATTTCATTATTTTTTATGGCTGAGTAATATTCCATTGTATATATGTACCACATCTTTTTTATTATAAATAAGTGTGTATTTTTATGATGTCTATCACACATACTAAAGAATATATATAAATATACATGTAAAATATATGATAAAATTAATAACATCAATATGATTGCACGGTTATTATTGCTGCATAGCTAATTACCCCAAGACCCTGTAGCAGGAAATGGACCATTTTATTCTGCTCATGATTGTGTGAGCAGGAATTTGGACCCCAGCGTGGATGGCTTGTCTTTCTGGGGCAATTTTTGGAGCCTCTGCTGGGAAGATTCAAAGACTGGCAGTGATTACACAGCTTGGGTCTAGACTCATCAGAATGATCAGTAATTCTCAAGACAACGCCTAGGCTTTGAAGCCTCCAAAACTGGAATTCCTTAGTTCAGCACCTACATATGTCTTGGCTTCCTGACATCATGGCAGCCTCAGGGTACTCAGACTTCAGGGCCCCAAGAACAAGTTTTCTAGTGAATAGGAAAGAGGCTGCAGTACATTTTCCAACTTAGTCTTGAAACTTTCAAGACATTTATTGGTCAAAGTCATGACAAGCCCACCAAGTTTCGAGGGTAGGAGATCTAGAGCTCACTTCTTTACATGAAGAGTGACAAAGTGAGAAGTATTTGTCAGATGGGAGACATTGTTGCAGACGTCTTTGGAAAATAGCCACCATCCAGTCTCAAAGCAGACCATTACTACTACCTCTGAATCTTGCCATGATTACTTTCTCTTGCCTTAGACCAGCGGTCTCCAAGGTTTTGGCACCAGGGACTGTTTTTGTGGAAGGCAATTTTTCCATGGACCAGGGGTGGGGGGTTGGGGGGTAGGGTTTGTCCAGGTGGTAATGTGAGTGATGGTTCAGGCAGTAATGTGAGAGATGAGGAGTGATGGGGAGTGGCAGATGAAGCTTCACTCACTCCCCCACCACTCACCTCCTGCTGTGTGGCTAGGTTCCTAACAGGCCACAGACCGCTACCAGTCCACAGACCAGGGGCTGGGGACCCCTGACCTATACAGGTAACAATTTTTGTGAATCTCCTCAGCTATTTGTTATCCTTAAATCATATATTACTTTACTTCATCAGTTATTAATCTCTGTCAACTCTGTAAACATGATGGACGTAGTAGTTCTAAAACATAACTGCAAATTCTTTGCTATTTGCATAGAAATAAAGAGCTAGATTCTAATCCCTGCCCTTCAAATATAAGCTTGTTTAGTGATTGATTATAACGAATAGAATGTAACAGAATGGGCAGTGTGATTTCTGAGGCAGCTTCATAAAAGTCTATGCAACTTCTACCTGGCTTTCTCTTGAAACATGTGTTTTGAAGTCCAAAACTGCCATGTAAGAAGTCCAGTTCTGAACCAACATGTTGTGGGTATCATGTAGAGAGGCCACATGGAATGAAGAGAGAGATGTCTGAGGAAAACAGCTCTTTATGTCTCAGATGTTTGAGTTTTCCTAGTTCAGGCACCAGATATGGGAGTAAGGAAGATTTTGCGATGACTCAAGATCCTCTAGTCATTTATTACTGCCACATTATCCTTTGAGCAAGAACCTCTAAACTAGACCCAAGCAACAATTAACACTGCAAGAAATAATATTAATCAATTATTATTTTATGGATGGTTAATGTAATGTTTGGTTAAATTCTCCTGTAAAAAATAATTTGGACCTGATGAAATAGATATCAATCAATCTATCTATCTATGTATTGATAAATTGATATCTATCTATCCATCTATCTATTTGAAGATGGGAGATTTTTAATTATGTTCTGTATTCTTTTATGTTAATTTGTCTTTTCATTTTTCTTTCATTCCTAGGGTTAATTCTGTAAGATACTTTTTCTATGTATTTTTCCTTTTCATATAGGTTTTTTAATTTATTTACAAAGAGTTCTTTAAATTAAATTTATTCTGTTTTGATCATTGTCTGTGCTTTGTCTTCTCACGATGTTGTTTATTAGTCTTTTCTTCCTTTTTTTTATTATGTAGCTGGCAATTTGGCTTTTACAAAATATTTTGAAGTGCTTTACTAAGATTTAATTATGTTTTATGTATTTTTGTATTCTTTCTCATTTGTACTTCCTTAAATATTTGTAATTTATATCTTCTAATTTCATAGGTTTAGTTTCATTATTTTCTAAGTTTTAGTGTTTCATACACATTTTCATCCTTATTGAATTAGCTATACCATACTAAAATATTTCTCCTAGTGATAGCTTTAGCTCTGTGCCACAGATTGTATTCTGTGTAATCATTTTCATAATTTTTAAATTTTATGTATTTTCATTCTGTAGTTTAATTTTCACCTATAGACTTTTAGTATTATCTTGTATTATTTCAAGGTATATGGTCTTTTAGAAAACAACATTTTATTCTAGTTTATTGCCTTTTTGTCAAATAGTAGTACTATTTTCTAGTAACACAGTTGGCTTGTAGTACTGTTGTTTAGCAGTCAGATAATTTTATTTGCGTTATTTTTATTTTTTGGAATATATAGAAGTTTTCTCTATCATCTTATAATCATCAGTTTTCATAAATGTTTCTTTTGCCCTCGAAAAATGATATATTATTTATAATTGGGATTCAGATTTTGATATATGTCTCAAAGAGCTAAATGTTTTTGTCCATTGGAACTACCTTTATTGAGAAGTATATTAAATTCTAGTATTAATATGCTTCTGTGTTTTTACTTTTGTGTCATGTGATTTCTACTTTGTGAAAATTATTTTTATATCTTTGAAAAAATAAATATTAATGAACATTAAACATATTCATTGTGACACTTTATCATTTCAAAGTGTCCTTCTTTGCCTCTGCTAATACTTTTGTTTGAATTCTCTTGTCACACATCAAGACTGAAATACTGCTTTCTTCTTGTTTTCTTTGCCTGATGTAGTTGTTTTATTTTTAACCATTCTCAATCTCTTTGCTTTACATGCATTTCTTATAGAGTGTTTGATTATACTTTCTAAGCAAATCTGAAAAATTTTAAATTTTTGATTATTGATATTGAGCCATTTAAATTTACTAGTGTGATTGATATATCATCTTCCAGTTATTTTCATATTTTATATCAGTCACTCTATAAAAATATGTGTATAAACTAATAAGCAGACATACAGAGATACACATATTATACACACATTCATTCCTTTACTATGTAATCTACATTGTTCACTCTTTGGCATTTATTTTTACGTTTACAAAGTTAGAACTATAGCTATATACATATGTAATTTTCCTACTGATTATCTTTATACTAATATCTTCAGATCTTGCTTTCTGTAAATAGAGTCAAATGATTTCCTATTGTGACTAATATTGAAATGAATATTGAAATTTCCTTACTGTCCTTCTCTCCTAGTATCCTGTATGAAAAACTACATTTCTACTCCAGTAAATATCTATAAGGAAATTACATAGCTTATTTTACTTTCAAGATGGCATTAGATTTCTATGAGTATTTGATCCTTCATATTTTCTCAGTAAGTATTTTTGTCAGTTTTGAAATGAGTTCTCCCTTCCATGTTCCAACTTTTTAAGTCAGTTATAGTGAAAGGCATATAGCAGGGCGTGCAAGAAGTTACGCCACACAGGGTTGGAATGTAGCACTAACAAAAGCATTTCAGGTTTGTTGGCAAATCTTTTTCACTGGTTCTTCATCCATTCCCTCCACAATGCAAATTAAGAACACTAGCAATCTCCATTAGTATTACCCACATTTCTTTCTGTAGTCTGCTGCTCCACATTATTTTAATTAGTGTGTTGTGAAAAATATACTCTATGTTAAACCCCCAGGAAAGATAAATGAGTGTCTTTATGTTAAGACCCTTCAGAGTCTCAAATAGGCTAAAGTGCATAGCGAATCTCCAGGAGGAGGATTTAGCATCCAGTATACCCCAAAGTTATGTGACTATGAAATCCCCTTTTCTCAGAGTACTCACTAAACTCTCCTGAACTAACCTTTTGTGAACATAGTTTTAAAAATGCTGATCTCCATCAAGAGATTTAAGAGGTAGTATGAGCAAGCCACTATTCTGCATCCCAGCTGAGAAACTGCAGGAATAAGCCGCTCTGTTGAAAGATATTAAACAGTGTTCTTATCTGAAACATTCATTTGCCTCTGTTGATTTATACTGGGTTGACTAGCTTCCTGGAAATAAAATGTTTAAACCTTGTTTACCTTTAAAATAATACTGTATCAGTCAAGATTTTGGGTTCCAGGCAAGGTAAACAGACCCTGATTACATTAAAACCAAGAGACCTGTTTTAAAATATCATAGAGACGTAGTGAACGGACTTGAGGACATGAGGCAGGGAGAAGCTGGAGTGAAGTGAGAGTAGCATCGACATATATACACCACCAAATTAAAATATTTAGCTAGTGGGAAGCAGCAACAAAGAACAGGGAGATTAGCTTGATGCTTTGTGATGACCTAGAGGGGTGGGAGAGGGAGGATGGAAGGGAGGCTCAGGAGGGAGGGTATATGGGAACATATGTATGTTTATGGCTGATTCACTTTGTGGTACAACAGAAAGTAACAGAGTATTGTGAAGCAATTATACTCCCATAAAAATCTATTAAAAAATATATCATAACTCAACCTATAGATGGGAATGTGGAAAATAAGCTTGGTTTGCAGGCAGACACTGTGGAGGACCTGGATGGTTAGAAAGAAGGTAACACAACACCCAGCTTTTATTAGATAGTGTCTAAACAGTTGCTGCCACAACTGACATCAATGTCCCTGCACACTGATGCCATGATGATCGTTGAATGGATTCTAACCAACCCTAACCTCACTTACTCCAGATTTAACATTTCATGAAGACTCTACAATGGACTCCCCATTTCATGGGGATAAGCCTTAAAAAGACAGCCTTATCTGTCTTTTTTCCTTAGCAGCAAGAATAAGAGAGATGATCTGGTTCCCAGAGTTCCTTGGTGGTCGTGGTGAACACCTGTCTCCCATCAAGGCTACACACTTGTGGATGGATTTCCCCAAAATCTTCCATTTGAAGACTTGAATGCCAAGCAGCTAAAAAAATAAATAAATGAGTCAGATTTTCCTGTGGGTTATTATAACTGTATCTGAAGGACTTGGATAGACCTGAGAGAGGGCTTAGAATAAAAAGGGCAAGAAAAACCCACAGAGAAACTTCACCACGAGGTAATAGATGTCATCAAATGAACTAAATACTGAAACTATGCATTGGAGAGTCTCTTGAAAATATTTGGTTTGGAGGTGCCATGAAAAATTAGACTACATAGTCAAGCAAGTGGTAGTGCAGAGTCATTGAGATTTGGACACACATGTTAATATAATCATTTATGTATCCAAGGCTGTGAAATATAAAACACAGTTTTCAGTATATTTATCTAGTCATTAATTCCCTCATTTACTTATTGAATTTGCAACCCAATTATTCAATGTGGGGATATTGTCATGAAGATAAAAGACTCTCTTTGAGGAGTTTGAGAGAGTCAACATGAAAGCACATCATTACAGCACAGGATGATACATGAAATGATGTATTCAACAAACATTTATTGAACACTGATTATGTGCTATTCATCTGGGGGATACAAATATTCAATACTTTGTGATGACTTTCAAAGAACTCCAGTTAATGATGAAAATAAATGCATAAATAAGTGCAGTAATTACAGTCCTGTGTAAGTGCAATAATAGGAATACAGACAACGGTAACACAGAGATGATTTAATAGACTGTAATGCACATTAGAGCAAGTATGTGGCAATTATTAAGTGCACTGGGTGAAAAATAGTAATAATCTTTTCTAATTTGTCAGGTTAAAAAGTTTGCTGATTCTAATTTTCCTCTCACAGCAAATTGTCCCTTTATTGAAAAGTCTCCCTGGTTTCAGTCCCCATGTTATAAAACACTTTAGCATTAAATAGCCTTTAGTCAGCAACATAAGATAACTCCAAGTTACCCTGGGAGAGGGAATTCCATTTGAGGTTTGGCATTTATACTTGCACTGAATGGAAGAGGGGTCAATGAAACTATTTAGATGAAAAATATGCTGTGTTATATTATTCTCATTATTCATATTATCAGCTTTAGAGATAAAAGCCTAATTATGTCCCAGTCTCAACTGGCAAATCTTATTTTTGCCTAGATGGATTCATTTGTTTATCCAAATAAATACTTTTTGAACAACATCTCCGTACCAGGCCTGCACTGGACACCTATATCACACAGAAGAATTAAACACAGACATGGCTTTGAGGTTCTAAGGAAATTACTGAAATATTATTAGGTGATTAAGTACAAGAACAATTGTTTGTTCTAAGAATGTGCAGAAGAGAGTACAGTTCTGCCTGGAAGACCAGAGGAGCTCACATTTTATTTGTGGGTTTACAGCAGAAGAGCAATGCCATAATGACTTCTTATGGGAGAAATCAGGAAAAAAAGAAAAGGTTAAGAAACTATACACAGGGACAGTGGGTGAGGAGCTCGTTGTATGCTTTTCCTAATGAAACAATCACTGAACTGCTGAAAAATATTTCAAAAACTAACAAACAAAACAAAAACAACTATTCAGTGTCTGGAAATTTTCCTAAGGGCATACAGAAAATGGAGACATATATTTAAGAAAATCTATTAAATCTCGGTAAGAACTGTGAGTCTGTGGTATGATGACTTCTATTTCTTCCCAGCTCAGTGTAAAGGGACCTCTAAATTGGATGTGTGTGACCAAGAACATGGGGTTCCCATTCACACCAGCTGCCTTTCTAGGGATACAGTTTTACCCCAGGAAGGACAGGTCACTTGTATCTCTCACCTTCTCCCCAGGTCTGTCTTGTGAGTCCTTTATTATTCCAGAGAGATATGACCATGAAGACTAGGGTTCCTTAAATATTCTTAACATGACAATGCTCCTTAAATTGATTTAAGGATTCAACATGGTCCCTGTCAAAATCCCAGCTTCCTCATTTGCATAAATTGTCAAACTGATTCTAAAATTTATGTGGAAATTCAAAGGATGCATAATAGCCAAAACAATCTTGAAAGGGAAAATCAAGTTCAGGAGACTCACAATACCTAATTTCTTTTTTCCGCCCCTGGTTTACTGAGGTATAATTGACAAATAAAATTGTAATATATTTTAAAAGTACAACATGATGGATTGATATTCCTACATATCATGAAAGGATTTCTACAGCCATTTAATTAATATACTAATCAGCTCACAGAGTTATTTTTCCCTTATCTTTCTTTTTTTGTGTGTGTGAGACTACTTAAGATCTACTCTGTTGACAAATTTCAGTTGCACAGTGCAGTATTATTAACTATAGTCACCATGCTATGCATTAGATCCTCAGAACTTATTCACCATATAGCTGGAAGTTTGTACCATTTTACCAACCTCATTTCCCCTAAACCATAGGCCTTGACAACCATCATTCTACTCTCTGTTTCTATGAATTTGACCTTTAAATATATATATATACATATATATATATATATATATATGTATATATATATATATGTATGTATGTATTTCACACGTAAGTGAAGCCATGCCATATCTGTCTTTCTCTCTCTGCCTTATTTAACTTATGTCCTCCAAGTTCATCAAGGTCACACATGCAGAACTTCTTTCTTTTTTTAAAATTAATTAATTTATTTTTGGCTGTGTTGGGTCTTCATTGCTGCGCATGGGCTTTTCTCTAGTTGCGGTGAGCTACTCTTCATTGTGGTATGTGGGCTTCTCATTGTGGCAGCTTGTCTTGTTGCAAAGCACGGGCTCTAGGTGCACAGGCTTCAATAGTTATGCCATGTGGGTTCAGTAGTTGTGGCACACAGGCTTAGTTGCTCCACGGCATGTGGGATCTTCCCAGACCACAGCTCAAACCCATGTCCCCTATATTGGCAGGTGGATTCTTAACCACTGCACCACCATGGAAGTCCAAGGACTTCTTTCTTTTTAAGGCTGAATCATATTCTGTTATATCTGTATGTATATATATATATATATATATATATATATATATATATATATATATATATATATATATATATATATATATATATATATATACTTTTTTTCCTTATTTCAAGACCGCCTACAAATGTACAGTAACCAAAATAGTATGCTCTAGCATATGGATCGGCATATAGATCATTGGAATAGAATTTAAAGCCCAGAAACAAAGAATCCATTAATGGTCAATTGATTTTTGACAAGCTTGCATGCCAAAACCATTCAAAGCAGGTATGAACATGCTCCTCAGCAAATGGTGCTGAAACCCCTGGATAACCATATGCAAGAAAATTAAGGTAAGTCCTTCCTCACCCCATGCACAAAAATTAACTCCAAATAGATTATAAACCAAAATATAAAGGCTAAAAAAAGTCATTAAAAAAATAGAAGTACATCTTTATGACATTGGGCTAGGCTTTATTCATTTATTTATTTTGATATGACACCAGAATCAAAAACAACAAAGAAGAAAAGAGATGAATTGGACCACATCAAAATAAAGAAGTTTTGTGCTGAAAACAATACTATCAAGAATGTGAAAAGGTAAACCACAGAATTGCAGAAGACATTTGCAAAACATCCATCTGATAAGGGAATTATATGCAAAATAAATGAAAATCACTTAGAACTCAATAATAAAATGATGAATAATCCAGTTAAAATTAGGCAAAGCATCTGAGTAGACATTTCTCTGAAGAAGGTATACAAACATTCAATAAGCACATGAAAAAATGCTCAACATCATTGTCATCAGGGAATGTAAATTAAAACCACAATGATATACCACACCACTCTCACTAGAGTGGCTATAATAAATGAAAGACATTAGCAAGTGTTGGCGAGAATGCAGAAGGCTCATACAATGTTTCTGGAAATGTAAAATGATGCAATCACTTTGGAAAATAGTTCGGTAATTCCTCAAAATATTAAAAATTGGCCCAGTAATTTCATTCCCAGGTAAAGATTTTAGAGAAAGAAGAACATACATCTACACAAAAATGTGCACATAAATGTTCATAGCAGCATAATTCATAGTATCCCAAAAAGTGAAAACAACACAAATCCCAATCAGCTAATGAATAGATAGGAAAAATATTGTAAATCCTTATAATGCTGTATTATTGAGCACCAAAAATGGACTGTGGCATGCTACAATATGAATTACCCTTGAAAATATTACCCTACGAGCAGAGTCAGTGACAAAAGAGTATGTATTGCATGCTTCTATTTATCAGAAATGTCAAGAATAGACAAATCTACACAGACAGAAAATAGAGCAGTGGTTTCTAGGAGATAGGAAGCCAAAGGCGTGGGTGAGTGTGGGTGTGACTGCTAATATGTAGAGGGATTCTTTTTCATAGTATGAAAATATTCAGAAATTGGATTGTGATGATGATTGTATAACTCTGTGTACATGCTAAAAACCTTTGGATTGTGCAATTGAAGTAGGTGAGGTGTATGGTGTATGAATTATAGCTCAATAAAGCAGTTTTTTTAGAAAAGGAAAAAATTAATTAGCATGCATTATACATTGTGTTAGACACTTTATTTTATGTGTACATTTACTGCCTAAATTTCCTGTACCTTCTAAGATGGGTACAGATGTGGGGCACATCAACGGCAACAACCTAGGTCTTTATGGCTTTAGTTCTCACTTGTTCAAGTTGGGCCATGTAACTCCAGAGTCACCTTCCTGGGTAGCATTTCTGTTTCTTCCACATGTGCATTAATAGCTTTCTCCTTATAAGCATCTTTGCTGCAGTGCCTTGAGAATGCTTTTTCCCATTTACTACTGCCCCTCCTCAGAGCTCCATTGGTACTGTAGTCTGATGCTGGCTCCACCTTGAGGGTAGCAGTTGCTGTTATTCTGGCTGTGCCACACTCTCTGGGGTGCCTCTGATGCTCTTTCTTTCTGGCCCTGCTGGATGCTGCAAACCATGCTTGTGACCACTGCTGGGATACTAGAACCACCCTAGGCTCCCTGGGCACACATAGATTCTAAGCCCCATCATAGTGTGTTGTGTCATTGAGCACTGAGGTTTAAGACAAAGGCTAGAGAATGATCCTCTCCCTTTCAAATTCTATTCCATTAGGGTAATCATCACTGATTGCTCACTGGTATTTTGTACTTTAGTGTAAGAGCTCTCTAAATTTTTACAGCCATCCCTCTTCCTGTACACATATCCAGAAAGCTGGGCAGAGCAAGTAATAGCCACCACACTGCAGAACTCACAGGCTTCCACAAGGCTATGCCTATGCATTATTCTAAAGACTAAAATTTGTTCCTGATCCTTCTTTTAGTAGCTGCCTCCTTTTTAATTTGAGCTCTTTTGTTAAAGCTAGTATCTAGACTTTGTCTGTCTACCTCACTTGTTCATGTTCAGCCTATAGCTGAATTGCAACAGTAAATCAGATGTGAGTTTTCCAAAAGGCAGCTCAGTCCTCCTACAAATAGAGCCTCACCTCTCTGCTCCTGTATCATTTTTTATGCACTCTTACCTTAGCATGGACCACAGCACACTGTGATTATTAATCTACTTCCATGTCTTAGTCTTCTGTACCACTCTGTAGATCCTTAAGGGCAGGGGCGATGCATTATCAACTTTTGTTTTTAACCCTAACATCTATCCTGTGTTAGGTACTGAACAAACACTCTGCAAATGTGTTCTGAATTAATGAATCAAGTTGTACTCCATTTATTTGTTTGCCTGTCAGTCTTGCTTACTATGCTCCTTGAATTAAAGTATCTTATTTATCACATTGCCCCAACAAACTTCAATAGTTGAGTCCATTCTAGATATTCATTAAAGATTTGTTGAATTTTGTGGCATTAGTAAATAGAATGACTCATCAAACTATTGATAATGATTATTATCAATGAAGTACTAATTTATTATGATACAAGCCCTCTAGACCATTTTTACAGGTCCTATCACATGTCAGGCAACATTTTACTGTTTAAATAAATATTAAAAAAAACTATTTGATTATTCTGAGAGTATACCTCTCACCAAAGGCAGTTAGACATAAGCTGGAATGAAATAGACAGATACCATTCATGTACAGTGTAAAATAAAACTGCTGTTTGATATTTGGTTTTCTATGTGGGCTTTTATGAATTCCAGTAATTGTCTTGTTTGTAGTCCCTTGATGCAGACCGTTTCCTCCTGCCAACTGCTTGCCAGACGTGGTCTCAATGCTAAGGAAAAGAGAGGTTCCCAGAAAGCATAAGATATATATTGAAATCAAACGCTCTTCAAAAACTATTGTTTTCCAATTTCCACTAATTCATCCTTCTGGTGACCCTTCCTACTCAGTGGATTTCAAAACATTTAGTGAAAGAATAACTAAAATAAAAAGTCATTATTCACAGATATTCTGCACACCTGTAGGGTAAAGTTAGTTTCCTTTTTTGTGTGCTATTTATATCAAAAATGCACTACTTTTTTTTTTCCTTTCTGGCTCTACTTTGATTTCTCCTGCTTATCTATGGTATAGCAGTTGAATTTAAGTACCTGTGTATCACTTCCTCTGAGATGTCTAAACTTAGGGTCAGAATAAAAGATTAAAAAACAGAATGGAGACATCAAGCCTCCTTCTGTACTTTAGAATAAGTATCTTTAGCTTATAATATAGTATCTCCATCATATAATCTCTATCTTAGAATGGAAACATAAAGGTTCCTTCTCTATCTTAGAATAAAAACAAGCCCAGTGAATTCTTGAAGTTATGGTCATATTTTAAAACCCACCTCTACTGGTTACTCTCTGTGTGACCTTGGCAAAGTTACTCAGTCTCTATATATTATGGTTTTCTTATCTGCAAAAAATGATCATTAAGTATAATACCTATGCTACAGTCTTATTTTAAGAATTAATTTGGGAGTGATATCAGCAAGATGGTAGACTAGAAAACTCCACTTCCTCATTCCCCAATGGAAACATTAAATAAAGAGCTATATGATGGTGAAAATAACTTTACAGAAGCTCTGTAAATCAGTCAACCATCTACAGCAACCAAGTAAAAGACCAATCAAGAAAAGAAACACATTCAAACAGTAATTTTTTTTTCCTTGATTTTGCCCACGCCTTCTCCAGTGTGATGTGCCTTGGTTTGAGAGAAGGAGCAGCCCGTTCCCCAGTTCCCTTCCATGAACTAGAAAAAGCAGAACAGACTTAATTGGAAACATTCTAACCTGCCTGGGGACTGTTTGAGGAATCGGTCTCTGTGTCACCTAACTTGGAGCTCAGAAGGCCAAAAACAACATCATTTGGACCTCAGCCTAGTAAAAGTCATGAGAAGCAGCAGGCAAGGTTCATGGACCCCAAAAGTAGACTGGAGACCTACTCATGCCTGGGTCACGTGGTTAGTGATCAGAACACATAGCACATTGAAGGGCCAGAGAAGAAGCAGGAGTGAGAGTCTTAGTGAAAATAAGACATTAAAGCAAAACAAAAAAAGATGTGTATAGGCTGAATCAAAAAATAAAGAGCATGTGTGTGCATGCAGCCCTCCACCCCCAACACACACACAGGCCCAGGAAAGACACATGCCCTCCAAAATGCTGATAAGACCTTAAGCCTTCACACTGGGTTGACTCGAAGACTCAGAACATGCCCTGCTAGAAGTCTTCCATTTCATAGCACAAATGAGATGAACAAATTACTGGAAATACACAACCTACAAAGACTGAATCATGAATAAAGAGAAAACCTGAATAGAATTGTAACTGTTATGGAGATTGAATCAAGACACAAAATACCTACCCAAAAAGAAAAGTGCAGGACCAGATTGCTTCACTGGTGAATTCTACCAAACATTTAAAGAGTACTAAGTGCCAGTCCTTTTCAATCTCTCGCAAAATGTTGAAGAGGACAGAATACTTCCAAACTCATTCTGAGGCCAGTGTTATCCCTATACCAAAGGTGAACAAAGACTTTAAACAATAAGAAAATTTAGACCAATATCCCTTAAGAATATTGATGCATAAATCCTCAACAAAACACCAGTCAACAAAGTTCAGTCATTCAACAACATATTAAATGATTATATACCATGACTAAGTGGGATTTATACCTGAAATTCAAGGATAATTCAACATTTGAAAATCAATCATTGTAACATATTAACATTAACAGAATGAAGGAAAAGCACACATACGTAAACTCCATTGATGTAAAAAAATAAAAGTTTGAAAAAAATTCAACACACTTTCATGATGAAAAAAATAAACTAGGAATAAAGTACCTCAACATAATAAAGTCCATATATGAAAAACAGCTAGCATAATACTCAATGGTGAAAGACTGAAAGCTTTTCCCCTAAAATTAGGAACAAGACAAGGATACTGCTTTTACCACTCCTATTGAACACAGTCCTAGCCAGAGCAATTAGGTAAGGACAAAACACATCCAAATTGTAATGGAAGAAGTAAAATCATTGCTATTCACAGACAACATGATCCTATGTATGGAAAATCTAGTGATTCCAAAAAAAGTCTTAGAAATAATAAACCAATTCAGTCAAGTTTGGGGATACAATATTAACACAAATAAATTAGTTATTTTTCTGTATACTGACAATGAATAATCTGAAAGGAAATTAAGAGTATAATTCCATGTTTTTATATAGTCAAATAAAAAAATAATTCTTTGGAAAAAACTTAACTAAGGAACCGAAAGACTTGTACAATGAAAAGTACAAAACGTTCCTAAAAGAAATTACAGACACAAATAAATAGGAAGACATCTGTATTCATAAACCAGAAGACTTATTGCTAAAGATATCAATAAAACACAAGATGATCTACAGATTTGTTTCAGTCCCTACAGAAAAAAAAAACAAAAAAAAACAATGTTTTCTTGGCAGTAGTAGAAAACTCAGTCCTTAAATTTATATGAAATCTCAATGAACCCTGAGTGGTCAAAATGATATTGAAAAAGAAGAACTAAGTAGGATGTCTCACACTACCTGATTTAAATTCTTACTGTAAAGCAGCAGTAATCAAAACTGTTTGGTACTGACATAAAGAAAAACATATACACCAATGGAAAAGAGTAGATAGCCCAGAAATAAAACCTTTCATGTATGGTCAAATGAACTAGTACAATGACTATTCAATGGGAAAAAAAGATAGTCATTTCAACAAATAGTGTTGGAAAAACTGGATATTCACATGCAAAAGAATGAAGTTGGGTCCTTACCTTATGCCACATAAAAAAAATTAACTCAAAATGGATGAAAGACATAAATGGAAGAGCCATAAACAAAAAAATCTTGGAAAAATGTTAAGGAAAAGCTTCATTATTTGGCAATTTTTAAAATATGACACCAAAAGTATAGGCAAAAAAAGAAAAAAATAAATTGGACTACATCAAAATTAAAAACTTTTGTGTATCAAAGGACATTATCAACACAGTGAAAAATCAGTCCATGAAATGAGAGAAACATCTGCAAATTACATATCTGATAAGAGGTTAAATTCAGAATCTATATGGAATTACAACTCAAAAACAAACAAACAGACACAAAGTACAATTCAAAAATGGGCAAATAACTTAAATAGACATTTCCCCAAAGAAGATATACAAATGACCAATAAGCACGTGATAAAATGCTCAACATCACTAATCATTAGGGCAGTGCAAATCAAAATTATGAGGTAGGTTGATATCAAAACAGAAAATGCCAAGTTTTGGTGAGGATGTGGAGAAACTGGAATCCTTATTCATTGCTGGTAAAAATGTAAAATGGTGTAGGAACTATGGAAAACAGCATACTGGTTACTCAAAAAAGTAAATGTACAATTGCCATATTAATAAATGTCAAGAGAATTACAAGAAATTCCACTTTTGGTTATATATTCAAAAGAATTGAAAGAAGACTTAAGCAGATATTTGTATACTCATGTTCATAACAGCACAGTTCACAACATCCAAAAGGTTGAAGTAACCCAAGTGCCTATCAATAGATTAATGAATAAACAAAATGTGATAAATACATACAGTGGAGTATTATTCAGCCTTATAAAGAAGGGAAATTGTGACGCATGCTGCAACTCAGATAAACCTTGATGACGTTGTGCTAAGTGAAGTAATTCAGTCAGAAAAGGAAAAATACTGTGTAATTTTACTTATGTGATGAACACACAGAAGCCAAATTCATAAACAGGAAATATGATGGTGGTTGGGGGCAGTGGGGAATGAGGGCTTGTTTTTTACTTTTTAAGTTTCAGTTTGGGAAGATGAAAAATGTTCTGAAGATGGATGTCAGTGATGGTTGAGCAACAATGCGAATGTCCTTAATGTCATTGAATTGTCCACTTAAAAATGGTTAAGAATATCACAAAAAGAAATTAGATAAACATTAGAAAAGAAGCTGAAATATAAAAACTACCTTATTAAGCATTTATTCTTCTTCTTTGATTTCTAAAATTTCTAACTAAATATAAAACTTGTAATCCCCCAACAAAATTAAGAACAAAAATTAGCAAAGTCATGACCATACAATTGCAAAAAGAGAGTCAAAAAAGGGAAAAAAGAAAAGAAAAGGAAGGAAGGAAGGAAGGGAGGGAGGGAAGGAAATAGGAAAGCAGGCACCGGGAGGGAGGGGAGAAAGCAAAGAAAAATAAAACAAAATAGAATAAAAAGTACTAGGATAATAATGAAATGAGGTGAGAGTCAGGTCATGCTAAGGAGCTTGGAGAACCATTTAAATAAATGATATCTAGTGAACAGAATTTTAGAAGGAGTAAGTGTTTAGCAAAGTTATCATTTTAGGAATGTTCTGTGGGTTTTAAGAACAAAGGAGTGGGGATATGTCAGCCCTCGTTGACCTTTGTATTAGAGCTTTCTCAGGAGAGGCAGAGTAAGAGGGGAGTAAAAAAGTGAATAAAGAAAATACAAGCTTTGTTTTTCCTTTAGGAGTTTGGAAAAAATGAAACAGAATAACTGGGATCGATCTAACCAATGCTCAGTTCTTCCTTACTTCTGGATACATGAATATGTGACTAGTTTTGGATAAAGAGATCTGAGAAAAAATAATACATATCACTTCCAGTTAATAGCCTGTGCTTGATTCTCCAGCCATCTCTGTGAAGTTGTAATAAATCCTGACCCTTGTATTGAGAAAATGACTTGATAAGATGGTGGTGCCCTGGTCCACCTGTATATCTGATGGCTTTTGGTAAGCAGAGCTCCCCTTGCCAACCCTCGTTGGACACCTCACATGAATAGGAATAATCCTTTGATTTTGTTAAACTACTAAAATGTGGAGGTTTTATTTTACTACAGTATAACTTAGACTAACCTGAATAATACATTATTCACCCTCACCTTTTCATCATCAAAGGAGAAATTCACAGCAGTGCCCGGTCTGAGGTGAAGATTCTTTTCAGTTAGATAATTTGTACTGTGCAATAAATTTCCTTTTCAAGTTTAGAGAAAAGAGATGAAGGAGCGAGACCACCAATGGCTTCATGGAGATACAGCTAATGACCACTGTGGAGCCCTTGAGTTTGTAAAATGCCTCCTGTGGAATGTTCAGAGAGGTTTAACTCTTTACATTCTCAGAGATAAATTAATTTGTTGGTTTGGTTTGTTATGTAACTGCTAGTAGATTTCTACAATAGAAATGCAGCTCCTCCTATTTTAAGTAGAAGTAAAGGAAGAAATATCAAATATGCCTTGGGTGGGAGGGGATAGATTGTTAGTTCTATTTGTAACCTTATATAAAGCACAAAAATACAGAAGATATTCTACATGTAATTTTCATGTAGAATAACAGCCTCTCCTACATGAAGAATGATTTATTCTTCCCCTGAAGTTTTGTAAATTTGCCAAGGTTTTCTAGTGTAAAACTAATTACTCCCTCATTAAGGTTTACCTTAATGTTTACAGTTTAAATGATGACAAAAGAGTAATATCCTTGATAAATAAAGACCACCTACCAATCCACGAGAAAGCTATTAAGAATTCAGTGTATGCACATTGGAAAGCTAAAAACTCACTTTGCCAAACTCCCATGGATTGATAGCTAATGAGAAGTAAGCAGAAGGCAGTGTTTAGAACATGGCGATTTTTATAATGCTGGCTAACTGACCTGTATAGAGGTTCTTTGTTCTCCAAATCCCACCCTTCCCATTCTCTTTTCTGAAATCCAGGTCTGATGTTTAGAGGAAGAGAGGCACCAAGTTATGACCAGTGGAGAGATTGTCATATGATAAGCATGGCAGATCAGGAAGAGAACAGCAGCCTGAGTCCTTGAAGGACTCTGCCACGTCCATTTCAGCCCTGACTTATCTATACCCAGATTTCTAAATTAGTGAAGCAAATCAACACATACTTAAGTCATTTTGAGTTATATTTTTTGTTACCTGCAGACAAACACTATACTAGCTGACCAAAACGTACCATGTAACAGACACTATTTTAAACTCTTTAACATATTTTTCACTTTTAACTTTTAAGACCATCTAACAGATGGGGTTGTTATTCCCTACTATATAGATGGGAAACTGAGGCCCAGGGTGCAGCCAGTTCTCTACCAGCTCTATCAACTCAGCTCTACTACTCATTCTTTCCTCCTCATCACTCCCCAAGGAATCTGGTTCACAGGTTTCCATCTTCTCTTTCAGCAATGGGCATCATACTCTTCAAACCATAAATCTACTGCCACACAGTAGATTCCTTCTGGCTAATTGCTACTTGTGTGATTTAGGGAAAGTGAGTGAATGCCTCCAAGCTTCTGTTTCCTTGCAGAGTTGTAAGAAGGATTAAATCCAATACTTCACTTATAGGTCCTGGCACTTCATAACAGCTAACACTTATAGAGCACACTTACCTATATGTCAGACACTGCTTTCAACACTTTCCAAGCACTGACTCATTTAATCCTCACATCAACCCCATGGGGTAAGTAGTATTGTTTTTCAAATTTTACAGATAGAAAACAGAGACAGGGAGAACGTAAGTGACTTGCCTGAGGTTGTCTTCGTAGAGATGAGATAGAGATTCTAGCCTGGGCAGTGTGGCATCAGAGTCCATGCTCAACCCTCTATGCCACACAGGTAAATCTATTCCAATAGCCTCACCCTAATGAATGACCACACACTATTAAAAGATCATTTCACCCTTGTATCCCAAGGAAATGGTCCCGCATGCCTCATTTCCCTCTCAGTATGTGCATAATCACAGTCCCCATGCATTTCCCACAAGGCTTGCCTGAGCATCTTTTTGCCGTCCAGCTGTACATAGCATTACTTTCTCTCAACACTCAAACTAATTATGCTCCTAGTCACACCCCTGATTACATACACCAAGTCACATGTCTAATTATATGCTCCCAGCAAGGCATCTTAGAGCTCCAGCCAAGCATCTCATTATAAAGAATGGACACATCTGATTTCCCATACAGCCACCCATTTTATTACACATTGTAAAGAAACACACACATGAACCTAGGGCTGTGGACATTCATATCATTAAACTTGCTCTATCATATCCCATTTCACACCAATTCTTGATAACACATTCATGTACATTTCAGAGAGGTAGTCCTTGTACAGTGTCAGGATGCCTAGGGAATAGAATTAGAACAGCAGTCAGAAAGCATGCTTTTCGATCCAAACTACAAATTCAGCAATGCTGTATCCATGGACAATAGTCAGGGCTGAATAATCTTCATCTATTCAACATAGATAACCCGTACATTTTTTTCCCTGAAAAAAACACACACAAGCAACATATTCACTTAGCTGAGAAACAAAATTAGTAGACACAAAAATATAGTCACCAATAATACCATCATTCTAATATAATCATAAATGTCAGACTATATATTATTTTAGCTATATATGGTAACATGCATGTGGCAGGCAGAATTGTGGCCACCAAGAAGATTCTAGTCCCTGTGAAAAAATATGTTGCTCTATGGCAAAAGGTACTTTGCAAATGTAATTAAGGATACTAATCAGTTGACTTTAAGATAGGAAGATTATCCTGAATTATCTGGATGACCCTAACGTAACTCACATAAACCCTTAAAAGCAGCAGCAGAAGGCAAAATGGTGAATTCAGAGATGAGAATCATGAATAACATTCAACTGGCCATTGCTGGCTTAAAGATGAAGAGAGCCATGTACCAAGACAATGGAGAACTCAGTCCTACCACCACAAACAACTGAATTCTGCCCACAATGTAAATGACTTCAGAAATGAATTCTTTTGCAGAACCTTCAAAAAGAAATGCACCCATGCTAAATCTTGACTTTGGACTTGTAAGACCCTGAGCAGAGAATCAGGTCACCTTGTGGTAGACTTATGATCCATAAAACTATGATATAGTAAGTAGGTATCATTTTAATCTAATAAACTGTGAAATGTCATGCATCCATAGAAAACTAATACCATGTGCATATATTTGCAAAATTAAATTATGCATCATATTTTCAAGCTCCTTTATGTAAGAAGGTATTGCAAATATTTTTCATATAAAAATGCATGTTGATTACACAGAGAATGGATAAACAACAAGTTCCTACTGTATAGAACAGGAAACTAATTCAATATCCTGTGATAAACCATAATGGAAAGAATATGAAAAAGACTGTACCATTTTGCTGTACAGTAGAAATTAACACAACACTATAAATCAACTATATTTCAATAAAATAAATTTTAAAAATACATGCTGACAAAATATTTAATGTCTGTATATTTCCTTTATTATCTGGATCATAATTTATATAAATAATCATGTATTTATGGATGTAGAGATGATTTCTATTTTTGCTATCAAGAATCAATGTTATGATGAAATGACCATCTTTGTATGCATGTCTTTGTAAAATAAATAGAATATATGTGGAATCACTTTTTAAATTTCACATGAATATATAAATGCAATAGATAACTAACACAAGCAACCAAGTCTTTGCTGTATACATAGTCCATAGTTTGTATATGTTACCAACATAAATTCTTGAATCTTCTTATACAGTCAGGTACATTTTTGCAGAATCTATTTCTTTCCTTTATTCTGATCCCTAAATACGTAACACTTTGTATTTAATAACTGATGCTTTCAGTGGGTTACATACTCTAAATAATTTAAATAATGTGTTAAAAGAAAGCATGCTTTTGAGACTAATTATGTGGTATTAGGTTGAAAGGAGAAACATTATAAATGTTTATAGTGGAAGAGATGGCTATGTGACCACTAAGAGACAAAGTGTTGTCTAGGGCCCGCAAATTAAGAGGGGGAAAGAGACAAAGATCAAATACTAATAACTCAAGAATGTAATGGTTATGATTCAGAAAGAAGACTTTATATCTCAGTTTACTAGTTCAATTTTTTTTTTTCTGAAAGATACACATTTGGTATGAGACTCAAAATAAAAATGGATTTCAAATACATAGATGAGGCTGGCAGGGAAAACCAAACTGAACACTAACGAAGGTTTATAAACAAAGCTTAGGAATGCGAATGAGTATTTTGTTATTGGAGGAAATCTGCCTCATTTTAGGGGGGTATATTGAGGAAAAATGGTCTAAAAATGCAATATACTGGGACTATTCTTAGTGGTAAAATAAATCTGATATCAAAAGGCCCAGATTTTCCAGACCAAAACCAGCATTTCACCTAATGGGAAAACAAAGATGATTTTGGCAGGAGCTACGTAAGAATAGTCACTGCCTCCAATACCAGGTAATATTTTGTTGGAAATATGTGCTATTGAAATTGTTAGAAACAATGCAATTATATGAATTATAATTGAAAAATATAAAATTGAATTTGTATATGGTTTGAATATGATTATACAGATATCCCTCACTTTTCAAAAGTTTGCTTTACAGTACTTCACTTTTACGAAAGACCTACGTAAGTACTACATAAAACTACATGTTTTCACTAACTGCAAGAAATCCGAAGAGGAGTTTCACTTTTAGGAAAAAAGTCTAAAAGTGAAAATAGCGTCCAAGGATTGTTTTGTAGGGAGCTGTTACAGAGGCAGTTTGCATCCCGAGCAGCAGTGAGCGTGGCGCCACCAAGCCTCTTCCCTGGAACTGCATTCTGCATCTCAGCATCAAGCTGCTATGGCTATGAACTGCGTCTGTGAGCATCTGTGCTTTGTCTCGTATTTTGTGTATCTGTGAGCAAGATGTGTCCTAAGCAAATTAACAGGATGCAATGAGCTAAGTGAAGTGTAGAGTGAGGGGAAAAAAATAGGTTAGGAAAAAAATCAGAAAAAGCAAGAAGAACAAGGACATCATGAAATAAATGAAAACAATTTAATACAGTAGGAATGTAGTTTTCAACCCAATGCTGAGAAAGAAGGCAGGTTTTATGGGAGATGTGGCATGCTGTGTTGTAAGAGGCATCTGACTGGTATCCTAGGGAAATGGAAACCCATGGTAGCTGGGATGTATTGGGAACTGGGGGCATTTAAACTTTGTTCTTCATACTTTTCTGTAGCTGACAAACTCAAACAGAAAAATAAAGGTGCAGGTATTTATAGGCTAGAGACATTGTAGGTTCTTCAGTGAAGGTAACAAATAAGAAAGATGGCATTTAAAGTAGATTAAGCAAATGTCAGGGAATGGGTCAGTGGCAGAGAAGAAAAAGAAAGGCAGGAGGGAGAGCTCAGAGTAGGCAGGTATAGCCATCCAAGCAAGAAGTGTACAGGATCTGCATAATGGAGCTCACAAGGAGATAAAAATATCGGCGAATTTGAGACCCTAGGAAGGAAGAAGTGACAAGACTAGTAAGTAAGCTGTAAGTGATTAAGGAGAAAGTGATTCCAAACGTGTAGGCTGAGACCAGGTATAGAATTATGTTATCACTTGTCAGATTAGAGGAGTGATTTGACAATTTACCATGTGGAAATCACAGTCTCTCCAGCATATTTCTGAGCAGTATCCAAGTGGCTTTTGGTTCAAACCAAAGACCCCACACACCTACAATGAAATGTTTGTGATAGATTCATTCATTCACTTATTCTATAAACAGCTATCTCTAGCAGCCACACACTATGGCAATAAAGACCCTCAAGAAGATCAAGAACCAGTAAAGCATTATTATTATTTTGAGCATCAAATTGGCTGTATATAAGATAATTTGACAAATACTTGTCAGACATGTTAAGTATTCTCAAAGATATTCATGCTGGAGCAATATACACAACTCAGAATTGCAATACCAAGAAAAAATTGCTATTGCTATTTCTGTGTTATTCCCATGTATTTTATCTATGGAGAAGCACCATTTAATAGTCAAAGTGAAGCCCTTTATCATAGGTGGAATTCCTATTGTATGGAGTAAAATCATTCTTGCTGAAAAGATAAAGGACCTGCATTATTTTTGAGTGGAAATAGGTGGGTCTGAACATTAGTGCACTTGACTTCTGTTCACCTGTTTTCTCATCCATTTTAAATAGACAGGTGTCAAATTCCTTGCATATGCTGAATTCAATTTTTTGTACATTAATTAATGAATCAGCATTTCAGGACATGCCAGGTTAGCACTCTGCTGTCCATCAGTCGAATTGGCAGTTATTTTCACATCTGTTAGCACAGTATGGTTTTGGTAATGTTATTGCAGCCTACTTTTATGACTTAAAAAGGGAAGAAAATGGAAAAATGAAAGTGCTGATATAAGTGATAAGAATGATAAGAACTCTATGTCTTCTTGTGAACTCCCTTACCTTCACTTCTAAAGTAATGCAATTGAGACAAAAAAAAAATTATGCTAAGAGCAACTCCTTAGCTTCTATGAGATCAACGTGAGTAAACTTAAGCCATTAAAGAACAAAATGTTAAGAAAACCACAATGATGGAAGTAAATATTCAAAATAGAAGTGTCATTAAATGAATGAAACTAATTTTAATTTCTTTTTTTTTTTTTTTTTTTTTTTTTTTGCTGTACGCGGGCCTCTCACTGTTGTGGCCTCTCTCATTGTGGAGCACAGGCTCTGGACGCGCCGGCTCAGCGGCCACGGCTCACGGGCCCAGCCGCTCCGCGGCATGTGGGATCCTCCCGGACCGGGGCACGAACCCGTGTCCCCTGCATCGGCAGGCGGACTCTCAACCACTGCGCCACCAGGGAAGCCCTAATTTTAATTTCTTGTAAATGAAAGTCATGGTTATAATGATTGACAATAGTTTGTTTTTCTCTGGTTGGTAATTGTGCACCTTTACAAAAATGCTTTCTTAGGAAGTGAAGGACAGAACTACATGTTTGGAATTTCAGGTTCTGAGAGGCACTTTTCATCCATTATTGCATTTGAGATTCAAAACAGCCCTGGGAGTGGATTATTATCAACCCTATCTTGTTGTTGACAAAAACCGAAGTTTATTCAGAAGCAGACTCACAGGCATAGAAAACAGACTTGTGGTTGCCAAGGGGGAAGGGTGGGGAGGGAGGAATGGATTGGGAGGTTGGAATTAGCAGATGCAAACTATTACATATAAAATGAATAAACAACAAAGTCCTACTGTATAGATAATGGAACTGCATTCAATATCCTGTAATAAACCATACTGGAAAAGAATATTATATATATATATATATATATATATATACACACACACACATACATATATATAAAACTGAATCGCTTTACTGTATACCAGAAACTAACACAATATTTAAGTCAACTATATTTCAATAAAATAAATTTTTAAAAACCAAGAAACCCCCAAATCTGGTTTCTTGTGATTATTAAATTGATCATGTTAAATAACTTTTGAATAGTAAAAGTGAGACTTGTAGGGGTGCAAAATTTGTCACCCCTAAATATCTCTGCCATACAAATTATTTCAAGCTGAAAACAATCAAGGCCCAACATACTCAGGAAGAAACATTTATCTTCTCCCTAAATGCCTAAAACTAATTTAGATTGAAGGCCTGTTCCTGGAATAGAGCTATCACCAGAGATACCTTCAAAAATTGTGAGCCAGCTGTGATGGGGAAACTCTTAGAGCTCAGAATTCACTCTCTGCCCCATTATCTCTGACGACCCAGCAAATATTTATGTATCAAACATTTGCTTTTCCATCTCCATGTCAATTGCCTACTTCAATTTTGAAACCCCAAACCCCTACCCCCAACATCTTCTTTTGTCTTTACCTAAAGATGATTTAAGGGGAGGTCTTTAGCCATTTTGGTGTGTTACCCAGTTTTCCTGCATCTCTCCCATGCATACATTTATTAAACTTGTTTGGCTTTCTCCCACTGATCTGTCTGATGCCAATTTAATTATTCTACCAGCCAGGAGAACTTATAAGGGTAGAGGAAAATTTATTTTCCCCCAATAGACTCAAATCATATACCGACTATATATCTATATCCACATATAAATTTACTGCATCAAGCTAATAAATTGCCTGAAAACATATTTTATCTAAAACCAGAAATTTATTTTTCTGGAAAACTGTAGTGCAAAGATGATAACCTAATAAAATCTGCAGTTACATTTCTTTGTGGTACCATTAGTCACTGTTTCAGTCTATGATTCCTCCAAAAGCCAGAGCCTGCAATGACTGCTTAGATCTGAATATTGGTGGAGATTGTAATTCCCAGGAGCAGAAGTGGAAGATGGGAGGTGATGGAGGGAGGTCGGAGGGCTGATATAAGTGTGAGTTAAAGGTGTGCCCACCATTGCAGGTACTCTTCTCCTCCAAGATCTTCAGCAAAGGTCTTCATGTGGAATGAGGCATAGGAAGTGAATTCCAGATGACAAAGGGACACATTTATCCATGGGCTCTCATTTCCACTGGTCAAAAGTTTTCCCTCTGAAGACTTAGGACCCCTTTACCCCCACTTCCAGGTTGTGCATGCAAGGGTACAAGCAGACTTCCACAGGGGTAGGCAAGAGGAGCTTCGGCTATGAGGCAAGACCCTGGTGGGTTGCTCCTGTTTGAACTCACTTGGGGTCCACACAGAACTGGCCTCCTCAGTGATGCCTGGGATAAGAGACAGGGGAGGCCAAAATGAGATGAACTGGTGCACAAGAGCTAACCGATATATTCAGATATAGATTTGCACACAATATATGTCCATATACATGTGTAGGTACACATGATCATCCATCCTTTCTAAAATATTTTTGTTGAAATATGTTTAAAACATTTTTTTAAAACCTAAAACAATTTTTTAAACTTTGTGTTAGGAAATGGGAAAAATATGTAGACATACACACACACAGGCACACACATACACATATACACACAGAGAGTCCCACCCATCAAAGCCATAAAGTATACTGAGGAAAGGAGATAAACATACAAATACCAGTACATGTGTGCTGACAATTCTCTACTAGAATTTCATGAGTGTCCTCAAGGTGTATCAGGTGGTCAATTCTCCTTAAGAATTGGAAAAAGGACCTAGTGTTTCCAGACAAAGGAGGCTTGACAAACGTTCAGCTTTGACATTATGAAAAAGCTCTTTCTTGTAGGTGTGAGAGGCTGAATGAACCCAAAAACTAGAACTGAAGGTTTTAGGTAGGCACATAACAAAATTTCGGTTTCTACTTCTTTCTATGGTAGAAACTCTTCTTACAGGAAGCGAGGTGGTAGATTGGAGAAAGATGAATGATAATAGGGAAACCATTAGGAAGTAGTGATAAGTAGGCAAAACATGACAAAGGTCTTCAGTGAAGCAGTGACTGAGGTTGAGGGTAGGATTGGAGAGGAGGACAGAATTCAAGAGATATTTTAATGAAAGAAGTTGGGGACCAATGGGTGTTGGGAGGAAGGGAGAGAAGAAAGTCAGGGAATCTTGCCAGGTGCTTCTCTCAGGTAACTGCATGAATAGTGATTCCACTCAACAAGGCTGACAGCCAGGAGAAGAAGCTAGTTGGGAGGTAAGGGATGGGGGATTCACGACTTTCAGCTTGTGAGTGGTGTTTGAGGTTCTCTGTGTATGTGGGGTGTGTGAGTGTATGTGATGTGTGTGTATGAGTACTACCCAAGTGCAGATGGCAGATTAGCAACTGCAGAGAGGCCTCCAGATTCCAGGGACACATCTGGGTTTGTTGAAGCCTGGGACAGGTTGAATGAAAGCAACAAGAACACAAAAGGTGGGAAGAAAGGCTAAAAACAGAATGTGGGAAAACCAGTATTTAAGACAGAGGAAGAATGGCTGATGATGTCTGTAGAGAAAAATCAGCGGGAAATTTTCCCAGAGAAGAGCCAAGGAAGAGTGGTGGCAGAAAGCCAAGGAGAATGTTTAAGATGACTGAATAAGCATCCCCATCAATGTTATATAGAAATCCAGAAGGAATTTATAAAGATGTTCTTGGACTAACAGTTCAAAATCAGTGACGACCTTGGGTTAACAGTCATGACATTTGACAAAAGGCAGGCCCCAGTGAATAAAGGTGGTGAGTGTGTGTGTTTACGGGGGGTGTAGGAGGAAAAGGAAAAACATTGACAGAACAGAGCTGGTAGAGCAGGATACAAAATCAAAGTTGATTTCCTCTTAAAAATTTTTTAGTATATCAGAATGTTGAGAAGTCTCAGGCAGAGAGGGAAAGACTTAAAGTTATAGGAAAGCATTAGATGATTAACAGAGCAAGATTCCAGCACTATTTAAAATAGCCAAGACATGGAAGCAACCTAAACGTCCATCAACAGATAAATGGATAAAGAAGATGTAGTACATATATACAATGGAATATTACTCGGCCTTAAAAAGAATGAGATAATGTCATTTGCAGCAAAATGGATGGACTTAGAGATTATCATACTGAGTGAAGTAAGTCAGACAGAGAAAGACAAATATCATATGATATTACTTATATGTGGAGTCTAAAAAAAATGACACAAATGAACTTATTTACAAAACAGAAATAGACTCACATAAAAAAACAAACTTATGGTTACCAAAAGGGAAAGAGAGGAGGGATAAATTAGGAGTTTGGAATTTGGGATTAACATAGACACACTACTATATATAAAATAGATAAAAAACAAGATCCTATTATATAGCATGCAGAACTATATTCAGTATCTTGTAGTAACATATAATGGAAAAGAATCTGAAAAAGAATATATATATATATATATGAATCATTTTGTTATACATCTGAAACTAACACAACATAGTAAACTTCAATGAAAAAAGAAAAAAAAGAAACAGGATGCTTCCAAACTAGGTGTGAGGAGGTGTCACAAGTATATTGTTTGACAGTTGTTTACTTTTTGTCTTGACCCTGTCATGAGTTAGCTATGGACATGTTGGCCTGTCTGCCTAATGTCTTTATGACTCTTCCATGTTTGTAATACAAAAATTTGAATTACATGATCAATGAGACTCAGTCTAGATCTGAATAAAGATATTTCTCTCGAAGCAGGCAAAATCATCACCACTTAAGAGAACACTGTGAGCCTCTTGCTCTAATTGGTATTTATCCCGAGACCATTTCAGATGTTGCTGGCTATTTTGATGGTGACAGGGACAGTGAGATTCCACCGGGATCTTAATCAACAGTCTTAATTAGGAAAGGCTGTCACTTGCTGGATCTTCATTTTCATCACCTAGTGACCTTCTCTTGCCATTCCCCAGGAGACACATCCTGGACATCATTTCTATTGAAATTGAATACAGAAGGCATTGCTTCAAAAGACATTCATCCTTTTTAGAAAGGCATTCATGTTCTAAAGCAAGCAAACATGGCCAGGACATACTTAGTTTTCTTTTGCAAGCTATATGACATTATGGCTACATTGCAAAAAAACAGCAGAATGCTCTCTGCAAGCATAAGCACAGAGCACAATGGACTGTGCCTAACTGCTGGTAATAACTGAGGAGGAGGCTAATTAGTACCAAGGGTTACAGCAGGTGACGATTTCCTCTAACTGCCCTTGGCACCTGGTGACCACTCTGTAGAAGTCCTTTGTTCCTCTGACTATCATCTGAGAATTTGCAGTCTCCGATTGCCCCATTAAGAAACAGAGACTGGAGAGGTACCCACCATGTTAGATCACCTTTAACAAGACAAAAGCCCTAGTCTTGCTGCAGAAACTCTAATGACTTTCCCATGGCACAAGCTTACCTGAGTGGATTCTAGAGTAAGCCAGAGAAAACAATGTTAGGACTAAAATGTTTGCATTTTTAGTGCCCACATTTATTTTGTTGACCGCCCCAGTTTGTTTCCAAGGGAGGTCTCAAAGTTAATGAGATTGTGGCCATTTTATCACAGGTGCCCACGTCCATCCTTAAACTCTGCCTCTCAACACAGCCACTTGGGTATAACCATCAGTGTGGCAAGAAGAGTGTTTCTTTAATTACTTTTTAATTTCAGAAAGGAGTACATTCGTTTAAAGTGAGCAAGTAGTTAAATTTAGACTTCAGAATGTTGAGTCAGAAGCATAGTAATAAATGTTTTGAATAAATTTTATAATAACTATGATAGAAGTCTTCAAATTCTGGTGCCATGAATACTCTGTTGGGTTCAAAAGAAACACAACACAAGTTAGCTTAAAGTAGAAAAAGGAATTTACCAAACAAAACAGAAAAGGAGCAGAGACATTGGAGCCAGGGATGGAAATTGAATTGTGACTCTTTCTGTATCTTTTTCTCCAATCCTTTCCTCATGAGATTTCACTCTTTATCATTCACTTAATCCGTGAAGCTAGAATCCTGGCTCCCAGCTCACCCAATCTCACATATTCCTTGATTTTTTCCCCCAGCTCTTGTTTGAGAAAACATTTAGAAACACTAGCCTAATAATAACACTACCTGCAATGGTTCCACTACTGATTCCTTGGAGGAATTTTTCTGGTCAGCGCTTGAGACATTAGTGCTTGGCTGTTCAGGAGAGTCCTGAATCCCAGTCCTCATAGTACCAACCAGGCAGAGTCTCCCAGAGGGGAAAAGAGTGTAAAGGGAAAAAGCAACTACAAATATCCAGTGCATATGGTTAGGACAGAAACGAGGGAATCAATGATTTTATTCGGATAGCTGGGACATACCTCAAAGATTAGATGGTGCTTGTGTGGGTCCTTGAAAGACAAATATGTGATCACAAAGACAGAGCAGGCCTGAGGAGGAGAGAGTCCTTCATGCAGAGGAAAGACCACAGGTAGTTGTGCAACTTCTTGGGAAATGTACTTAGTTCTGTGGTGTGAAGTTTGGTAGGTGAGAGGTGGGGGTGATGATGGCCCAGGCTGGAGAAAAAATCAGCAGCCTTCCCTGGGGCCTTTGCACGCTGTGCTTAGGAATTCCAAGTTAATCCCATGTGCAATGGAAAGCACTTGAAAGATTTTAGCCAGATTTGCCTTTTTAAAATTTTACCCCAACAAGTTCACTGATAACGAACTGGGCCAGAGGTAAGGAAGAAGCAGCAGAGACAGAGAAACACAATAGGAGGCTTTTGAAATTCAATTTCATCATCAATGATTTTTTTTTTAACAGAAACATAATGGTATTAATGCAAAACATGTGTTCCATTTTACAAACTCTTTTGGTTGGACCATTGTAAATCATGCAAAAATACTTAAATAGTTTAATTTTTTTTCTGTTCTAATTATTTTCTGTTTCTAATTATTTTCTTATTAGGTTCTTGAATGATTATGACCCTCCTAACACCTTAAACATTAAACCATCAGCAACAAGCATTGCAGAGTTAAGAATATGGGGCATCCATTCTGTGCTGCATATTCTGGGTAAGTATGTGTGTGATTATAGCCTCACTCAGGATGACACTTGGGAGTGTGTAAGAAAGTACCATTCCTTTCATCATCTCTGTCCCACAGGGTATTAAATAGCATAGTTAGCGGGAAAAATAGTAGATGACAAATAAATAAAATTGCTGGCCAATATGCCTTTATAATTCAGACTACAGAAGATTTATTCTGCTCTTTAGAGGAAAAATGATTAGAAGCTTTGGTTTTATATTTACAAAACTGTGTCATATAACATTTAGCTAGCTGAATTTATATTGTCTTTATAACTAATAATTTAAGTATAATTGCCATTAGATCTTCCATTAATACCATAGCCAATGCAGCCACAACATCTATTTTTTTAGATACTTTAAATTTCTACAATGCTGTGCTATTTCTGATATCATAACAATATGATAATTATTAATATGACCTAAGAGGACTGCCTAGGAGTTAAAATATACTTATCTTTTCCCAGTTATTCTCATAATTTCAGTAATTTCACCATGTGTGTCATTTTCTATCCAAATAAGAAGCTATCAGCATAGATTAACTCTAGTCTCTTCTAGTATGGAAATTCTCAAATTTGTACCATCAGGTTTTTGGAGGACATGCCATATTTCCAGAGACTTAAGGCACATGTTGGCCTTTGCTGGACAAAGGAAAATAAACCATCTTCCCTCAAGCCTGTTTTGTTTAAAAACAGCCTCATTCCAGATAAGGACATTAATGGGGTTATTTAGTGGGTCATCCTGTGTGCTTTTCCATCCAAACTACCAACTGTTAGTATATTTTGATGCTTAGCTTTTTTTTTCTTTCTAAATCATGTCTCTTATTATTTTTTAATAAATTTATTTGTTTATTTATTTTTAGCTGCATTGGGTCTTCGTTGCTACACGTGGGCTTTCTCTAGTTGGGGCTAGAGAGGGATACTCTTCTTTGTGATGCACGGGCTTCTCATTGCGGTGGCTTCTCTTGTTGTGGAGCAAGGGCTTTAGGCACACAGGCTTCAGTAGTTGTGACACGTGGGCTCAATAGTTGTGGCACACGGGCTCTAGAGAGCAGGCTCAGTAGTTGTGGTACCCAGGCTTAGTTGCTCCGCGGCATGTGGGATCTTCCTGGACCAGGGATCGAACCTGTGTCCCCTGCATTGGCAGGCGGATTCTTAACCACTGCACCACTACGGAAGTCCCTCCATTGTCTCTTGAAGAGCCACCTCCTAAAATGACACTACGTACATTTTCATTGCCACATCACTCAAACTCAGTGGATGGTTTTCTAGCAACATCGCCTGTGTCACAAACTATTCATTCTCCAGGCACACATGTAGGTTTGCAGATTAGCAGAGGGGGTCGGGATTCTTGCCAATACTTTCTTGTGGTATTTAGGGCCAGCTTCCAACAAAAGTCAAGTGAAGTCGTTATCATTTTAAAAGAAAAAAATTTAAATATCTCAACATATTTAAGCTATACATATTTTTTAATAGGAGACGTCAATAGGTTAATAGTGTATCCCTTCCTACACTCTTTTTAGGTAACAATCCCATCCCCTTCCCATCTATGGAACATTTATATACTTTTTTTTATTAATTGAAAATGACTTCTAATTTGCCCCATTGTGTGATTTCTCTATAAATCTCAAATCTAAACTTCCTCCACCATACAGCTCTTCCAGAGACATCTTTCTGAGATTCAAACTGGTCAGATCCAACATCACCTATAAGTAAAGAAATGCAAATGAAAATATAATACATTTTATGTTTTATCTTTTTATTAATCTTGACATGTTTATTAATCCAGGAAATTTATTAAACACCGTGAAGTTTTATTTTGTGGATGTAACTGTAAAAAAAAATAGACATCCTGAGGCACTGTTGTTGTAAGGAAAAATTAGAACAATCTCTCTGGAAGACTTGGCAATACAGATCACAATTTATAATAAAATAAACATATGTGACCCAGTCAAATTTCTACTTTTTTAGAATGTATCTTTCAGACAAATACATATATACATATGTATGTTGTTATATACGTATGTATATATATATGTATATATATATGTGTATATATATATATATATATATATATATATATATATTAGATAAGATATATATAAGATACAGGTACAAGAAGTACAGGTATAGATACAAAAACAACTTAAATAACCAGAATGGATGGTTCATGAAACATATTGAGTTGCATTATTTAGATGATGTACTAAGCCACTGGTTTTTTAAATGAGTTAGATTTACACGTGCTAATCAGGAATCATCTCTAGGATAAAATCCAGATGCAGAATAGAATAGAATAGAATCCTCTTTGGGGATACATAGTTATAGTTAAGTGTGTGAACACACTTCAATGTTTCTAATGCAGGAGTTGACTCTGAGAAGTGGAACTAGAAGAAGAGAGGGATGGACAGGACTCCGTGTTTTCACTGTCTATATTTTTCTCAGTTTGGATTTTTGCCACATGAAAACATTATTTTAATACCATAAAGGGGCAGGGCTCATTAAAATAAAAACAAGATGGAACCAAAATGGAGCATGTCTCTTCCTTGATTACAATGCCATTTTTGTAAACCTTATAATCTCAAACTAGACTGTAGTAGCTTATAGTAGTTCTCAGAAACTGCCAGGCATTTTCTTTCCTATTTGCCTGAAATGTTCTTCATTCCTTTTCCTTCCGGCTAATAAGCCTCTTATTTCTTGGAACCCGCTGCCATCTTCAGCTCCTTTATGTATGTTTTTCTGTTCACTGCTGCAGTGGATGCTATGGGCTGCTCGTTTCATACCATTGTAGTCAGAAAAAATATACTTGGTATGATTTTAATCTCTTTAGATTTACTAAGACTTATTTTGTGGTCTAACATATGATCTATCCTGAAGAACGTTTCATGTACACTTGAGAAGAAACTGTATTCTACTGCTGTTGGAAGGAATATTTTACACATGTCTGTTATTTATTTTGGAGCTAAAGTACAGTTTAAGTCCAGTGTTTCCTTATTGATTTTTTGTCTAGATGATTTATCCATTGTTTAAAGTGGAGTATTAAAGTTTCCTACTATTATTGTGGTATTGTCTATTTCTCCCTGCATAACTTTTAGTATTTCCTTAGTATATGCAGGTGCTCTGACATTGGGTGAATACATATTTTTGATTGTTATATCCTCTTCATGAATTGACCCCCTTATCATTATATAATTCTCTTGTCTCTTGCTATAGCTTTTGAGTTAACATATATTTTATCTGATGTATGTCTAGCTCTCCCTGCTCTCTATGGATTTCTACTTGCATAGAATATCTTTTCCCAACCAGTCACTTGAGCTGATCCCATGGCTATTTAAAGTCAAAGTGAGTCTCTTGTAGGGAACTGGGTCTAGTTTTTTTATCTATTCAGCCACTCTATGTCTCTTGACTGTAAAATTTAAACTATTTACATTTGAAGCAATTATGAATAAGTAAGGAAGGCATCAAGAGAAGAAAAATGGAACAAGAGAACTACAAAACAGCCAGAAAACAATCAATCAGCTGACATTTGTAAGTCCCTCTCTCTCTCTCTAATATATATATTCAATTCACCATGTTTAACCAAAAAAATTCTATCAATGTTTACTTACAAAAATGAGTATGTTCTAGAGATTATTTTTTGGACTTTAGACCAATCCAAAAATATATTACTGTCTTAAAATAACTAAAAATAACTGAGGAAATCTATGAAGCATGATCTTTCATGACATAATGAGAAAAAGGTTGCCAACTCAATGAATTATTAATACATTTTTTATCTTGATTGTGAAAAATAAAGTGAGCCATTTTTATTACTGCTGTTAATATTATTCATATAATCTTTGTGTATAATTCTACCCACTCTTCTAATGTAAATATTAATTTATTTTACATGCTTGCTTTGTGTTAAGAAAATGTAACATTCTGAAATTTTCAACAAGTACAAACTAGTTTATTTAGCAAAATGGTCAACACAGGGTGAAGAGTCAGCTGTTAACTTTCATTTAATTTAAAACTTGATAACTCTCTGGATGTTTCTTCTGAAAAGTTAGACAGTATCTTTTAACAGACTGTGCAGAGAATTGAAATTCAGATGACCTAAGTTATGGCTTGCTTCTGCCAAAAACTGTGTGTGAGTTTGAACAAGCATCCTTATTTCAATCATTTGTAAGTGCAATTGTATAAATAATTTCTAAATGTCATGTGACTCTGTATTCTAAAACTTTTGTATGATGATAATATTTTCTGATATATCAGAAAATATTAAAGCTTTCTAAACTTCCCTAATGAATAACTGTAAAATGATCTCATTGATATCTATTTTTATTTTATGTTTTGCAGCATACATGGGGTAGAAAATTGACAGGATAACATGAAGGACAGTATGAACAGTATGTTAATGTTATCCCTGGCTCTGATACAGCAAAACAATAAAATAATAGTCATTAAATACCTTCACTTAGTAAATGTAGGCTGTCATGCCTGATTCTATACTACTGATACTTGACATTGATGAACATAATGACCATTAGTGTCATTTCAATGTTTTTGGATGCCTCAGTTCTGCTCTGAAAATATTACATGAAAGTCATGTAGAGGTCAACACCATTTAATTGCTCCTTTCAAAAAATAGGGTTGGAGTGTGCAGTAAGAGATGTAAACCATCATTAAAAAGGGTAAGCATCTTTTTCTCTCTCAGCATACCCACTGGTTGTGTTTCCTTGCTTGGTACAAATGGAAAAAATAAGAACATTGAATGAGAGGAACCAATATTCTTAGGCAAATGTTTAGGCTAGTTCACATTACCAAAGTGAAGTTTGCATTATTTAGACCAGAGTGAAGTGGCTAATAAACCATTTCATAGATTTTCTCTGTGAAGTTTTCAGATACATGATGGATTTCTAAGGACCGTCTAAAGAATTAGAATGTTAAAGTATGAAAGAAAAATCTAGCTTGCATAGGACTTCTCCATTATCATGGAAGATGCATTAAACCAGGGGTTCCCAATTCCCAGGCCACCGACCAGTACTGTTAGGAATGGGGCCACGTAGCAGGTGAGCAGCCGGTGAGCAAGTGAAGCTTCATCTGCTGCTCCCCATCGCTCCCTATAGCTCGCATTATCACCTGAACCATCCTGCCCACCGTCCGTGGAAAAATTATCTTGCACAAAACCAGTCTACTAATGCCAAAAATGTTGGGGATTGCTGCATTAGACCAGGATACAAGTGATCGAGTTCTGTCAATCTGTCCACTTTAGTGATACAGAATGATAGTTTGACATCAAGCAAGTGAGTTGTCTCTAAGGGATTTAATTTTCACCTCTGTGAAATGGGAAAATCATCACTTGCTTATTGAGAGGAGTCATTGAAGCTCTTTTGAACTAATATTTTTGCATACCAATAATGTTTTATGAATATATTTTATCATACAGTTATTTGACTAGAGTGAGAAAATGCGGGGTATTACAAAGAAAAAATAAAAATTACTCATTTACTTGCACTCAAAAATAACTATTTTGAGTGCTTAATCTCTAAATTTATTACAGTCATATGGACATGTTATTCTGTTATCAAATGGCATTGCATTCGTCAATTTTCTTTTTAACTGAACAATAGTATGAACAATATTTGAGGTCAAAAATTTTAATTCTAAAACATTGTTCTTAATAATTGCATAACATCCAGTACATCAAGTATATCATGCCACATGTAAACAATCTGCTACTGTTTAACATTATAATTGTTCCTAGAAAAACAGATAACCAACAAGGACCTACTGTGTAGCACAGGGAACTATACTCACTGCTTGGTAATAACATATAAGGGAAAAGAATCTGACAAAGAATGTAATCATTCTGAACTGTGCTGTACACCTGAATCATTGTGCTGTACACCTGAAGCTAATACGGTATTGTAAATCAACTATACTTCAATAAAAATAAAATTTTAAAAATTAAATTTAAAAAATTGTTCCTGGAGTCACGCAATTATAAATGGTATTTTTAACATCTTTATTGAGATATAACTAACAAAAACAACTTCACACATTAAAAGTTTATAAGATGATAAGCTTTGCTATATGTGCACATCTGTAAAAGTGTTACAACACTCAGGATAATAAAAGGGTCAATTTAAAGTTTAATCATGACTCTGTATAATTTTTCATCCCCTTCTCAGCTCACCTGTAGTCAGGCAACCACAGATCTACTTTCTGTCACTGAATAACAGTTCATTTTTAGAGTTTCAAACAAATGGAATCACACAATAAGTATTCAGGATTGCCTGTCTTCTTTCACTCAGTATGGTTATTTTGTGATTAATCCATGTGGTTAAATGTAACAATAGTTCATTTATTTTTATTGCTAAATAGTATCCTTTATATGTACATACCAGATTTTCTTTATACATTCTCTTGTTGATGTACATTTGGGTTATTTCCAGTTTGGAAATAACACACTTCCATACCACGTTAAAAAAATAAATGTGCTATGACCATCTGTGTGTTAATCTTTGTATGGATGTATGTTTATTTTATTTTTTCTCTTGGGTAAATACCGAAGATTGGAATGGCTGGATTATAGTGTTGGTGTATATTCAACATTTTAGAAACTGTCATACTGTTTTCCAAATTGGTTGTACCATTTTATACCCCCATGAGGAACGTATGAATGTACCAGAGGTTCTACATGCTTGACAACATTTGATGTGGTCAGACTTATATTTTTAGCCATTCTAATAGGTATGTAGTTGTATCTTGCTGAGGTTTTAATTTGTATTTCCCTGATGACTAACACTGTTGAAGATCTTTTCATGTGCTATTTGCCATAAAAAAGACTTCTTTCAGGACTTCCCTGGTGGTGCAGTGGTTAAGAGTCTGCCTGCCAATGCAGCGGACATGGGTTCAAGCCCTGGTCAGGGAAGATTCCACATGCCATGGAGCAGCTAAGCCTGTGAGCCACATCTACTGAGCCTGTGCTCTAGAGCCCGTGAGCCACAACTATGGAGCCCACATGCCTAGAGCCCGTGTTCCGCAACAAGAGAAGCCATCAAAATGAGAAGCCCACACACCGCATCAAAGGGTAGCCCTTGCTTGCTGCAACTAAAGAAAGCCTGCGTGCAGCAACAAAGACCGAATGCAGCCCCCCACACCGCAAAAAAAAAATTACTTCTTTCTACATTTCTTATAGTTAGGACCTAATGGTAATGAATTCTTTAAGCTTTTGTATGTCTGAAAAAGTCCGTTACCTTTAGTTTTTTTTTTTAACGTTGAGCCTTCTTTTAATTAATTAATTATTTTTTATTTTTGGCTGTGTTGGGTCTGTTTCTGTGCAAGGGCTTTCTTTAGTTGTGGCAAGTGGGGGCCACTCTTCATTGAGGTGTGCGGGCCTCTCACTGTCGTGGCCTATCTTGTTGCAGAGCACGGGCTTCAGACGCACAGGCTCAGTAGTTGTGGCTCACGGGCTTAGTTGCTCCGCGGCATGTGGGATCTTCCCAGACTAGGGCTCGAACCCGTGTCCCCTGCATTAGCAGGCAGATAATCAACCACTGCACCACCAGGGAAGCCCACCTTTAGTTTTTGAAAGATACTTTGCTTGTACAGAACTCAATTGTTTCTTCCTTCTTTCCTTCCTTCCTTCATTCCTCCTTCCCTCCTTCCTTTCCTTTCTCTCTCTCTCTCTTTTTCTGTACTTTAAAGATATTGTCCCAATATCTTCTACTTGAGGGTTTTCTGACTAGAAACCCAAGGTTATCTCACTTCTATTTCCTCTGTATGTAATGTGTTCTTTTCCCCCCATAACTTCTTTAAGATTTTGTCCTCATATTTTTTGAGCTGTCTGATTATGATGTGCTTTTGTGTGGTTTTCCTCATATTTCTTGAAATTGTAGTTCATCTAGCTTATTGAGTGTTGGGTTTTTTCATCAAATCTGAAAAATTTTCAGCCATTATTTCTTAAAACATTTTTTTCTGCCATTTTCTCCCTCTTAAAGTCGAATTACAGGTATATTAAGCCACTTGAATTTTTCCAGAGCTCACTGATGTTCTTTTCATTTTTTTAAATTCTTTTTTTTTTCCTCTCTGTGCTTGATTTTTATATTTTATATTGCTGCTTTGGATCTTTCTGTATCTTCCATGTCTCCACTTAACTTTTGAACAAATAGAAAACAATTATAATAATGGCTTTAATATCCTTGGCTGTTATTCTAACATCTGTGTCAATTCTGGTTTTGTTTTACTCCTTGATGCAGATTATACTTTCCTGCTTTTTACACATCAGGTCATATTTGATTGCCACACATTGTAAATTTTTCCCTTTTTGGATGAGAACTAGCTATTTTTGTATTTCTATAAATATTTTTGAGCTTTGTTCTGGAGCACAGTTAAATTATTTGGGAAATGTTTGATCTTTTTGGATCTTGCTTTAAATTTCTTTCTTTTTTCTTTTTTTTAGGAAGGACCATAGCTGTGTTTAGTCTATAACAAATTATTCCTATCTTCTGAGAAGGATTGGAACTTGGGTGAGGCAAGTGAGGAATCAAATGTTCAAAATAAGGATACACTCCTGTTCAGGATTCTGCAAGTTCCTGCCTGGGTAGAAGTACCTACTTAAGAATGGGGCCCCGGATTGCAAAATGTAAGGAGGCACTTATTGTCATGTGCCAGTCCTGTAGAAAATTGGAAGTCACCACCACCTTAAGTTTGCTCCTTCACTTCGGGCACCATTTTCCCATTCTGCTTTCTGTATCCTTATATCCTAAGAATAATACAATTTTCCAGTGGGCCCTATTCTAATCTTCTCAGATGGTTCTTTCCCAGCCTTCTGAAGTTTTATCATACACGTGAGCCAATCACTCTGGTGAATACTCCACAGGGACCCTCCAAAACTGTTCAGGGTTACCTTTATGAGCATCTCTCTCCTCATTGGCACTCTACCCTGCGCCTCTAGCCAACTGACCTCCTGGACTCTTAGCTTCATCTCCTCAACACAGTGTAACCTCTGAGCTCTGCTGGGTTACACTTCCTGGGCCACAGTCTGTAGACTTTTCAAATGTACTAAGCTGGGGCAGTCATATGGCTCATAATATTTGTTTCCCTTCTCTCAGTGACCCCTATCTGTCATTGTCTGATCTCCAATGTCTTGAAAACCATTGTTTCATAGGTTTCCCAATATTTACTACTGTTGAGACAGTTGGGAGGGAAAATATGGTCCCTGCTACTTCATCTGAGCTGGAAGTAAAGTATCCTACAAATGGTATTCTGAAGAACACATTTATGTTTGTACATTTCCACACATTTGTATTTTTATATAGAGGAATTGCTGTTTTTTGGAGGGGATCTATGCCAGTCTGAGTGCCTGCCATGCATCGAGCCCTCTTCTGAGTTAAGATTTCTGTATGTGCCATGTGCCCGGGTAGCCCCCTGAGGACTAGATGGGAGATTTGACTAAAATTAGCACTCTGACATAAATATTTAGTATAAGTTACTGCTTCTTGCAATACTGCAAAGAGTAGGTTCTTGGCAAAGCACACCAACTTATGGCAGGCTGAAAGATGTTAAGTGAGCACAATTTCTTGAGACTACACAGTTTTTCATGTGAGAGAAGGTTGTTGGTGGTGCTCATCTCTCTACCCAGAGTGAGGTCTCACCAGTTCACAAGGAAACCCAAGTAAGGATTTGTCAAAACTCTTTTACTCTTAAGCTTTGCACCCTGACTTACCAGCATAATCACCTTCCACGGTTGCAAAATTGACTTTAACTTACACAGTGGTACTGCCATACAGATGTTATGTTCAAGTGCTAGATATGATTTTTGACTCTGCCAATAGCACCATCTTTCCACATTGACCACAGATTATGCAGCAATGATAAGGTTTCACACAAGTGCAGTCACATTACAACGATGAAGTGCTGATGGATCTTTGGATGTACCCAATGAGTTCAAGGCATAAGATAGCCAGTAGAGATGATGCTGATTATAAAATATTGGACCAAGAAGCAGGAGCTAGCTGAACAGTCACCACCTGGGAGGTGCCCAGTAGTCTGAGGGCTTGTTTGCCATGGGAAAAATGCTCAGCACAGCACAAACAGTGGAGGGTGATGGGTCACACCAGTCAGGTTTACTCTCAGGAGTTTGAATTTGAGGCACTCAAACAGAGAGTTGGCAACAGCTGGCACAGCAGAAACAGAGTAACTGGCTTAGTACAATGGCTCAGCATGAAAGCAGGAGCAAAGGAACCCAATTACTGTGTGGCTGGAGCAATAACTTGGAGACGAGAAATTCAGGGTGCTGTGAACTCTGTTTCAATTACCCCTGGCTGAGTGACTGTGGAAACTATTTGCAGTAATGATGAAGTTCCTTACTTCCCCATACATTTTATAAGAAATGGAATGAACCCCAAAAGATAATCATGGTGTGTCTCCTTTCAATACTTTTGAGTTCAGTGCCTGCTTCTTTTAAATCATTCTCTCAGATGAAGGTTGACCTCATCATATTTCCTGCTCATGATACACAATCATCATGTTTATGTCATGCAACTTTACTGAAGTTTCTCTATTTCACCCTGGTCTCCATCCTTATTCCTCTTCCACCTTGTAGGCACTTAATCTATTTAATGTGTCTGTGGATATTATATATACACATATACACATGTATATCTCCATGGTATATAAAATACATATTGTGGAAACTACTTATTAGTGTTGCTTTGTGTATTTATTTTTACTTTATCTGATTAATATTGACTGTAGGACACCTGATTCTCACATTTTCATCCGTCATGTATTTAAGAAGTACACGTCACACCACATACATTTAGATTAATGCTTGTAGATGTTATATAATATTCCACAATATTTTTTATATCTAGTCTATATTAATTATCCAGTCTCTAGATGGCCTTCAACACTTCACAAAAAAAGACAATGCTTTGATAATCATCATTGTGCACGTGTCTTTATAGACTTCCTATGCACAATTGGGATTTATTTCAGAAATGGAATTGTTGGGTCTTAGGTTATGCAATAATTAACAAAATGCATTTTATTGATTGTACCATATTTCCCTCACACCAGCATTGTGCAAAGGTTCTTATTTCCCACTACCCTTACAGACCCTGGGATCACTGATTTTACTAATTATCACCAAAATGACTTCAGTAATGTGGCATCTCATTATACTAGCTTTTATTGTACTCTTATTCTTAGTGAATTAAAAAAGAAAAGAAAAATACATAGGTAAACTGCTCATATTCTTATTACTCATTTGAATTTTTCCGTTTTTAGGACTGCTTATTCAAATGTTTTCTTTAAAAAAACTGTTTTCTAGTTTTTTCTTATAGATACAGAGAACATTGTTATAAATTTTAGTCATTAATCCTATTTTAAAAGTATTAATTATTATTCAATATTGAAGAGAGAACATACCTTCTGGGCCAGCTATTTGCTAAGTTAGGTTCTGAAATGCACACACACACATCCACACCTACACACACACACACACACACACACAGATCTCTTTTAAGCTACTTTTTGTCTTCTACATTCTCCTCAACAGGCTTATATTACTTTGTTTTCTCCTTGCTACATTATTCCCATTGAAACGTCTAGCATTCAACTGGAGCCTAGTATATTTCTTATTCATAGGAAGAGTGGTACTCCTGTCAATCTGTTTACTTTCTATATGTGTATTATTAGAAATTTCCAAATATATATCAAGGCTGGAAAGACTTCTGCCACCTTACATGTCTATTCATTTGAGATAAAAATAAATCAAGTTATTTCATGTGCAATTCACATTAGAAAACTTGTATTTTGCATACAGATGGCCAATATTCACATGAAAACATGCTCAACATTCCTGATTTAGAGTAATGCAAATCAAATGAGGTATCACCTCACACCTATCAGAATGGCCATCATTAAAATGTCTACAAATAACAAATGCTGAAGAGGGTGTGGAGAAAAGGGAACCCTCCTACATTGTTGGTGGAAATGTAAATTGGTGCAGCCACTATGGAAAACAGTATGAAGTTTCCTCAAAAAACTAAAAATAGAGTTGCCATATGATCCTGCAATCCCACTGCTGGGCATATATCCAGACAAAACTCTAATTCAAAATTCAAAAGATACATGCACCCCAATATTCATAGCAGAACTACCTACAATAGCCAAGATATGAAAACAAATGTCCACCAACAGATAAATGGATAAAGAGGATATGGCATATGTGTATGTGTGTGTGTATATGTATATATACATGTATATATATATGTATATATATATACATGTATATATATATATATATATATATATGTACATATATATATAATGGAATATTACTCAGCCATAAAAAAGATTGAAATGATGCCATTTGCAGCAACATGGAGGGACCTAGAGATTACCATACTATGTGAAGTATGTGAAGTAAGCCAGACAGAGAAAAATAAATATCGTATGATATCACTTACATGTGGAATATAAAATATGACACATGAACTTCTATGAAATAGAAACAGACTCACAGACATAGACAAGAGACTTGTTGTGGGGGTGGGTGGGGGTTAGAGTGAGAGGTTGGGATTAGCAGAGGCAAACTAGCATACATAGAATGGGTAAACAACAAGGTCCTACTGTATAACACAGGGAACTATATGCAGTATCCTGTGATAAACCATAATGGAAAAGAATATGAAAAAGAATACATAGATATACATATATATATATATGTATATGTATATATACATATAAAGGAATCACTTTATTGTACACAAGAAACTAACACAACATTGCAAATCAACTATACTTTGATAATAAGTAAATAATAAACCACTTGTCTTTTGTGTGAACTCTTACTGGAATTCATAGAACTAGCTATTGTACCAACAACCAGGCCCCACCTGGCTAGCAATACATGTGAGTCAGCACATGCCCTTCTCTAATCTACATAGCACATGCCTTGTGGAAACCCCACTCCAGCCTTCCAACACTCGGCTGGCAACACTCAGCCACACATGCTGGGACACTGCCTGGCCCAGAGTCTTCATTCTACTGACATTTCTGGATGAATGAATGACTACAGATATCTACTTTTACATTTTTAAATCACGTAAAGTAGGAGCTCAAGTTGTATATTTACCCACTATATTTATGGTAGTTATGTCCTTACTTATCAATAATTTATTTACAATCTTCTCGAAGTTTATATTAAGGGACTACTAGTTTCTAGTTCCACATGTAAGGATCTTCAAAGTCACCACTCTGTCCTAACAAGTGAAAAGCTAAACAAAGTGAAAAAACAACAACTTCTCTGGGACCCATAAGAGAGGTGAGAACACAAAGGAAACCATTGTCCCCAAGACTGGAGAGAAAGACAGGCAAACACAGGCAGGTGTGTCTTACTAGAGCAGAGATTCACCAGCAGAAACCTCTGTAGGAACAGTGCCAGAGTAGGAAAACCTAAACTGTAACTGATGAATTACTGGAGTTTCAGTGTACAACTCTAGAGAAAACCATGGTTCAAAAGGGTACATGCACCAATGTTTATTGCAGCACTATTACAATAGCTAAGACATGGGAGCATCCTAATTGTCCATTGACAGATGAATGGATAAAGAAGATGTGGCACATATATACAATGGAATCCTACTCAGCCATTAAAAAGGATGAAATAATGACATTTTTAGCAACATGGATGGACCTGGAGATTATGATACTAAGTGAAGTAAGTCAGACAAAGATAAATATCATATGAAATCACTTATATGCAAAATCTAAAAACAAATGATGCAAATGAACTTATTTACAAAACAGAAACGATCTCACAGACATAGAAAACAAACTTATGGTTACTAAAGGGGAAAGGTTGGGGGGAGGGAAACATTGGGAGTTTGGGATTGACATATACACACTATTATATTTAGAATAGATAACTAATAAGGATCTACTGTATAACACAGGGAACTCTGCTCAATATTCTGTAATAACCTAAATGGAAAAAAAAATTGAAAAAGAATAGATATATGTATATGTGTAACTGAAACACTTTGCTGTACACCTGAAACTAACATAATATTGTAAATCAACTATAGTCAATATAAAATTGAAAATTAAAAAAGATAAAACACAACAAAATTCCATGGAGGACCCAGTCATGGGCCATGGGCAATCCCAAAACATTGTGAGAGGATTACCTTGAATTCTTTATTGAGTAGATTGCTTATCACCATTTCACTTAGTTCTTCTGGTGTTTTATCTTGTTCCTTTGTTTGGAATATATTCCTCTGTTGTCTCATTTTGACTAACCCTCTATTTTAATTCTATGTATTACATATGTCAGTTTTGTTTCCCAGTCTTGGAAAGGGCCTTATGTAGGAGAAATACTATCAGACCCTTCAGCACACTCTCTTTTGGTCCCCAGAGTTACATGTTCTAAGGGTGTACCCTGTGTGGGCTGTGTGGGTCCTTCTGTTGTGGTGGGACTGACTACCGTGGGTGTGATAGTAGGTAGGGATGCCCCCCCCCAGCCCTGCCTTTTACAATAGGTGCTGACTCACTTGGTGGGTATGTCTGGGTCCCAGGGTGGCTGACTATGGGGCATTGTGCGGTCCTGTGGCTGGTCTTGGGGTTAGGTTCCAGGACAGGTGGCTGCTGGCTGGGTTGAGGGAGGGCCAAGGGAAATGGGCACAGTTGGTGCAAACCTGCTGGTATGCAGGACTGGGTTCCCACAGCTGACTACCCAACCTTGGAGGTCCTGGAACTAGTGCCAACCAGCTGGTGGTCAGGTAAGCTCCCAGTGCGAATAGTCTAGAGAAAGGATTCCAACATGGCAATTGCCAGCCTCACTGTCCTAAGATTCCCCAAAATAGTGGCTATCAGTGTCTATGTCCCCGAGGGGAGTCACAGTTGCCTCCTCTCTCTGTGGAGGCTGACAAGCAAGTGGGTCTGACACAGTTTCTTTTTCTAATAACTGCCTCTGTGCTGGGTATTGGAGCATATGAGACTTTATATGCACCCTTTAAAAGAAGAGTCACTGTTTCCTACATCCCACCGGCTCTCCTGTACCAAGCCTCACTGGCCTTCAAAGCCAGATGTTCTGGGAGCTTGTCTTGCTGGTGCAGGACCCGCAGGCTGGGGAGCCTGATGTGGAGCTTGGACAATTTTCTACTTGGGGAGAACGTCTGAAGCTGTGATTACCCTCTCTTTTTGTGAGTTACTTTGCTGAGGGTGTGCATCTCCACCTCTCCTTCCCTTCTTGTTGTGGTTCTTTCTTTATATCTTTAGTTGTGGAAAATATTTTTCTGCTAGTCTTCAGGTTGTTTTTATCAATAGTTGCTCCATAAATAATTATACCTTTGGTGAACCTGTGGGAAGAGGTGAGCTCAGGGTCTTCCTCCTCTGCCATCTTGGTCACACTAACAATGACTTTTTAGATACAGCACCAAAGACATAATCCATGAAAGAAAGAACTGAGAAATTTGACTTCATTAAAATAAAAAACCTCTTCTCTGTGAAAGGCAATGTCAAGGAATGGCAAGATGAGCCACAGACTGGGAAAAAAATATGTGAAAGAGACATATCTGATAAAGAACTGTTCTCTAAAATATACAAAGCACCCTTAAAACTCAATAATAATTAAAAAATAATTAATTGAAACATATGCCAAAGACCTGACCTGACAGACATCTCCTCAAAGATATATTGATGACAAATAAGTATATAAAAAGATGCTCCACATTATAAGTCATCAGGGAAATAAAAATTTAAATTACAATGAGATACCACTACACATAAATCCAGTTACTGACAGCAGCAAATGCTGGTGAGGATGTGGAGCAACAGAAATTATCATTCATTGCTGTTGGGAATGCAAAACTGTACAGCCACTTTGGTGGTTTCTAACATGATAAACATACTTTTACCGTATGACCCATCAATCACCCTTCTTGGTATCTACCTAAAGGTGTTGAAAACTATGTTCATACAAATTCCTCACATGGATGTTTATAGCAGCTTTATTGATAATTGCCAAAATTTTGAAGAAACCAGGATGTCCTTCTGTATGTGAAAGGATAAACTGTAGTACATCCAGACAATGGAATATTATTCACTGCTAAGAAAAAATGAGTTATTAAGACATGAAAAGCCATGGAGGAAACTTAAATGCATATTACTAAGCTAAAGAAGCTAATCTGAATAGGCTTCATACTGAATGATTTCAATGATATGATATTCTGAAAAAGGTAACATTATGGAGACAATAACAAGATTGGTGATTGCCAGAGTTTGGGGAGGTGGTTAAATACATGTAGCACAGAGGATTTTCAGGGCAATGGAAATACTTTGTTTGATACCATAATGATGAATACATGCCATTGCACATTTGCCCAAACCTATAGACTGTACAACACCAAGAGTGGACTCTAGTATAAAATATGGACTTTGAGTGATTATGTTGCATCAGTGGAAGTTCATCAGTTATAACAAACGTACCAATCTGATTAGGGATATTGATAATGCAGGAAGCTATGCATGTATGGGGACAGGGATATATAGGAAATCTCCAAGCTTTCTTCTCAATTTTTCCATTAACCTAAAATTTCCCCCCAAAAGTATAAATAAATAAAAGAAATAGAAAAAATAGTTTGTATATGGTAAATCTTATTCAAATCAACTAGAGAAAGCCTAAACATAAGCAAAGGTACTGGGAAAAATATATTTGATAACCCTTTAGGAGTACTGAATATATCCACAAATCTCATGCTAGCCTATTTCCTCCAAATGTGAAAATTCCTCATGAACTAACAAAAATGATATTTACAATTTTAAAGGTAAGTACAAGTTAATATTTCATTATTGTCATCTGTGCATGTCTATATCTTTCCATTAACTTCTGATATTCTAGAGCAAAGATCATGTTTATATATCTTTTACTTTGCTGAGTTTAGTAACTGACAAATACATTTTGTTTTTGAAAAGATTGATTTGAAGAGTACTATGTTGCAACAGCCCTCCTTGATTGGAAATCTTTGAGACCATAACTCTATATCCTGGCCTGGAGATCAGGCTCTGATGAAGGACTCATTTATGAAGTCAAGAGTGCCTAGATTTTAATTCCAAGATCCTCTTCTTACTAGATTTTACCTTAGGAAATTTAATTATTTTCTCTAAGCTTCTATTATGGTAGTTATTATTATTTTACTATCACCATCATCATTACCAACTTCATCCCCTCCTAAGAGAGAAAGAAATACATTGACATTTGTTGAAGGCTGATGTACAAATCTCCCAACATCTGTGCTGTTTCTGCTGTGTAACCTGCCCCCTCCTACCCTCCACTCTCATGAACTCCAGGTGTCTAACTGGTCTCTCCTCTTAGAGAAACCAACAGATTCATCTATCATTTTTTTTTGTTCATTCCATCTTTCTTGTTAATTAAGGAAAAACAAAAGATTCCTTTTGCCTGGAATGAGTGAGTTGATGCCTCACCCTGGAATTCTGCTTCCATGGAGGACCACACTTACATGCGTTACTTTAAAGGCAGAATGCCCACTCTGATTTAATTTCTGCTTATTTATAGGCATTGTATGCATAGAAATGGCAAAGATTTGGCACCCAGAAGGACAAATCAGGAAAGCACCTCAGAATTTGCCATTGCTAAACCCAACGTCTTCATGATAACTCATTGGCATACATTCCTTGGTATTCAACAATTTGATAGAAAGTTAAATGCTTAACTCTTGTTGATCATCAAACCCCAAAGCAAACTCTGCAGCAAGTAAGGTACACCTCTACTATCTTATGGAGAGGCAACAGAAAGCCAGGGATTATTGTTTATTTTAAATTTCAAGAACTTTTCATTAAAGAACTGCACTGTGTAAACATGAGCTAATTAAAGATTCATTTACAAGGAAAAGAATCAGATGGATTGCAATAATAATGGTAAGTCTAACTACTACTTAGTATTCCCCATAGTTTGTCTTCTGAAATGAAAGTAAGAACAAATGTGATTGTACACTCTTAGAGATTATTAAGCATGGCAAGTGTAAAATTACTTCTGAAATGCATGTTTTCCCTTAAAATTACTGAGTGACCTTGAAGGCCCAAGGCTTAAGGTACTTGTTAAAACACATCCATCTTGAGACAGCCAACTGTCAAATATGGCAGGCTAATAGGGAAAATTAACAAAAGGAAAAGAGGGCTGCCCCCTATGCATACAGAGGGGAGTAGATTGCTTCCTGTATTAAAATTCATGTTGACCCAGCTGCCTTCAGGGTTTGGAGAAAGCCTTAGACGGTTTCCCAAAAGGTTGCTGGAGATGAGGTTGATATATTTTACTTACTTCAAAGAGGATATTAAAATTGTTTGTATAGCCCATTGTGGGCACTGCCTGTCTGTTACTGTGAAAGACAATTAAAATAACACTCTAGGGCTTCCCTGGTGGCGCAGTTGTTGAGAGTCTGCCTGCCGATGCAGGCGACACGGGTTTGTGCCCCGGTCCAGGAAGATCCCACATGCCGTGGAGCGACTGGGCCCGTGAGCCATGGTCGCTGAGCCTGCACGTCCAGAGCCTGTGCTCCGCAATGGGAGAGGCCACAACAGCGAGAGGCCCGCATACAGAAAAAAAAAAAATAATAATAAATAAATAAATAATAACACTCTAACAGTCAGACAGGATATATTTATATAGCTACATACTTACTGCTGGCCTCATTTTCAAAGGATGTCAGAGAAAAAGATTCCTACCTACCTCGGATGAATTTTCAGCAGGGAAATGGTCTTCAGGAGAATAGAAATCCGTGGGAGATTCAAGTTTAATGTCTCCTCTTGACCACATATTTTGCGACTTAGTTCAAAGATCTGACTTTTGATGATTCTATCCCCTTTCTCTGTTCCAGAAGATTCTACAGAAATAGTGAGTGAAAGTTGTGGGGATACAGATTTTGGAATGACATAAGGATTTGGTGAATATAATTGCTTATCATGGAAATTTGCTCCTTGAGAAGGGTTCTTAATCATTAGAAAGACACAAATTAGGCAAAATTGGTAAAACAAAATAACACAGATCAGGCTGTGTTATCAAGGCTTTTAAATTTGTCTCAAGTCGATCCCACAGCCACCCTGGGGCACAGAGTGGTGAAATGATTTTCTCAAAGTAACACAGTTCATAAAGGGAACTGCTTTTGAGGCCAGCCCTGTCAGACTTCAACACCCATTTTTCTCTCCCTGTACAGAGATGCTACGGATAGAAACCCTGAATTATTCAGAGTTTGGGTGAGAAAGTACATGAATGATTGTGGTCTCCTGCTCCTTAGTAATATGGGATATAAATTATCCTAACCCTCTGTTCTAATTCTTATATAAACTCACAGCCTCTCTGCCCATTTTACACTTGAACCTTATATCTTTGTGACTTCTTAGTTTCTGCTCCTGTATTTAAGTAACCTTCTTGTTTCTGAATCATATCAGATAAGACACAAAGATCTCCTCATTCTCTGTTTACCGGAGCACATCAAATTCCACCCAGAACTTGCTGTTTACTAACTTTATTAAAGACTATGAGGAGGGGCACACTATCCTACACAGTAGTCTCCCATGTTACCTGACTACCTTTATGTCCTCCTTCATTTTCTTGGAAATTCAGTCCAGCCTACCTCCAATCCCTTCTGCTCTCTTACAGGACAGTCTTGCTAATCTGGTCTTCTTTATTCAGTCCCCTTGAAATCTCAGTAAAGCACTTTTCTTCATCTCTTCATGTAAAACTAACTATTAATCAGAGACTGCAGTTTTTGATGTTTGTGATACAGGATCAGGAAAACATAATGGGTTGACTGCTTTTCAAAAATGATTCTGACATCGGTTTGGTGTATGGATGAGCAGGGATGTGACTGGAGCCAGGGAGACAAGTTAAGATCATTTTAAGAGTACTGAAGAAAAAAAAAAAAAGTAGAAAAAGCCTAAGTTGATTTATTGGTTGAGTTCTCAGTCATCAGCCTTTCTTCTGCCCTCCATCTTGCCTTTCATCCCCCCAAGAATGAGATGAGGCTCCTGAGAGGTTAATGCACTGATAGCCACCACCAGAGCATGTGCTTGTAATCAGAATTAAAAAGATTGAAAGCCGTCATAGAGGTTGTTGCTGGGGGAGAGTCAAAGAAAGGGAGACAAACTTAGATCCATGAGGACAGATGAAAATTAAAACCAAGACATTAGGTGAAATGGAGAAATGGTACAAGGATGTAGAACACATGGCAGAATAAAGTGACAGGCAGAGTGTGATTATGTAAGAGAAGGAGAAAGTGAACACAATCCCCCCAGGCGAATACAGACCTCATTAGGGATTTGGATTCAAAATACATGTTCCTAAGGCCTTTGACGTTCCAGGTGCCCTGTCAGTAAAAAATGAGAAGGTACCAGTAATTAATAGCAGACTGTTCTGTGTTAGAATTCATCACTCTCGATAATGAAGGTGTAGGTTTAGGTTTTGGGAAGGAATCCAAAATCCAAGCCTCTGTTAGGGAGATAAGCTACTTTAAGGAGTCCAACAAATGTGCAAGACCAAGTCCCAGCCCTAGAAGGGGAGACCAAGTTCAAACGCTCAGGAATAGACCAAACTGGGTGATGGAATCATAAGATTGAAGAATAGGGAAAATATATATATAGTGAGAATAATTCAGGACAAGTAAGACAGGCTCAGGAAAAACACCATAACCTCAGAACAATGACTTCATTTTACATAGACATATAGGAGGTGTGGGGGAGAGTTATAAGGTCCTGCTGTGTCACCCCTCACAAATTTCTCTCCATTTCCTTCCTGTCCATCCCCCCTGCTACAACTACTATATTTTACTACTAAATGATCACATCCACTTCCTCAATGATCTTCCTGTCTCCACATTTGCCCTTCTTCTGCACATTCCCACTCAGCCAGAATAATTTCTCAAATATGAGTGAAGATTTCCAGAACAAGATGGCAATGTGAGTTCACTTACCTGCCTTGTTATATTTGCTATTAATAAAATACAATGATAATAGATGGTCAAAAGATGTTATACCCATAAAAGCAAAGAAAATAAGCCTGGGCCATCTGAAAACAAGAGATTTCTAAGACTTTCTGAAAAATAGAAGGTGAATGGCAGGGTCCTGACTGATAAAATATCAGAGACTGCTACATTTTAGAATACTCCTGGAGAGAAGAACAGCAGAAAGGAGAGAAAGTTTAAACAGAACCCTGAATAGAGTTTCTAGTTTTGGCAATAAAGAGAAATTAGGATATGTTAAGATAGGGGTAATATTGAAGAGATTTATATCAAAAAAATAAATTATACTATTTTGTGTGAATGGAGATAGATATTTATTCTCAGAAGAAAGTTATGTTTTTCAATAATTTAAATGTGCTATTTAGATGCAACTAAAGCATGTAGACTAGGAAACACTCTAGGCTAAAATCAAGTTTTTGATGTATCATTAATACATATATCAAGAAAATTAAGAATAATCATACATGTGAGAAAAATCTCCAGTATAGAAGAAAAATACCAAAATAAAAAGGAATACTATGATAAACAGTAAATGTTGGATCATAATTATAACTGTTTACCTTTAGTTAGATGATACATAGAATAATAACAAGATGTATGAAAAAAACTCTGAGAAAACAAGATTGCTTTAGAAATTTGTTTTAAATTATAACAGAAATTTAAGTAGAAGGGATAGAATATAAAGATGAAGAAGTCTTCAATAAAGAAAAACCTAAATGAAGATATATGAAAAACATGAGCTAAAAGACAAGTATGATAGAGGATGAACTTCAGGAAGGTCCACTAAAACCAACAGAAATTCCAGAAAAAGGAAAAAGTTAAAAGCAAATAAATAGAGGGGGAAAATACAACTGAAATAAGAGGCAAGGGGGCAGGGCACAACCTTAGAAGAATGACATAGCTCAAGGACATGACATAAATGGATTAGAACCAAATGGGTCCAAGATGGTGCACAAATTGACTTCCACTAGACCTTGAACCTCAGTATATGCTCACTGTAACACATCAGCAAGCTAAATGACACACCCACCAGTGCCATGACAGTTCCAAGACCAATCATAAGGATCAAAAAGTGGGTGGTAGACCAATTCCTGGAGATCCCTGCCTCTTCTGGAAATAGCTGGAATACTCCATCCACTCATTAGCCTATGAAATTACCCATCCCTATAAAAACTGACAACCCCATACCTTGGTGCCTTTCTCACCTTCTAAGATGGCCCACACTCTGTCTGTAGAGTGTTTCTCTCTAAATAAATACACTTCTTACCTATCACTTTGTCTCTCTGTGATGAGACATCAAGAACCTGAGCTTCATCAAGTCCTGAAACCAGGTGTGTGATCTCAGTTGGAAGACTGAGTTTTGGCCAGATTTGAGTCCCAGCTGTGGGGGTTTGAGTCCCAGTCTGGGTTTAGGCTGGGTTCAAGTTCCAGTACATGGGTTCAAGTTCCAATACATGGGTTCAAGTCCCAATCTGAGGTGCATGGTTTCACAATTATCAGTGAAATAAGTGAAGAAAGTTTCTGAGATCTGAAAACAGACATGGAATACTTCAATTTAAATTGATTAAGCAAAAGTTTAACATGATGAATTTTAAAAAGACCAACAACTAATTGTTACCTTCTTGAAATTTCAGAACCTCAAGGATAAAGGAAAGACTCTGAAAAAGAGCAAAGGAAATGCAATCACATTTGCTCCAAAACAACACAAACAGACTGGCATTAAGTATTTGTTGAGCCAGAGTGATGGTAGAAGAGAGAAGACAGAGACCTTCAGAGTGACAAAGGAGTCTACCAAGCAATCTACAACCAGCCAGAAAATCAACCACATGCATGAGATAAAGTTAAACATTAAAATATTCAGAAATTTGCATTCACTTTCTGACAAAATGAATTGAGAAAAAGAGCAGAAAACACCAAAAGAGAGAAAAATATAAAATACGGTAAGAAAGAGTCTATCTAACCCAAGAGTACTGAAACTAAATGTCAGGAAAGTAGCAGTGCAATATGCTTAAAATGCAGGAGGTCCAGAGAAGCATAGGGAATGAATGTGGCCCAAAGAGAACATCTTCTAGAAGAAAAATGGAGGAACCCAGCCACTGAGAGAATGAGGAAGAAGACAAAGACATCGGGTATGTGATGAAACACGCATTTGCTTCTTCTCCCTACAAATGTCACCACAATAGGCCTTTAGGGAGAGGAAATAGTAACTTCTTCACTTTGCAGTGAATAATATCTGCAAAGTCACAATTTTGTAAATATTGTTTATCAGGTGATAACTTTTTGAATAAATATTTAGGTAAATATATGGTGACCATTGTTTCAGAACAGAAGGTGAACCTTTGACCTCCCCTTCATATACTTAGCAATATAATATATACGTTAGGGCACAATTGAGAAACACTGTAGGTGGGTGTCTTGTAACAGGAGAGAGACTGACAGAGAAGCAGTGTCAGTATATACCAGCTCTAAAATGAAGGAATACTGTTGTGGAGAGAGAAAACTGAGATTGTAATAGAAGGAAAAATAGTCACATACCTTTCAAAAATTCGGAGCAAAAAGGGGAGCATTACATAAATGGGGTACATTTAGCAACATCATTGCAAAACATGAATTTGTAGTGTGTAAAGCTGATGCATCTTAAAGTAAAGGGATAGGACATTATTTAGAGATAAGTGGATAACTACAAAAGAGAAAAAGAAAGGGATAGGAAAGAAAGATTGAAAAATGCAATGCAGGGCTCATTAAAGCTGGTTGTTGCTGGGCATTGCCCTGGGGATAGTGGATGCTTGGACCCTGGGGAAAATGGATGAAGGAATATTTGGGGCAAGGGACTCTTTTTTTTTCTTTCTTTTTTTTTTTTTTTTTTGGCTGCGTTGGGTCTTTGTTGGTTTATGCAGGCTTTCTCTAGTTGCGGTGAGCAGGGGCTACTCTCCCTTGTGGTGCACAGGCTCTAGTCTCCCAGGCTACAGGAGTTGTGACTCGCAACCTCTAGAGCACAGGCTCAGTAGTTATGGTGCAGGGGCTTAATTGGTCCGCCGCATGTGGGATCTTCCCGGACCAGGGCTCAAACCCGGGTTCCCTGCATTGTACATTGATAAAATTTAGACAAAAGCATTTCTTTTCTAGCAGGGGCTTGGGGTGGAAGGAGGCAAGGGGTGGGTGAAACGGTTGAGGATTTAAGTTAAATTTTCTGAATTAACACACTGAACTAGTGCCAAACGTGATGCAGGAAGCCCAGGATTCCCATTCCTATTTCTGTGTTCTTTATACCATACACACTGCCTCCCATGGAGCTAGAAAAATATTATTTGGGGAAGTGGCCCAAGTTCTTTGGAGGTGCATAATTAACATTTAAAAAGATAATGCCAACTCATTTTGTAACTCATAACCGAGCAGCTCTCTTACATGCTGTGACCGGGTGCCTGCGGTTGCCCGGGTTTGCCGAGCGTGGGGATGAGGTCAAAGCGAGCGGCAGTCTCTTGTTCTGCAACCAGAATGAACGTCCACGGGGCTTATTAATTCATGAGCCTTCTTTATTTTAATACTCATAGGCTGCTGCGGCATTTAGGTCACCTTTAGCTTTAAGTTGACATTTACCTCTCATTGAAATTAATGAACATTCAGGGACAGTACAACAAAGGCAAGAATCCCCTGACAATGAGAAATACTTTAGGGTCCAGAGAAGGGTTACATTATTTTTGGTTTAATAGGGCTGGTTAATGAAATCCACACTCAGATGAAGAGTCAATTTGTCAAAGAATCTTTTGGCACTTGGCGAGATGGTAGGTTTGGGGTGAAACCCTCTCCCTTTCCACACTCAGTACTCTTCTTGTAAGGTCATAGAGCTCAAGGCATGAAGAGTGATTTCTAAACCCCAACTAATCTTTATCTCTTATTCCCGAAATTCACTGGCTATGTCCCGAATATATTATAAGAGAATACTGGAGCCAGAAATTTTATGGCGATCAAAATAGTTTTGTTGTCAAACACTTAAGCCAAAATTCAGCACGGGCAGCAATACCACTTCTTATATTCATAAATGACTTTATATTTTGCAGAGATTTTCACATCTAATATCTTGCTCAAAGCCTTACAGCAATGCTGCAAGTTAGGAAGGGAAGAGATCCATCCCATTTTAAAAGTGAAGAGACAGGATTATTTACTGCAGTGGGACTATGGTTAGGATTTTCATTAAAAATTCCAAAATCTTCTTTCAAATTTTGAAATACAACAAAGGACTGAGAATTCTACGTTGATATGTCTTCCTTGTTTATTGTTTTCTCTCTGGACAATAGATCATCCATGTGCTTCTTTCTTTTCTGCTAACATTTAACAAGAGGGCTAATTCACTTACATTGTCATGCATTTGAATCACATTTAAGATAATTTAATGCATTCGTTTACTTGGGGCTCGGATTTCAAAGGGAGTGGGTGTGAAGAATGCCATCCAGATCCTCCTGATTACAAAACAATCGCTCAGCAGAGTCTGGAGGAACAGAGCAGACCCTGGTGTGAGACAGGAGTGGGTTTCAAAGCATAGACCCATCCCTTAGCTTCAGATTCCTTCTTCACTAAATTGACCTTCAACACCAAACTCCCAAGAGCAAGTTTGATGAGGTGTTATCTGTGAGTGTGACTAGCTCAGGGCACAGGTCTTAGATAAATGTTACATTTTTTTTTTTCTCCACTGATGGTGGTTCAATCGCACATCTATTTAAATATCAAAATAGAGACTTTGATCTCCTGCCTATTAATTGGCTTTGCTAAGGACATTTTTTAAGAAACAGTCCATTGAGATTTCTGCATAGCTACACTTAAACTGATACCCATGAACTGTTTTGAGTTTTGAATTTTAAAATCTAGTTGGCCTTTTCTAAACAAAGAGGGGAAAAATATCTTCTTCATCTCTAATAAATGGCAGTACTTAATTTATGATTCAAAAGAGGAAATAACACACATGTGGCTCTCAGAAAAGGGGAAGCACTTTAGAAATGACTTCTGTGAAAATGATGTAGTCTGTCTACTGTACCTTATCACTGCAGAGGGAAAACTATGTTTCTTTTGATCAAAACAGGACAAGGAGCACATCCAAATCAATACATGGAGATTTTAATCCTATGAGCTGTCGGAATCACAAACAGAGAAAGTGAACATGAAAGACAGGAAGGCAAACACGTTTACTGTGGAAAGGTTACTGAGACCTGTTTGGCCCTCTTAGAAAAAGCAAGGGATGACATTACCCAAGGATCTTAAAGTTTGGCATTAATTTTTCTTTAAAAAACTAACACATGATATTTAGCACATCAGATTTGAAAATCTGAAAGAATGAGAATATACACTCTCATTAGGCAGTAAATATGACAAAGGGTTACACTTACCTAAAGTATGTTTTAAATGTTAGTTCAGGTACATATGCATTTTTTTAACATCTTTATTGGAGTATAGTTGCTTTACAATGTTGTGTTAGTCTCTGCTGTATAACAAAGTGAATCAGCTATATTTATACATATATCTCCATATCCCCTCCCTCTTGTGTCTCCCTCCAACCCTCCCTTTCCCACCCCTCTAGGTGATCACAAAACACTGAACTGATCTCCCTGTGCTATGTGGCTGCTTCCCACTAGCTATCTATTTTACATTTAGTAGTGTATATATTTCGATGTTACTCTCTCACTTTGCCCCAGCTTACCCTTCCCCCTCCCCGTGTCCTCAATTTTTAATGTATTTAAAATTATATGGAAAAATTGGCAAAGACAGAAATAGAGAATATAGTACAATGAATTCCCATGAACTCATTAACTAAATAAGAAACAAATATCGTGATTTTGGTACTTTTGCTTTTTCTATTGTTTTGTTTTCCTTCTCTTTTTTTTTCTTTTCTTTCTTTTTTTTTTTTGAGAAAGCATTTTAAAGCAGACAAAAAAGCCACTTACTCCTAAATATTTCAATAAAAATCCTTTAAAACCATAGGCTCTTAGACAACCACAATGCTGTCATTTTGCCTGACATAATTAAATATAATTTCCTATCATATCATACTGAAAACATAATAAAATAGCTATCTTAAAATGTGTTTTTATAGTTGTTTTTTTTTTATCAGTTTTCAAAAATCCTCATTGTGGTGTTCCAAGGACAATGGTGCTTCAAGGACAATGGTGCTTCAAGGACAATGGTGCTTCAAGGACAAAGGACAGGCCTGTCTGAAAAAGTTTCAACCTTACACGCCCTACCAGACTCTCATCGCCCTCCCCACCATGTTGCAATGGGTACGAAATTCCTGAGCCCACCTGGGTGACGGGACCTCTTCCTCTCTCATCCCGAGTAAGGAAAGAAATCTGCCCTGTCGCACTCCCACCCTATAGAAGGGTGGTATATGTTCCTTGACCAATCAGAAAATGAAATTTTCACCTCTGACCATTCCTTTGTTCTCTGGCTATTAAAACTGACTAATAGCACATGTTCAGGACTGGTTCTTCCAGACTACTAGGAAGTCAGCCCGCTGCTTTGGCAGTGACCATTCCCCTCTAATAAACTCCATCTTCTTTACATTCTGCCTCATGTCTGGAAATTCTTTTCCAACCCACAACTAAATTCTTTTCTAGGCCACAACACTTATATAAAAGTTAAAAATGATAAACTAACAAATAATCTGAATAAAGAATTCAAATAAGACAGTATATTAAGGTGAGAAAAAAAATGTGGTCAAATGTTCAATCCCTGCAAATATTCAATTAAAACAATAGTAAGGTAACATTTATGCTATTGAGGTAACATATATTAACAGCTATTTGAAAAACAAAATATTTATGTTATTTAACCTTAGTAAAGCTCAGGATAGCTTAAAAGAGTTTTACATTACCAAGAATGTAGTGAATCAGAACAATTGCCTTTGACACTATATGATTATGACAGGTAATGGAAGCAAAAAGAAAATTTTCTTCCCACTTAACATCACACACCCACTCTTGGAGATTTGTTCTAAGGAAATAATCCAGACAAAGTGAAATAATATTTAGGTACATAGATCTTTGTAACAGTGTAATTTTTAAGGACAAAAACAAAAGGGAAAACAGGTAAACCTACACTAGGTTCATTATATGTCCTATATTAACTCACAGTGGCATCATACAGGCACTAAAATAATGAATATAAAGATTAAAAAGCAACTTGAAAACTTTTATAACCATTAAGTTAAAAAAACACAAAGCTGCATATTTTACTTGTAACAAAATAAAAATATGTAGAAACATAGGTTAAGTTTTGAAAGCACATGTAAAAATTAGAACAATTATATTAAGGTTGGGGGAATATAAGTGAACACTGAGAAATAACAAGGCTAAATTTTATATTCATAAATAAGAATGTGATTTTGTTATATACTCTGAAATATGAGTATTTTCTCATATCATTAGGGTTCTTATTGATATTTTTATATCAGTTTATTCAACTGTTTCATATTATCAGGGAAAAATGAATTTTCCTTTATCCTCCTCAGTTCTGGCTGGTCTGTCTGGATGGTTCTTCTGGTTTTAAATTGACATGAAGCAGATTAACAGGAGAAAATCAAACAAAAGTTTAACAACATGTAGACATGGGAGAGATCCAGGAAAACTGATTAACCCACCAAAATGGCTGAAGCCCTCACCTTAAGTACCATCCTCAGCTAAAGACAAAAGAGGATGTTAAGGGCTTCCCTGGTGGTGCAGTGGTTGAGTCCGCCTGCCGATGCAGGGGACATGGGTTCAAGCCCTGGTCCGGGAAGATCTCACATTCCCACATGCCGTGGAGCGGCTGGACCCATGAGCCATGGCCGCTGAACATGTGCGTCTGGAGCCTGTGTTCCACAATGGAAGAGGCCACAGCAGTGAGAGGCCCGCGTACAGAAAAAAAAAAAGAGGTTGTTGAGGCTGGGGAGAGTCAGTTCTGAGAGGTGACCAGGAAAAGCACAATAAACAAGAGTGATTGTGATGCAGATTTAAGTCATTTCCTTCTCCATTGGCAAGACTTCCTAGAGATTAGTCCTCTTCTAGGTACAGCAAGGGAGAAACCCCCTTACAGTTGGAGATTTCCCTCAAAAATGTAATGTTTCTTACAAAAGGGTAACTCCTACTTGGTTTTCAGAGTTTTCCCCATGTCTGCTGTTTCTTAGACAATAACCAGCTTAAAATAATATTCCAAAAAGACATATTTTAGGGTGCTGAATGCTGATCCCCTACAATATTATTGAACAATTAGGTTGTTGCAATATTTCCTTAGCAATAATAATAACCATAGGAGTGGCTACCACCAAACCTGCACCAATTATATGCTGATCCCAAGGAAGGGCTTTCATACGCTTTTTTTTTTTCTTGGTAATCCTCAACACTGTTTAATTTCATTTATTTTAATTATGAGGACCCAGATGTTAAATCTGCACAACCCAACTAAACAAAACACTGAGCCAAGATGAAAGGACACTTCATGCCCTTTCTATGCACAGTCTATGACCAACCTTTATGTAAGCTTTAGTTCACAACATCAGTTATAAGATCCTCATAAGTAAAATTATTGGGATACTACATTTTTTCCAGAGCTCTGTGAAAATTTTACTAAAATAATATCTGATAGAAACTTTGCCCTTTAACAGTACTGTATATATGTGTGTGTGTATATGTTTGTTTGCCCACATGCAATGGAGAGCCAAACACTGAAACACTGGTCTTTCTTAGAGAGAAAGGTTTATTACAAGGGGACCAAGCAGGAGATAGGAGGCCAGTTCAAATCTTTGTCCTCCATAGCAAGATGAAGTAGATATTTAAGAATCAGAGTTTTGGGGCCGTGAAGAAAGAGAAAAAGAGTGGCTGGTTACATGGTTTAAGGAAGCAGGCTTCATGCTTCTTTGTGTGTCACATGTGCAAATTTGGGTGGGGGGTGTTGGTATAAAACATGTGGTGGAAACTTGGGCTGTGACAACCAAAGGTCATCCATCAGACAAGCAGGTGCATTCTGCTTAGACTCTAGTCAGACATGGGAATTCCAATTGGCTTCAGCCAAATTTCTTGTGTTACAAGTGGAGGGGATTTCAACAAGCTGTTTCCTTCTCTGCTGTCCTGTAAGACATGCTTAAGAATTTCTACTAGTAATCAGTTTCTTTAATCCTATGAGACACAATTTCATATATATATATATACAGATATACATATATATATATATATATATATATATATATGTTTGTAGGTAGATAGAAATGTATTTATGTCCATAAATACACCATACACCATAAAACTCTAATAACACTGATTAAAAGCTTACTTATGGTTGTTTCAGTTTTCTTTTCACTGGTAAAGATAAGCAGTTTTTGTATATCCATTGGTCTCTGCATTTCTTTTAAAAATACTCATTATAGATAATTTATAAAATACAGTTAGGCAAACAAGAAGATTTAAAAAGCATCAAAAAAAGTAATGTTCCCTTCTACACTGTTGGTGGGAATATAAATTGGTGCAGCCACTGTGGAGAAACAGTATGGAGGTTCCTTAAAAACTGAAAATAGAGCTACCACATGACCATGCAATCCCACTCCTGGGCATAAATCCAGAGAAAAACATGGTCTGAAAGGATATTTGTACCCCAATATTCATTGCAGCACTGTTTACAACAGCCAAGACATGGAGCAACCTAAATGTCCATTGATAGAGGAATGGAGAAGGATGTGGTACATGTATACAATGGAATATTACTCAGCCATTAAAAAGAATGAAATAATGCCATTTGCAGCAACATGGATGGACCTAGAGATTGTCATACTGAGTGAAGAAAGTCAAACACAGAAAGAGAAATATCATATGATGTCCCTTATATGTGGAATCTAAAAAGAAATGATACAAATGAACTTATTTACAAAACAGAAACAGACTCACAGACTTAGAGAATGAACTTATGGTTACTAGGGGGGAAGAGTGGGGGGAAGGAATATTTAGGGAGCTTGGTATCGACATGTACACACTACTATATTTAAAATGGATAACCAACAAGGACCTACTGTATAGTACAGGGAACTCTGCTCAATGTTACGTGGCAGCCTGGATGGGAGGGGAGTTTAGGGGAGAATGGATACATGTATATGTATGGCTGAGTCCCTTTGCTGTGCACCTGAAACTATCACAACATTATTAATTGGCTATACTCCAATATAAAATAAAAAGTTAGAAAAAAGTAGTATTGGAAATTTCAGTTAAATTTCATTCTGTTTTTATTTATTATTTTTCTAAAATATATTGAATATGTGCTATGTGTGTGCATATAGGAAGGTATTTTTGTTTTTGTTTTTGCATTTTACAATGAATTCATTTTATGGTAGAAATATTAGACTAAATATTAAAAATGCATAAATATAAGCACATGTTATACCAGCATATAGTAATTTATTAGACTAAGATTTTTCTGAGGCACATTAAACAACATCATTGTTAGGATTTCAAGTATTATCTCAAATGCTTATTATTACATTGTCTGGATGGTATCATCACTAATTTGATCATTTTTCCATTTTGAAGAATTAAGTTGCTTCCAATTTATCATTGTTATTAATTAACTACATAAAAGTACCTATTGTTATGTATTCTTGTGATTTATTTTTGGGAACAGGGCAAATCTGACAGTTAAAAAATGTCAACATTTTGTAATACTAATTTGTTTCTTCAAATGATGGTAAGGCTAAATATTTTTATACATCTACTAACCATTTTATTTTCTTTTTTGTAAAATTGTATGTATGGCTTATACTCATTCGTTTGTAGAGGAGATGATACTCTTTATCAATTTGTACAGTTATAAATTACAATGTTACTCCTTACATTCTTTAAATTTGCATAAACATATATTCTAGTTATTTAATTTTTATTTTTAATGTTATTTAGAAGAAAATTTTACAGATATGTGTTTCATAATTATGTCAATATTATCTCTATTCTTTTGAGCTTAGTAAATCCTCTCCACTTTGTATCAAATAGGTATTTACCTATATTTTCCTCTTTTACTCCTTAATACATCTAAAATTTACTTTCATCTGCTTTCAAACACAAGTTTCTGTGCCCGATGCACAGTGAGGCCAAATAAATGGAAATGTTGGAGTCTGGGGCAGAGAAACGTTTATTTCAGGGCCAAGCAATGAGAACAAGTGGCTTGTGCTCAAAAGACCTGAACTCTCAGATGGTTTTCAGGGGAGAGTTTCTAAAGGCAACATTTGGGGTGACGTCTACAGGGTGTGTAACTTCCTTCTGATTGGTTGGTGGTGAGGTAACAAGGCGGTGCTCCAGGAAACTTGAGCTCAACCTGAAGTTACCATCCTCCACCTGGGTGAAAGCTTTAGTTCCTGTAGAATAACTCAGAGATATATTGTTATATAAGTCCCTTGAGGTGGGACCAGGACCCTGGTTTATTGCCACATTATTGTTTCTTAACTGCTCCTCCTTTATTTCTCTGTTCCCTCTCTTCTCTAATCAGTAACTGTTTGAATCTGCCCTTTGGAATTCAGGGAAGGTCTAGGAGGATGAAGCATTATCCCTGCATTCCTACAAACAAGAAACAGGGGACACAGAAAGCCTTTGGTACCTGAGAGGGTCTCATAGTGTTCTGCTAAGTTTCACATCTAAGTTTTGATCTAAATATATAATGAATCTTTTAAAAAATTACACTTTTGTGCTTCATGTGATTGGCTGGAACTGCCAGGCTGGTGTTTAAGACTTGTCACATCTTTGGATTCCTTGTTTGGATTCCAACAGCATCATTTTGAGGTTAGCAGATTAATTATTTTATTTATTTTTTGTCAAGCTCCTCCACTATGAAGAGTTTTATAGACTGAGTTATATTTTGTTTAAAGTTACAAGAGACATTACATGTGATTTTAATAGGACAGGCATTAATAGTGCAGTCTGGGACTGCCTGGATTTTCTCCCACCTTTAGCACTTTCTGAGTGATGCATGAATTACATCGTGTCTCTGTGCCCTAAAGGATTATAGCAAGGATAAACAGAGATAACTGTGCAATGTAATGACAGAAGAATTACTCCATGGAAAATGCAAGTAACAATTATTATTAGTAGTAAACATTTGGAGTATTGATGTGCTATAATGTCACCTTTCCTAGTATTAAACCATTTTTTTAACATCTATATGGAGTATAATTGCTTTACAATGGCATGTTACTTTCTGCTTTATAACAAAGTGAATCAGTTATACATATACATATGTTCCCATATCTCGTCCCTCTTGCGTCTCCTTCCCTCCCACCCTCCCTATCCCACCCCTCTAGGTGGTCACAAACCACTTAGCTGGTCTCCCTGTGCTATGCGGCTACTTCCCACTAGCTATCTATTTTATGTTTGGTAGTGTATATATGTCCATGCCACTCTCTCACTTTATCACAGCTTACACTTCCCCCTCCCCATATCCTCAAGTCCATGTTCTAGTAGGTCTGTGTCTTTATTCCCATCTTACCCCTAAGTTCTTCATGATCTTTTTTTTTTCCTTAGATTCCATATATATGTGTTAGCATACGGTATTTGTTTTTCTCTTTCTGACTTACTTCACTGTATGACAGACTCTAGGTCCATCCACCTCACTACAAATAACTCAATTTTGTTTCTTTTTATGGCTGAGTAATATTCCATTGTATATATGTGCCACATCTTCTGTATCCATTCATCTGTTGATGGACACTTAGGTTGCTTCCATGTCCTGGCTATAAAACCATGTTTTCATTGCTGGCTTAAATAGTACTTGGACATGGTGTGTCACTATTGAATTCAACTTATATTATACTTAGATTACGTCATCTTATCCAAAAATGAGATCAATACTTAAGTATTTTGGGGGTGGTCATCTTCATTAGATTTGTTATGGGGTTATAATAACACTACAAAGTAAATGCAGTTCTACATATTTATATTCTAAAACAGCTGATTTAATATTATCAGTTCTTACAAAGTTTGAAAGACTTTACTGGTAATATTTATTAATGACAATAAAACTAGGTAATATTATATTAATGACATATAAACAAGATGAACCGCTTACCTAATACCAGGCATTGACATTTTTTTTGACAACTGTTTTCTAAATTTCTATAAGATAAAGTATTTGTGTATATCTTAGCACATCTTTGATCCTACAGAGCTCTACAAAGAGGAGGATTTTGCCATGTTTAAGATTCTTTAAAATGTTTGTGTGTTTGTGGGTGTGTGTGTGGTGAGAGAGAGAAAGACAAACAGACAGATAGAGATATTTGGAGAGCCACCACTTCTCTCAATCTGCCAGGGAAGTCAAGATCAAACTTCAAGAGAGAGTGAGACTGTCTAAAAATAGGAACAGGTCCAATGTCTTAAAGACCAAAGATGCATACATTTATCATCTTTTGTAATGCAGATCATGATTGAATGGTTTCAACACAGCCATTACATTATACCCTCTGGATGCATTTAACTGACTATGGAATTTGAAATAATGCAAGAATAAATGCAGTGGGGAATTACTCGGAGACCCTGTAGCAGCCAATATTATTAAAAATACAAGTGAAGAGAAATATAGAGTGACAATTCCTTAGATACTCTCATCTGTGCAACTTCTTTTCTGTGTCCTCAGTGCTCTGGCATCTGAGATTTTGCTGACCTGGGAGAGACTGTCTTTCCCAGGGAAAGATAATTCTTAGTGATTAAAAAAAAAAAAAGACTCCCCTATAATTCTGCCTTTCATATGCCAATCTAACACTCCATAGCTCATACCACAGCCAACTCTTCTATCTAACTCTTATACACCAGAATGCAGTATCCATCTGCCCTTGTTATCCCAGGGTCCAATAACAGATAACTAGAGACAGCTCTATGTTCCAGAGCCCTCTGAAGTCATTCAAACTGGCCAAACCTAATTCTGTTTACTCTGATTTGTCTTCTTTTTTCTATGGAAACCAAACCTTGTGCTTCCACGTGTGGCCTGCGTGACATGGTCTGCCCCTCCTCTTGGGAACTGTGAAAAACAAACTGTCTTCTCAACAGCAGTCATCTCCTGATCTGTTGGCCTCACCTACACCCAAATAATAATAAAACCTGAATTCTAAAACATACACCCACTAGGATGGTTGTAACCAAAAAGTCAGTTAATACAAAAGTTGATGAGAATGTAGAGAAGTTGGAACATTCCTGTGATGCTGGTGGGAATGTAAAAATGATGCAGTCACTTTGAAAAATAGTTCCTCAGTTATTCCAAAAGTTAAACCTAGAATAACCATTTGACCCAGCAATTCCACTGCTAGATCTACATACAAGAGAACTGAAAATATATGCTCACCACAAAAACATGTATATGAATGTTCATAGCAGTATTATTCATAATATTCCAAAACTGAAAAGAACCCAAATGTACATGGACATTGACTGATGAATGGATAAACAAATGTGGTAGATCTAAGCAACAGTATATTATTCAGCAAGAAGTGATGTGCTGATACATGCTAAAACATGGTTGAAACTTGAAAACATTATGCTAAGCTCAAGATGCCAGTCACAGAAGACCACATATTACATAATTCTATTTATACTAAATGGCCAGAATAAGCAAATCAATAGGCATAGAGTAAATTAGTGGTTGCTTAGGGCTGGGGAGTTTGGGTGAGTGAGTGGGGTGAGAGCTAAGATGTATAGGATCTCTTGTTGATAGTGGTAATGGTCGCACAATTCTGTGAATGCATTAAAAACCATTGAATTATATACTTTAAAAGGATTAATTGTATTGTACGTAAATTATGTCTCAATAAAGCTGTTAACAAAAGACAAGTATATAACACTAATTATTACCTCTGCATCTCTTGTTGTACATCATTCTAGGCACTTTATATACAGTAACTCAAATAGCCTAACCCTGAAGTTTGAGCTCTTAACCATCTTGTTTTCCTGCCTTTGAGTACATTCTTTCCCTCTGGCTTATGTTTTATATCAGACAAGAAAACATCACTGGATATTGAAGGGGGCTCCAAAGTTCAAGAAGAGGGACCATGCTAAGCAACTGTAGAAGATAGCTAGTACTTCCAGACTTGGTGGAAAAGTAGGATAATTTAGAAAATCATCAAATGAAGTAATAAACAAAAATTTTTCTCTCTGTCTCTCTCTGTCTCTCTCTGTCTCTCTGTCTCTGTCTCTCTCTCTCTCTCTATATATATATATATTTGTATATATACAGAGAAATTAATGAGGCTATTGCATTGTCCAAACCAAAGTGAGCTTTAATGCAAAAGGATCATTTTGGTTAAAATAAGATTTAAATAAAACAAAATGTTGCATTATATTTATTTACAATAATAAAGACCAAAATTAAAGTAAAACACAAAAACAAACAAATACTCTCCCAAAACATCTAGGGGATAGGGGATTCTATGGGTCAGAAAGGAGGATATACAACTAAAAGGATCCCCAAAATATCTTTTATAAGGACAAAAGTTTTTGATTAATTCATCAATTTCATCATCAATATAATAAAATATAGACACTATAAACAAATAGAAGGGATCAAATAAAACATATTAAAATCAATAATTATCAGAGTAGAAAAATAAGAGCCACGATATTAATTAACTGAAAACAAACAAACAAAAAAAAATAGAACAGAGGTTGGATGAAAATAGAACAAATATATCAATTGTTAAAGGAAAAAATATATAGTTTAAATAACTTGGAATCTCAGATTCTGTGAGTTAATATGTATCTCTATGCTTATTATAACAGATGCATTAGAAGCAAATGGCATATAAAGGTTGAGCTAAACAGATAGTTAGATGAAGAATTTCAGGCTATTAAAAACTCAAAGTAAGAACGAAAAAAAGTAGATGTGGCAGTACTATTAACATAGAAAGTATCTCTTGAGGTGAAAACCACTTAAAAAGGACAAGGAGAAATATTTTATAATTATGAAAGGTAAAAATCTCTAAAAATTCTATAGTAGTCATGAGCCTTTTTGCACTCAAGTATATAATAGTGAAATATATAAAGTAAAACATGTTAGAACTATAAGGTTAAATTGAAAAAAAAATCAGACTTGTAAATGAGAAATTTTAATAACACTTTTCTCAGATTTTAATACCTTTAATAGAGAAATACCACATGAAACTACAAAGGAATGTAAATTCTTAAGGTATAATATCCATAATGTAAAATCTATGTCAAACAGAAAATAAACATTATTTTCAAGTAAACAAATTGAAGTTTAAAATATTAAATATTTAAAATACAAAAGAAAAAACCCAATCTGTTAAATATGTAGAAATGTCTCAGATTCTAGTCATAGTTCAATATTCCAAGAATTTAAACATTTTAAAACAACGAAATTTCCAAAAAAATATACAGCTAAAAAAGAAACAAATGTCTGCCAGTTCAATGACAAAAGCGAAATTCAAATTAAAGAGTAGATATGAAAATTAACAAAGTAAAACAAAAAACACAAAACTTAGGAAATGAAGTCAAAGTAAATTTTAAAAGTATAGTTCTGGACTTCCCTGGTGGTGCAATGGTTAAGATTCTGCCTGCCAATGCAGGGCACACAGGTTCGATCCCTGGTCCAGGAAGATCTCACATGCTGCGAAGCAACTAAGCCTGTGTGCCACAACTAGTGAGCCTGCGCTCTACAGCCCGCAAGTCACAACTACTGAGCCCACATGCCACAACTACTGAAGCTCACATGCCTAGAGCCCATGCTCCACAACAAGAGAAGCCACCACAATGAGAAGCCCACTCACCACAACAAAGAGTAACCCCCGCTCATCACAACTAGAGAAAACCCGCGCACAGCCACGAAGACACAACACAGCCAAAAATAAATAAATAAATACATAAATACATAAATTTATAGAAAAACAAAAATAAAACTATAGTTCCTAAAGGTTATTTACCATATATGAAATAACCCAGCAGTTCTGATTTGACTTGTTTAGGGTCTTGGAGATACATTTTTTTACAACTAACCATGTTGACTGACATGAGATGGTCTGTGAGTGGCATTTTCAAAATCATCAGGAACAGAAGCGTCTGTAATAAAAAGAAAGATTTACTGCCTCACCATTTCTAAATCCTCCTATTGTTTCCCTGAGTCAACCTCCTATCAACTCTTTCTGCTTTCAACTCTTTCTTGGTAGCTCACTTGTACAATTCCAGAAGTCACCTTTACTGTATGATTTAACATCCTGAGAAACATCTACTTTCCCTCATGTTTCCTGAATGAATGGGCAACTATGTATTCAGAAGTGACTTCTGGGTTGGAGATACAATCTCTGTGGCAATAAGTAAAGGAAGCCCAGAAGATCACCCAGGAAAAGAGTGAAAATGGAGATGAGGAGCCAACCTAGCCCTAAACTCCAATACCAGAACCCAGGGAGTTGGAGGGGGGGTGGCAGGAGCTAGAAATCAGGACTGACAAGGGGGGTCCACTAAGTTAGGATGTGGTGATTCCAGAAAAAGAAAAAAAAAATCAGTGCTATCAAATGCTATTGAAAGATGGGCTAAGTTGAAAACATAATTGTGTCCTTTGGATATGGGAACACAGAGGTCTCTGATAAGCCTCACACACACACACACACACACACACACACACAAAATAATAATAATAATAAAAGAGGAACTCACAAACTTAAAGAATGAACTATGGTTACCAGAGGGGAAGGGTGGGGGGGGGAGGGATAAATTGGGAGTTTGGGATTGACATGTACATACTGCTATATTTAAAATAGATAACTAACAAGGACCTACTATAAAAAAAATTAATTTCTTAAAATGAGGAACTGTAATGAATGTACTGTGTTATTGATAAATTAGAGACTTAGGGACAATGTGTGTAGGATTTAGCCATGAAGGGGAGCAGGGAAGTAAGAATGATCTGAGTCTTCTTAGTTCTCACAGTGAGTGTTTTGTACCATTTTCTGAACTGAACAGGAGCCCAGTTTTTCACAGTATTTTTTTCAAAGTATGAATCCAGAGGTTCTCCGCTAAAATGGAAGTTAATTTATTTAATTCCAATAATAGTTATTAAACATTCATTATGCAAAAAGTTCTTCGTCCAACCACTATTACAAGATGCTAATTTTATTTCATGTGACCTTGGGAATTTGGGTTAAAGAGGAAGTTTTCATTCTGCTCCTGAAGGTCATGTAATCAGAGAAGCATAATGGCGAGGTAGGTAGGTTATGAACTGAAGACTAATAACACAGCTGACCTTTGGCAGACCCCATATTCTTCCTGAGCAGGAAAGAGGAGAAGTTCTTGCTAGACTCTTAGGGTCAAAGTAAGTACTTCAATGCTCAGCATTAATATTTATCACGGAAGCTCCTGGCTCTGGTCCTTAGCTTTTCCTATGGCCACAGAATCTCTCAGGAGGACAAGGAGGACTTTGCCTCCCTGTGACTGTTTTCAGCAGAACTCCTGAAAAGGACCCCCCACCCCATGGGGGTCCTTTCAAAGTGGAAACACAGTTCCTAGAGGAAATTGTACAGTTTCTTTTAAATGATGCATCTAAACTTGCTAATACCGATGCCTTTACAAAGAGTTGGGAGTGAAAAGGTCACTCGTAGCAGCCTTAAATGTCTGACCTTTACTTTTTGTTCTAAATTATCCTCTGATTGTACAGCAACACAAAAAGCACTCATTGTGAGCTTATTAGAATGCCCACAGATGGAATCTTGCCTAGTGCTAAAGAAGCAGGTAGTTACACTCAATGTGTTTATCTACATTTTATTTGGCATTACCACTGGGAAATGAAACGCTAGAAACTGAAATTTGCTGAAGGATTATTTTATTCAGGTGTGTGGTAGCAGCACATATATAAATATCTTTCTCTGAGGGTAAAAATAACCGTGGGCAGTGAGGAGAAGAGAGTTTTCACCGAGGCATAGATTTGTTTGGTTGACCTAGATTCTGGTGCTAACTCAGCGATCATGGAGTGAATGAACTCAGGTTGTTTTAAAATTATCTGCTCCTTAAAATTGTATTCTAAATGTTACTTTGCCCATTTATTGAATCCGATCATTTCTGTCTCCTCCTGATTCTTCTTCATATTATTCTTATGTCTCTTGAAATCGATGAGAATCCAAGTTAGGTCATGCTAAGTCAAAACCAAAGCCCCCTCTTCCAGGATTTTTTAATTAAAAACCAAACTAAAAGATTGGGTATAAAACATCATCCTTCTCTACCCCAAACTCCTAATTCTCAGCTTCTCTTATTAAAGAGTAATGAATGTATTATTAAATAATTGGAATAATTTTTATTTGACCCTTGTATACTTTTAACCTATGTTATTTCTTGAGGCTAATGATTTCCCTCAATTTCCTTGCTACTGTATAAAAAGGTACAGACAGAGAACATTAAAGCAAACTTTATAGATGTCTCTGATAGCTTTTGTTGTGTATCAAAGCACCCCAAAACTCATTGGCTATAAACAATGAATATTCACATGTTTCATGATTGTGGGCTTGCCCTAAGATGGACTCACTAACATGTCTGAGTTCTCAGCTGGAGATCTGGGACATCTAGGACATTAGGTCTGTTGAAATGCCTGTTACAACCAGGACATGGTCCATCCTCCAGGAAGTGAACACAGACTTTTTCAGGTGGTTGGTAGAGGGGTTCTCAGCACCAAGAGATCACAAGTGCTGATGATTAATAACTTTTCAAATTTCTGTTTGCATCACACTTGCTAAAGCCCCACTGGCTTATGAAAGTCACATAAGCAAGTTCAGAGTCAGTGTGAGAGAGGACCTCATAAGGACATGGATACAAGGAGGGAAATAAAGATGCTGTTTAAAAAATATTCTGCAATAAGTACATATGGACACCAAGGATGGAAAGGGGGGGGAGTGGGAGGAATTAGGATATTAGAATTGACATATATACACTATGTATAAAATAGATAACTAATGAGAACCTGCTGTATAGTACAGGGAACTTTACTTCACTTCTCTGTACAGTAGAATCTAACACAACATTGTAAAACAACTATACCCTAATAAAAAAAAAAATATATATATATATATATTCTATAATAGGTGAGTAAATTAAGATTCATAGGCTAGCTTCTGCTCTGTGCATCCAAGAATATGAAAAAAAGGAAGAAGTCCATTGGCTAGGAATTGGCAAACATTTTCTGTAAAAGACTGGATACAACATATTTTGGGATTTGCAAGCTAGATGGTCTCTGTTGAAATCACTAAATTCTGCTATTATAACATTGAAGAAGTCAGTATGTAAATAACTGGGTGTAGCTGTGTTCTAATAAAATGTTACTTACAAAACTAAGAAGTGTACTGGATTTTGCCTGCATACTTGCAACCCTTGCCATAAGTACCTATTCTGACAATTACTGTTGCACAATAAACCAACATAAGGCTTTCTGGCTTCAGACAGCAGTGTCTGACAGTTTGGATGGGTCGGGACTCCGTTGGGGTGTTGTCCCTCAGGGTTTGTCCTGCAACTGCGTTCAGATGGTGACTGGGGCTGTGGCAGCAGAAGCTGTTTGTCCTACTGATGTGGGCCAGTTAGGTCCTCTCACACCATGGCAGCACTGGTGATGTTGAACTGCTTACATGCCAGCTCTGGTTCCAGTAAGTGTTTCAGCCAGCAAAGGGTATGCTGAAGTGTATTTTATAATCTAGTCTCAAAAGTCACACAGTGACTCTCCCACTGCATATAATGGTAACAAAGGCCACAATACAATCCAAGGAATAGGAATTCGACTCCACAGCCAGGTAGGGCAGTGACAAGTTTCCAGAAGAGTACATGGGATGAGAAAAATTGTGGTGGCCAACTTTAGAAAATACAACCACAGTCCACCAGGAAGGGGCATGTCTTCTCATGATGAAAGGCAAGCAGATAACAAATAGAGTGGATGTGGAAAACTGCAAGGCTGTCACGTGAGAGAAAGAACATTGCTTTTGCATTTAAAAAGAAGCAGGCTTATATTCTGGCCCTGACACTCACCATTCTTTTATTTATCATCTGAAAGAGATGATGCCAGATTTACAGAAATACTTTTGGATATTGCGTATCAGTTTAATTCCAGTTTCTCCCAGGAAAATATCAATATCAATATCCCACTGGGTTTTTCTAGGGGTTGAAAGGCATAGAAGAAATATGGTCACAGACATGTCCTGGTGTTACCGAAAAGGTTCAGCTGCTTGCCGCTCAAAAGCAAATAATTAAGAGACAAGTATCAGTAGGAAAGAAAGTTGCTTTAACCAGAAAAGCAATCTGGGGAGAAGGTGGACTAGTGTCCAGAGACCAACTCCCAAGATTCTGCTCAGCCATGACAGTTTTTAAAGGGAAAAAGGGGGAAGCATCTCAGTGAATCATTGAGGCAGGATGTTGGGTTCCGCATCCTTCTCCATTGAGTGCAGACTGGTTGACTCTCTCTTCAGATGTTATCTTGCTGAGTGATCGACCTGTAGGATTGCTAAGGGCGCTGTTGGGTCTAGAGGGCTAATCATTCTTTAACTACTTAATTCTTTATTCATACTTCTTTTAATCTAGGAAAGCAGGTTAGGCAAGGCGAGGTGTGCATTCAGGAGAGTATAAGTCAGGAGTTAGTTTAAATTGCCTAGTTATCTCATTCCTATAATTAGGTTCTTTTAAGGCTAAAGGGGAACAAAAATGGGCAAATAGGAAGGGAACAAAAGAGCTGCTTTCACTGGAACATATAAGGTTTTGAATAAAAAGCAGCAGTAAGCTATTCTTTTTTTATACAATTTTTAAGGTTACTTCCATCTCCAGTCATTACAAAATACTGGCTATATTCCCCATATTGTACAATACACTCTTGAGCCTATATTACACCCAATAATTTGTACCTCCTGATCAACAACACCAGTTAGTAAGCTATTCTTACTGATATTATCTTCCAAACAACCACAATGCCAGAAAAATCATAACCAATAGATGATCTATTAGAATTTGGATTAATAGTCAAAGAATCCAAAAATAACATGCTACTGTGGAATCTTAGGAGGAGAGTCAGACTGATCTGGGTTCAAACCCTGGTCCATCTCAAACATAAATAACAGATGCTAAGGGCCTGACAAAGGAGTTGCAGGAAAGAACAAGGATTTCTCTCCTTTCTAGAATGAAGACAACGTATTTTGAAATAAATAGACTTTTCCAAAACAAACCAGTAAAGTTGAAAAATATCAAATTGTCCTCTTCAACCCAAACATCTCTGGGTGAGTACCTTTCACAAAGGGTAAGAATGTCTCAGTATCTAATATTATTCCAAGTGAAGCTTGTAAAATAAGTTTAAATAGGAATAGCACTCTAAATGCTAAGTAATAACAGCACTAGCAATATTTTATAGTTCTAAATAGCATTTACATTAAATGCGAGGAGAGCTAATGTGTACAAGAGAATATGTGAATTTTATCACACTCAGAAAAATTGGGAGTGTTTGATGTTACCAGAGTTTTAAAATCTATAAAATCGACCTTATTGATTACACAGTGGGTTTTCTATACTCTTTCTTTTTGAGCATTGATTCTGTGTTATATTGATAGAGACACTTTAAAGTGTTCTATGGTATTTTGATTTCTGGTTCTTTAGAAATTTTTGTTTTATGAAAGCTGTTGCTGTGTTAATTGGATATATAAATATGAATAACTGTTATTTCTTTCTGGTAAATTTTAGACTTAAGCATTCTGAAATGCTCATCTTTATCTTTTTTCTTTTAATCTCTAGTCTTAATTCTATTATGGATGTCAATATTGTTACTTCTGTTTGCTTTTTTGTGTTTACTTGTTATATTTTTCATAGTTTGTTTTGTTTTGTTTTGTTTTTTTGCGGTATGTGGGCCTCTCACTTTTGTGGCCTCTCCCATTGCGGAGCACAGGCTCAGCGGCCATGGCTCACGGGCCCAGCCACTCCGCGGCATGTGGGATCTTCCCGGTCCGGGGAACGAACTCGTGTCCCCTGCATCAGCAGACGGACTCCCAACCACTGTGCCACCAGGGAAGCCCTATATTTTTCATAGTTTTTTTCATATGAATTTGTCTCCTTTACTCTGCTAAACATTGCTGGATTTTGTTTTGTTAGTCAAACAAAAATCTATTTACTTTGTTATTATAAGTGAGTTGAACCCATTTGCAATATGTTAACCTTCATTATTTCAAATTGTTTCATGTGATGTGGGGTGTGTGTGTGTGTGTTTACTAATTACATAGACTTCCATTATGCAGTCTGTTTGTTCATTTTTGATTCAACTTCTGATATTGGAGAGGCTTTTTGTTTTTATTTTGTGCTTATTGTCACTTTAAAAGTAGGGCTTCCCTGGTGGCACAGTGGTTGAGGGTCCGCCTGCCGATGCAGGGGACACGGGTTCGTGCCCCGGTCCAGGGGGATCCCACGTGCCGTGGAGTGGCTGGGCCCGTGAGCCATGGCCGCTGAGCCTGCGTGTCCAGAGCCTGTGCTCCGCAACGGGAGAGGCCACAACAGTGAGAGGCCCGCATACCGAAAAAAAAAAAAAGTAATTCTATCCCAATTCATACTGATTACCTCCTTTGCTTATAAACAAATCCAGTCCTTTACAGTGACCCTTGATTAGTTTGGTACCAAGATGTGTATTATAAACAAACATCCCTTAAACAAACAAATCTTCATTTCCCTCTAGCCATCACTATTCCTTGGCTGAGTTCCAGTGAGGATTGATATGTATTCTTGTTACCATTTTCTGGCTATCAACTGGGTGACACACACCTACAAAGCACTACATTTTCAATAGGCATCACCACTGCCTTATCTGACACAGAAGGACCTCACCAGAGATCACCTTACTTCAAACACTGTGTATCACGAGATGTATTTGATGCCACCATTCCCCTCTTGGATTCCCCTTATATCTGATGGACAGTTTTATCACTCTGCTGGGCACCATCACCCACGCACTAGCATAGTGGTAATCTATGGCTAATAAAGGTAAAATGAGACTGTGTGTGTGTGTAATATGTGTGTGCATGTGTTACACTCTGTTGGAAAGAGTCATAAACGGTTCTTGCTTCTCTGTAAATAATATTGATATTGGCAAACTAGCTTTTTCAGTTTTTTTTTTTTTTTCTTTTTGCGGTATGCGGGCCTCTCACTGTTGTGGCCTCTCCCGTTGCGGAGCACAGGCTCCGGATGCGCAGGCCCAGCAGCCATGGCTCACGGGCCCAGCCGCTCCGCGGCATGTGGGATCCTCCCAGACCGGGGCACGAACCCGTATCCCCTGCATCGGCAGGCGGACTCTTAACCACTGCGCCACCAGGGAGGCCCTAGCTTTTTCAGTTTTTACTTTACATCTCATCACCCTAGATGAGACTCAGGCATGATTATAGTTAGGTTGAGTTGGGAGACACATTGAGAAAGAGAAAACATGCTCCTCAGGACGGTCACTCCCATTTGATTGTTGAGTCTGTTTATAGATCACACTCTATCTTTCTCGGGATGGAACCTCTTTGCAGGGCTCTCGTTCATAAATGGATTTTTGGTTGGTTATCTCTCCACCTCTTCTCCATGACTCCACAGTTTCACCAGACACACCTTGGACATTCTCTAATCACGACTGAGATTTAGTCTACTTTCCTCACTATGCATGTATAAGAAAAAAATGTATAACTGACAAAAATGAAAGAAAGGTTTTATCTTCTAATTTCTTTATATTGTATAGTTTACATTATAGATATATTACACCATGTCTGACATGCCCTGTGTTTTTCAACTTCTGTGCATTTGGTCAACTTGTTTCCTCTACTGAAAATTATATATTTTCCTTTCTTATTTCTTCAAACTTTACATACCTTCCAACATGCAACTCACATTCCACATTAGCCTCACACGTGAGCAGCACAAAAATCCAAATAAATATTAATGAGTTAATGGTAGTTTGATATCTAGAATAAAAGCAGATATAGCATCAATGTGCAGTCCTTTAATCACACAGAAACTCCATAATTATTTTCATTCATACAAAAATATGTATTGAGCACCTACTATTTGCCAGGCATTTTTCAATGAACACGAGAGACATTAGTGAAAATAAATAAATGCATAAATAAATCACATTTTCCTTATGGGTCTTATGTTGTCTTATAGCAGATAGGCAATAAATAAACAATATTAAGAATGCAGATATTTTATACTTTTCATAGGTTACAAGCAAGGACAGAAAAAAAACAAGGTAAGGGGGGGATTGGGAATTCTGAGTGATAGTAGAGAGGCAGGTTATCATACTAAATATGTTAGTCAAGATTGGTCTGTTTTAGAAAATAATACCTAAACAGATACTTGCAGGTGGCCTGAGAGCTTTGTGGCTCTGAGGAAAGAGCACTGCAGGAAGAGAAACAGCTAAGACAGCAGAATAGAGTAGGCATATTCCTAGTATGTGTGGGGAACAACAGGAGTGCAGTATAGCAAAGATACCATGAGCCAAGGCAGGAGTGAGAGAAGTGAAGTTATAGAAGAGAGAAAAAAACTAGGAACAGGTGAAAAGTCAAGTCTTTAGCGGGTGTGAACCAAGGAATGATGTTATTCAACCGACATCTAAAAGGCACATTGGTAACTACTATGGAGAACAGTAATGAGGCTCCTTTAAAAAGTAAAAATAGAGCTACCATATGATTCAGCAATACCACTCCTGTGCATATATTCAGAGAAAACCATAATTTGAAAAGATACATGCACCCCATTGTTCATAGCAGCACTATTTACAATAACCAGGTCATGGAAACAACCTAAATGTCCACTGACAGATGAATGGATAAAGAAGATGTGGTATATACAAACAGTATAATACTACCATAAAAAAGAATGAAATAATGCCATTTGCAGCATCATGGATGGACCTATAGATTATCACAGTAAGTGAAGTAAGTCAGACAAAGACAAATACCATATGCTATCACTTATATATGGAATCTAAAATATGACACAAATGAACTTATCTATGAAACAGAAACAGACTTACAGACATAGAAAACAGGCTTGTGGTTGCCAAGGGGGAGAGGGGATGGGGGAAGGATGGATCAGGAATTTGAGATTAACATATACACACTACTATGTATAAAATAGACAATTAACGAGGATGTACAGTATAGCACTGTGAACCATACTCAATATCTTGTAATAACCTATAATGGAGAATAATCTAAAAAGATATATATATGTACATATAGGTATATGAGTCACTTTTTCTGTACACCTGAAACTAACACACTGTTGTAAATCAACTATATTTCAAAAAAAATTTTTTTAATAATAAAAGGCACATTGGCTAATATATTGAGATTAACCATAAGGGTAAAAGCAGAGACAGAGGAGCTGGCTTTTGATTCAGGCTGGTAAAGGTAGTATGGGAACTGAGAAATTCAGAAAAGCCTGTTTTCCTTAACTGCTATACTTTCCTCACCCCTAACATTTAATACTTTATTCTACTATCTTGGTATCTGTCAGATCCAAACCCATTTTTTCCTTCCATTTTCCTGCTACTTTCTTGGTTAATATCCTCATCATTTTTTAATGGATTCACCATAATTTGCTTACCAAATCCCTATTAATGGATACTTCAGTTACTTCCACTATTTCGCTCTTACAGACAATGTCAAAGTGAGCCTCTTTACACATCTATATCTGCAAACAAGTGCTAGCATCTCTGTAGAACACATCTATAACAGAGAAACTTTGAGGGAAAGTCCATGTTAACTTGTGTTTGTTTGTATGCCTTTCCTTTTGTTTTTTGTTTGTTTGTTTGTTTTTCTTAAAGAAACAAACATTTATTATTTTGCAGTTTCTGTGGGTTCTACTGAAGGGTCTGCTTTCAATATAAATTTACTCATGTGGCTCTTGGTAGAAGATCACAGTTCCTCCCACATGGGCTAGATGGATTGCTTAAGATTTATCAACTGGATTCCCTAGTGCAATTAATTCAAGAGCGCAAGATGGAAGCCACAATGTCTTTTATGACACATGTATGTAGTCACCATTTCTGGTGTTCTTTCTGTAGATACAGATTTCCATCTGGTGTTATTTTCTATCTACCCAAAGGATGTTCTGTAACATTTTTTGTAGCTAGGGTCTGACAGTAATTGATTTTTTCAGGTTTTTATATGTTAGAAAAGTCATTCTCCCTTCACTTTTTAAAGATATTTTCACTGAGTATAGCATTCTGGGTTGAAAAGATTTTCTTTCACTTACTTAAGAGATGTTGCTCTGCTATCTTCCTGCTCACATTCTTTACAACAATAAATCTGCTGTTATCTTTATCTTTGTTCCTCTGGACATAATGTGTCTTTTGTGGGTGACAAATTTTAAAATGTTTCTTTTTATCACTGGTTTTAAGCAATTTGATTTTGGTGCAATTTTCTCCATGCTTCTGAGATTGTGGATTTTTAAGCCTCTTAGCTTTGTGAACATATGGAATACAATTATAGTAAATTTTTAAAATGTCACTGTCGGCTAAACCTGACATCTGTGTCAGTTCTGCATTTATTTCAATTGATTAATTGTTTTCTTCATTAGGGGTCATATTTTCTTGCTTCTTTGTATGCCTGATAATCTTTGACTGGATTCCAGACATCATGAATGTTAACTTGTTGAACGCTGGATATTTTGAAAAAAAATTATTGTATTGGAGTATGGTTGATTTACAATGTTGTGTTAGTTTGTGGTGTACAGCAAAGTGATTCAGGTATATATATATATGTATTGTTTTCCATTATGGAACATAGTTATGGATATTTTCCATTATGGATACTGAATACAATTCCCTGTGCTATACAGTAGGACCTTGTTGTTTATTCATTCTATACATAATAGTTTGCATCTGCTAATCCCAAGCTCCCAATCCATCTCTCCCCTACCCTTTCTTCCCACTGGCAATCACAAGTCTGTCCTCTATGTCTGTAAGTCTCTTTCTGTTTCATAGATATGTTCATTTGTGTCATACTTTAGATTCCACATATAAGTGATATCATATGTTATTTGTCTTTCTCCATCTTTCTTTGTCTTACCTCACTTAGTATGATAATCTCTAGGTCCAGAGTGCTGGATATTTTTGTGTTCCTAAAAATCTTGAGCTTTGTCCTGGATTGCATTCCAATGTACTTGGAAACAGTTGGACCCTTCAGATCTTGCTTTTACAATTTTTTATGTGGGACTAAAGCAGTGTTCAGTGTAAGGGTCATCATTCCTTATGTCTGAGGAAAGGCACGTTAACACTGTCCTGTGAATCAAGAAATTTTCTAGTCTATCTTGTGGAAACTGGTAATATTCCTGACACTGTGCCACATGGGATACTCTTTCCTCTAAGCCACTCATGTGGACCTTGTCCTTACGTATATGTGCTGAGTGATACCTAGCTAAATATATGGTGAGGGGATTCTCTGCAGATATCTGGAGATTTCTCTCTGTAAGTCTCTTCTTCTCTGTACTCTGTCCTGAACAATGTGTCTTGGCCACCTCAGACTCTCAGATCCATATTCTCAACTCAGGGAGTCTGCTGGGCTTTTCCTGGCTTCCCCATCTCTCTGCCATGGCCTGGAAACTCTATTTCCAGCTAGCTGGAACAATCATAGAGTTCACCTCATTTTTTTTTTCCTTCTCTCACTAATCACTGCCCTCGGTTGACTGATGCTCAATGTCCTTAAAAAATGTGCATCCTGCTGGTGCACAGAGGGCAATTTCAGTATCAGGCATAAGGGAAGGAGCAGGAAAGGACTTTCACATTCTGGGTAAAGGCCCACTGGTGGCAAAGGAAGTTAAGCAAGAGAGACGCAGTGCATTTTCTACTGACTCCAGCTGCATACTTAACTGGATGAGTTCTTGCAAGGATGGGAGACATGCCCCAGCTCAGAGGGCACAGTTGGCATCCCCCTCAGCAATCTCTCTCTAACGGCAGATGTGTCTGTGTCTCCTACATGGTGTGACACTAGCCAGGAAAGGTCACAGGGAGGCAGCCAGCAGCTGTCTGCCGCTCCTTCCATGATTTAGTCTGGGTTCACAGGATCCCTAGCAATTCCCCACATCCGTCATACTTACCAGGGAAAAGATCTGCATCCCTATTTGTAGTTGCAAACTATTCTTCCCTTTCTCTAAGTTCCTGTCACCATCCTGTGGTAGCCACAAAGTGGGGCACGTGGACAGCAGCTCAGCCTCCAATCATGCAGAGACTGAGAGGCAGTATCTCCTTCTTTTAGAGTCCTAGTGTCAGAGCAGTTATCTCCCTTACCCCACACTTTGAGGGAAAGAAATGAGTTGTATCCCTACAGCCACAGCCCCCCTTCAGGAAGGAGAAAATTATTTGTTACTCCAAGGTTCTGCTATGTCCTCAAATAACTACTTTCTTACCTCAACTCTTTTTATACAAACCATGGAATGTTGGCTGTTAAAGGGTTTTTTTGTTTGTTTGTTTTTTCCTGAATGATGACTCCACTTTGCAAAACTTGTAGAAAGAACACAGAGCTTTTTTTCCCCAGCTCTGAACTCCTCATAGCACTTTGTTGACTAAAAAAATGCACAACCTAAAAGTTGAGAATTATGTTTTATTTGGAGGACATTCTGAGGATTTAGGTCCAGGACACAGCCTCTCAGATGCTCTGAGGAACTGCTCTAAAGAGGTCAGGGGGAAGCCAGGGTATATAAGAGTTTTTGTAACAAAGATCAGGTTGTCAGAACTTCAAAAGATTACTGTTAATTAAAGAAAACCAGATATCTTCAGTTAAGGAATTTAGCTCTTATCTATGTATGGAAAGATGCAAGAGTCTGGGCTCACTGAAATCATTCCTTTCGTATGCACCTCAGCTCTCTGGGGCCAGTGTCCTGCTTTTCTCCATCCTGAATCCCTTCAGGGTTCCTTTGTTTACTGATATAGCAGGCAAAACTTTTCATTCACAACTTTATATCACCCATATAAAATTTAAATTTCTTGACAATGGCATGAAGATGTATTTTTAATACATTTTTCTTTACCATTTAGAATATAGCTCTTTTCTTTCAGCATTCCACTTCCAATCACCTCCAATTCCAGGCTTTAGTTTTTTGTGGATCATTGTCTATATCACTTCACTCTGAATAGTTTTCCAGCAAATCCCGCATTTCTGAAGCCTTCCATTTCATTATATTAATCTAGGCAGAGTTTAGCACTACACCCACAATCTTACAGAATCAAATTCCCTGAGGATGTGAACACATTTTTCTTTTTTCATCTAGTCTAAATATATATATATATTAGAATTGATATAGGGAGGTTACTTAGTGCAGACATAGACACAATATAAAGGAAAATAAATCTTATAAGTTGAATCTGTTCAAAGAGAGAATGGGCCACCATGTGATATTGTTAACCAAAAACTGGGTTCACCTCTTGGTGGGTGTCAAGCCGAAAGACACAACCAAGCCAATGATCAGAAGGAAGCATTTTTTACTTGCAGCAAGTAAGGAAAGCACTGGGGATCTTTCCCAAAGCAATATCTCTCCAAACAGAACAATTGGGGAAGTTTTAAGCTAAGGGAACGTGCATATTCATGAAAGGGTTTGAGCAGAGGAGAATTCAGCATAGAATTGGGGCCAAGGTCGACAGTGTCCAAGCTTTAGGTGACTGAAGTCAGGAGGGTCAATGTCATCCTTCCATCCTCCACCTGGGTGGAGGCCTTAGTTCCTACAGAAGAACTCAAAGATATATTGTTATGTGTATCCCTTGAGGAGGAGCCAGGACCCTGCCCCAAGGATGCACTATTGTTTCTTGACTGCTCCTCCCTTGTCTCTGTATTCCCTCCTTTCCCTGATCAGCAGCTGTTTGAACTGTACCCTTTGGAACTCAGGGAAGATCATGGAGGCTGAATGAAACCTATTTCCTACAAACAAGAAACAGGGGACACAGAAAGGATTTGTACCCGGGACCCCCACAGTGTCCTGCTCAGTTTCAAAATACAGTCCTTCCTTTAACGAGGTGAGGTTTTCAGTCAGAGTTGGGTAATCACTGCTAAGGTGCCCTCTGTCTAGCAGGGATCCTTCACTGGGAGAGAGATGACATATTGGTTTCCAATCTGCTTGTGCTTTAGAATTAGGAGAGGAGGAGTTTATGTTGCAGTCACAGATATTAAGGCTATGGGGTGGTTTTAAAGTAATCCAAAATTCTGTTAAGATTCTTACCTTTGAGAGTTGGACATTAATTCCCCTTTCCTTGAGTGTGGACTAGACTTAGTAACCTGCTTCTAAAGAATAGAATACAGTGAAGGTGATGGTGTGTGACTTGGCTACTAGGAATCCTGGTTTCCTACTTGTCCTCTCTCTGGGATCACTTACTCTGGGGGTAACCAGCTGTCAAGTTATGAGGACACTCAATCCACCCTATGGAGAGACCCATGTGATGAGGAAGTTGGCCTCCTTTTAAAGCAGATGCTTTTAGTCAACAGCCGTGTGAGTGAGGCATGTGGATGTGGACCCTCCAGCCTGAACCACACCTTCAGATGATCACGGCCAGGGTAATACCCTGACTCTGCCTTGTGAGAGATGCTGGGCCAAGACAACCCAGCTAATGGCTACTCTCATAAAATGCATAAGATAATAAAAATTGCTGGTATAAGTGAGACTGTGAACCTCAGATTGGGACTTGAACCCACATGCCGGGACTCAAACCCAGCGTAAATCCTGATTGGGACTTGAATCCACATGACTGGGACTCAAACCCAGCCAAAACTCAGTTGGGATTCGAACCCACTAGGTCGGGACACAAACCTGGCCAAAACTCACAGTCTTCCAACTGAAATCACACACCTGGTTTCAGGACTTAATGAAGCTCAAGTTCTTGATGTCTCATTGCAGAAAGAATTCAATGAGAAAAAAAAAAAGATAGGTAAGAAGTGGATTTATTTAGAGAGAAATACACTCCACAGACAGAGTGTGGGCCATCTCAGAAGGTGAGAAAGGCACCAGGGTATGAGGTTGTCAGTTTTTATAGGGGTGGGTAATTTCATAGGGTAATGAGTGGAAGGAGTATTCCAGCTATTTCCAGAAGAGGCAGGGATGACCAGGAATTGGTCTACCACTCACTTTTTGATCCATATGATTGGCCTTGGAACAGTCATGGCACTGGTGTGTGTGTCATTTAGCTTGCTGATGTGTTACAGTGAGTGTATACTGAGGCCCAAGGTCTAGTGGAAGTCAACTTGTCTGCCATCTTGGACCCATTTGGTTTTAATCAATTTATGTCATGTCCTCGGGCTATGTCATTCATTCAAAGTTGTGCTCTGCCCTCTTCCCTCCTGTTTCCTAAACAGCTAAGTTTTGGTGTAATTTGTTACACAGCCAACTACCTAGAATGAGCAGTAACTAATGCAAACTCCTTCCCAGAGTTTCTGATTCAACAAATTTGAAACGAAACTTAGAATATATATTTAATATAAGCATCCTCTTGACTCTGGTGCAGTTACTCTATCACTAGGTATTTAGGAACTATTACAAGCTTCCCTCCAGACATGTATTAGCTTGATTTTACCTATGCCTGAGGTCCACTCTATTAGTAATATCATTCTTCCCATTATTATATCTCTTACTCTGCCTTGTAATCAAGCACATGACAGAAAGTGTGTTACTTGCTAAGCATTGTACTTTATAAAAGTAGTAGTTTTAGATTTATTAAATTATTATGAAAGTAGCATATGCTTATTATAAAACATGGAAAATATTTCTAAAAGTATAAAGAAACCAAAGCATATCCATATATCTCTATTGCTCTATTTTGATATATCTCCTTTATATTTAATTCCAAGTAATTGTGATGCTATTGTCATATAATTTCTCATCAGTTTTTTGCCTTCCACTGAAATACTGCCTGGCATACAATGGAGCTCAATGAATATCTGTTGAATAACTTTTTCCTAAACATTTTCCAAAATATTTAAAAGTCTTTAGCAGAAACAAATAAATGACTGAAAAATACTGCATCATATTTATGTACTATCATTAATTTAAAACTTACTAGATGAAAAGTTATATACATTATAAAGCTTTTAATACATTTTGCCATACTACTTTCCAGAAAGGCAATGGTACTCTTATTATGAAAGTGATTTTAAATGGTTAAAATTTCCTAGGAGAAAACACAGATTTTATAACAAAATAAAACAAAGATGATAGATGAAGGCAAGTGGGTAGCATGGGATTTATATACACAAGATTAAAACTGCATACCCAAATTTGATGTTGTACTTATCTGAATTTGGGGAAACAAAATCATTTTTTCTAAGCGGATAGAAAAAGGAGTAAGTTACAAGAGAGAAAGGATGAGGTAATGGAATGAGTGTGGATTATAGCACTCCAGACATCTACAGACATGCAGCCAATACTTCTTAAATTATGAGCAGCAACACTGGAGCAAAGAAAGCCTGACAGTGAGTGAGCTGATCTCTTGCAAGAATATGTCTTATTAGAACATAACTTTGAACAAAGGGATAATGGAGTGAAACCCATTGGTGACTGGGCTGATTCTCCTGTGGTGGAAGAATAACAATTATAAAAATTTCACAGTGTACAGCCTGACCCTAAGGACAATACTTGTTAAAAGAAAAAAAAAAAACGAATAACAATTAATAAATACTCAGGAAACATCTTTATGTGGTAAACTGGTGAAAAAGCAACCCCAGCCATGCCTTGTGGATATGCAACACTGTTTTATTTATAAAGCTAGCTCTAGCTTACAAATCTAGGGAAGTGACCTCGAGAGAAAATGTAGATCTCGCATGCAAAGGAAATCGGGAAGTCTGAGCCTGAGTTAATTGAGACACAGGACACATAGAGTGGTTGTGAATGTTAGGCGTTAAGGGACATGCGAAATCCTAGAGAATAATGAAGCTAACTTATACTGTAGAAATGGTCCCTACCTCCTTGAAGAGGGTGATGAGGAAGAAAGGTGTATATTGTGTCTTGCATGTTACTGTTATTATGGATTCTAAATAATAATGATAATGATAATAATAATAATATTTGTTCTGAAAGAAGAAGAAATTCTTTATTGGTCAATGGCTCATGTATTGTTCTTCCGCATTTACTGTTTTTTTATCCCATGTTTTAATTATTTTGAAGAATATGAATATAATAAATATGAAGATTCAGGGGAGATGTCTGTATAGCTTATATCAAAAGCCAAAGCCAGAGCAATCATTAATCTGACCATGTCTAAATGAATTGGAAATTTGATAACAATGCATACATGAATATTATTTAGAAAATGTAGTAAATTGTGTGAAAATGAGAAAATTTCCCTTACATAAGAATCTGGAAAGCCAATTTAAAATCATTACAGAACCAAAAGGCAAAATGTTTAAACCCACCTGAACACCAGCTGCTTGTATGGAAAAGAAAAAAGAGATAATAAAGTTTCCTGAAGCCCTTATACTAGCAATGTTCCATTCAGGCACATATTTTCCGCTCTCACACATTAAGAAAAGAAACCTGGTCCATGATTTTAAAGAAATAGAATTCTTGTCATTTTTCAAGTTTTGATTCAAAGTTCAAGAGAACTAAAAAACCTGCCAAGACACAAACAGAATATGCAGAACCCCATCTCCCTCCAAGTCTCCCAGACACTGGCAAGTAAATCAATGAAAGTGTTAGCCTTTCAACAATCCATGTCTCCATGGAGCTAATCCAGTGGTTGGTAACACCCTATATAATCTTACAGCTGGGCTTGTTCAACAGCAACAACATTTGGTTGAGGAAAAAAAATGATGTATCTTGTTTCTAAGGTTGTGCTGGTGATCAAATGAAATCAATCACCCAGCGGAACTGAACAATTGTGCAGAGAATGGTCATAAATACAGCAGAAGTACCATTTCACATGAGAAATAGTTGCTTCAGAGGCTAGCTGTGACTGCCAAGTCAGTCTATGATAACATAACTTTCAGAGACTGGATTCTTAGAAGCATGGAATTGTGATTTGGGGAAATTGTAAAGCTTTCACATACATAGGAGTTACAGAGACTAATCACATTTCTCAGGTTTTACATTCTTATTTGTAAAATGTAATTGATTAGGTTCTCGCTTGGTTTGGACAGCAGAGCAAACTCTGTGCCAAAGGCAGTTTGAGGGAGGGAGAGTAATCCAGATTTGGGATCATATATACGGAGCTCCAAATGAACCTCTACAGGTTTCTTGACTTCTCATTCAGTTTTCCACAAGATGTTGAGTACCATAATGTTTAAGGACCACTTATTTTGAGAATTATATAAAAGCATATATCGATAAGAATCCAACACAGAGTCCAAAATAGAGCATGCATTCAATAAATATGAGTTGAATTAATGATGGCAGGAAGAAATGAATGAATGGATAAATGAATGATTAAAGTTACATATGCATTTCTTAACATTAGGAAGAGGAAGGGAAAAAAAGTTCTGTAAATTTGACTATTCTACTGCTTTCCTGTCCCTATCACATCAACTAAGATGAGCTACAAAACAAGCAGGGCTAAAATGAATGTCAAATGAGAGTAATATTAGGAGCTGCCACTGATGCAACAGTTGCTACATATCAAGCATTTACTTATATTATTTAATAATAATAATAATAATAATAGAGCTTATAACACCACCTGTGTGCCAAGCACTATGCTAAGCATGTTACATATGTTCACTCATTTACAATTTTGATGAAACCTTATAAAGTTTGTGCTATACAGAGCTGCATGTCTTGCATGAGGTTATTATCCCCATCCACACATGAAAAACTGCAACTTCAATACATTAAGTGATGAAGGCCAAGACAGATACTCAAGAGTATCCGACTTTATAGTCTGCAGTTTCTATTGCATTGACTGCTTCACTGAGGAGCATTCTCTCCTTTGGATGAATGTGAAAGGACCAAGTGGATTTGTTAATAGCAATGGAGAAAATATATAACCAAAGAGTTAAGAAAAAGAGATATTCGGCAGGTGACCAGTCTTGGCCATAGAATGATAATTGATGCTTAACCCTGGGACACTGCATCCCCATGTGTTGGGAAAAGACAGCTGAACTGTGTTCATTTTGGGTGACCCACTAGGTTACAATGCACTTTACTTTCACAGAAGTAAGGATATCAACTCTTTGTATTGAGAAAAGGACTTGGGAATATACCCAGGGCTAAGCTGAGATTTCTACATCAATGATAGTTTCCAAAAACATTTATGTTAGCATTCTAATTACTATGCATACATTGTATAGAAACTGAAAATTATTTGTTTGCAAAGGAGTTTAAAGCTAAGATGAATTAAAATGTAAAAACTGAGGTCTGTCTCATTTTCAGTTTCTGTCAAAATATTGAGCTAACCAATCAGTGTTTCATGTCCTGGAAACTTATTTTACGTATGACGGATCTAACTGAAAAATTCCTCCATGTGATAAGGTCTGGAATTATGAAATGAACTTATAAATATCTAACAGTAAATTTATCCTTCATCCAGTTATTATTTTACTGGTATTGAAAAGCTCATTAAATGCATGGCTTTCCATACCTAGTTTTCTAGTTATCCCTAAGTCATTTAGTTCAGTTACCCTATTTGCTGTGAAACCATGCTTATTTATGTTCATACTATTCATCTCCCTCAAAACTATTTAGCTTCCTTGTACTGACTCCTGTCAGTCAGAGAGGCGACATCCCTTCCTGGATGGAAGACTTTGAGTGACCTGCTATATCAAACTCAAATTAAAAGCTTCTGATTTTAGGAGGTATCACCCCACTCTCTGCTTGGAAGATTTGGTCTGCTAAGAGCCCCTAGGCCACTTAAAGCCTAGAAATTAAAACTCTAAAAAACACTTTGTTTTTTCCTCTCTTTGTCCACTCACTGAGCCCCATCTCACCAGTTCACCCTCTCTGAAAATCTCCAGTTCTCCTGTATCTAAGGATGGAGATTAACATTACAAGACATCATCCCTATCTTTCACATGGCCTGGGTTAAGAGGACAAATGAAGGTGCATTTTCCATATTTCCAAAGGTTTAAATGTTATAAATCAAGCTAACAGACTGTTAAAATAGAAGTCCCAAAATATAACTTGAAAAATATAATTTTGTTTTTAAAAATGGTATTAAAATGTATAAATCTATGGCTTTTAATGTGAATAAATTTGGCAAAATACTAGCCAAATTAGCATGATTGTTTCAGAAAATATTACAAAAAATTTTATTTCATCATTTAAAGCACATCACTTGTATGGTAATTTTTATTGTCTCTTAATGCAATATCAAGATACACACAGTCAATAATTGTTATTCTTTTAAATTAAAAAATGTAAGAGTATACAGTTCACCTTTTGAAGCTGCATTAATACTTCTAAACCCCTAGAGAAGTTTATTTTTTAAAACTGGAAGTTGATAATTTACTAAATATACATCTATAACAAATTAGCTTAGAATAAATACTTAGATAATTTTGTGCATACATAAGGTAATAAACTCAACTATCAAATCCATCATTTAATTAACAAATTCTTGGCTTTGTTCAAAAAAATTTATAATTATAGAATGTTATAAGGAAAATTGAAACTAGGAGTACTGTTCAGTTTGTTAAAATCTCTCTTTAAGCAAGACTACTTTCATTATGAAGGGCATGGACATGGCTAAAGAAGAGTTAAGCTCTACAGCATGGCAAAGTAGCCTTCTGAGGGTACCTGGTATGAGCTTCTGCAGTGTATGAGCAGACTGTTTTCCTTTTTTTATGCATCAACTCTGGCACAAAAGATAATAAATTGTATTGTTGTTCCCTATTAATTAAATGGACTTTATCTGAATACAATTTATTATAGAGGACTGATTATGTATTCCAGGAACTCAATCAATGTGGAGAGATTAGTTGTATGTTAGAATATAGACAACTAAGGCCTTATAAAGGGATACGTACCTTTATTTTTCTTTTAGTGTCCTTTGGATTCCCTCTTTTCCTTCAGGCTTCAACACTGATGTCAGACCTGGGCCTCCAGACAAAAGTGGCACCAGGAAACCACAGCTACAACTTGTAGTAACTTTGCTTTTGTAACATACACCCTGATTACTTACCAATACCTGACATTATTAATTGTAAACATTTTGAGGGCATTGGTTAAAAGTCTGACTTGTACACTGACATATTCCCAGGGCCTAACAAAAGATCTAGAGCTTAGTAAACTCAGAATAAGCATTGGTTGAATACTTATTTGTACTAGAGGTGTTTTAAATAATAAATTTGAAATATTATTTTTGGTAGCCAAATATAATCCAACTGCCCTCTTTTGTCATCACTATGGAACAAAGTCATCTACATGCAGAACGGTTTCTAAATCTTGGTTCTCAAAGATTTTAACATTCAATGATAAAGACGTGAATGAAACACATAGATCTTCAACAAACTAAATGATATATAAAAAGCTCTGTGTTTGTTGGTGTAGAGGATGTGCTGGGCAAGTTCAGAGGAGGGTGACAAGTAAGGCTTGGAATTATCGGGGAGGTAACTGTATCCTGGCTCCCAAAGAATGATTGAAGATTTCAATGTTTGGAAAGAGAGAAAAGGCAGTCTCAGCTAAGCAAAGAAGTAAAGGAAAAGATTGCCATCATGTTTTTCAAGATAATAAAGTCATTAAAGACTCAGAATAAAAGTATCAGTAGATGATTCATGTAAAGTAACAGTACATGGGTAACATGAAATAAAAGAGATTGTTCAAAATCTAAAATATTGGAGAAGAATTTGGATTTCTTAAGAATTAAGCTGTCATTGAAGATTTTGAAGACCAAAATATTTCTTTTTTATACCAGCAGCAATCCTAGTAGTCATGATTTCTGTGGAAGTCACCTTCTAAATGGAAATGTTCTTGTGTGTGTGTGTGTGAGAGAGAGAGAGAGAGAGAGAGAGAGAGATATTCTTAAGATTCATTGGTGATTAATGGAGAGGGGGGATCAGATTAAGATAAGGCTTTTAACTCATAAGACTTTGGCTTCTCAAACTTAACATTTTCTTCTGAACTCTGTGAAAAAAATGTCACTTCCTTATATAAGTCATGCACTTCAACCACAACTAAAACAGAATTTGGCGTTGGAAGCATTTCAAGGGTACTTGATATAGTAGCTTCTTTTGCCCTAGTATGATGACATTTTGGTAACATATAAAAATGTCAACATGTGACAAATCCAAACTTAAACCAAAATAGATGAAGAATTTGAAGTTGTAAATCATCAGAGCCAATTTTAAATTGGCTCAATTCAATGTCTTGGTGTTTTATGTCACTCAACATATGATTGATAAACATATGATAAATAAACCATCAGGTTGATTCAAATTTCTAGATAAGAGCTGAGATTTTTCAAGTTGGTGGAAAAGAATGAATGATATTTTAACTTTCATCTCATATAAATATGGGAATTAATTAAAAAGGAGATATAAAACTGCTACATCTTTATTCTTCTTTTAAATATTCAATTCATGTTTTTAGTATCATGATTTGAATATTGCTTCTTGGGGATGTCACTTATAGAACAAAATGTGTGTGTGTATGTGTGTGTGTGTGTGTGTGTGTGTGTGTAAAGACACAGAACAAGAGGCTCTCTGTGCAGCAGGGAACTAAAATGGCTCATAAGTTCTGAGGATTCACTACCTCCTTCACCTTGGTCTAAAGGTTTCTTGAGGACTCCATTTATTCTCACCATTACAATAGGTGGTATTTTTTGTTTGTTTTGCTTTTTTTTATTGCTTTTTCGAATACTCCTGTTGAACCTATGGGGAAATTGTAGTATAGGCAGGTTAAGCAATTTGACAAACTTGAACAATTTCAAGTGGTGATTCCAGAAATCAGACAGCATGACATCAAAAGCCACGAGCCATCAGCCTCCTGCATTTTGACAGTATGCTCAATGGTGCTTGAGATCAATAAAACCCCAGCATTGCAAAATAACAACAGGAATACTATCTACGCAGCCTGCAAGCATGCTGCTAATTGTATGCATACTATACTTTATAGTACATCTCTATTTCCTTTATTTTTAATAAAAATTAGTATTAATGTTTTAATTACATAGAGAATTCATGAATGTCTTCCTTTGAGTAAAAATTAAAACATTATAAATAGAAAAATTTTCCTTTTACTACATTCCTCAAACACACCAATGCCCCCTTCTTCTCCCTTCTACTTCTCTAAAATGCATTGACATTTATAGTATACACACACACACACATATAAAATACATAATATTTATTATATAAAATCTATTATCTAGTATAAATCATTTTTCACATGCTTCTTTTATTCAACAATAGATTTCTGTTTGTTTCAACCTCATAAAATACTACACAGTATTCTAACATATGAATATGTCAGTTTAGAAATTACCTTCTTATTTTTTTTGTATTTTTCTTTACTTCAGTATAAATCCTCTTTCAGATCTTGTTGTATTTATATGTGAATACTTTTCTAAATATTTTCTAAGCCTCAAAGAATTACTGGATCATGCGATACCTGCACTTCATATTTTGATAGCAATTTCAAACTGCCATTTAATTTCCCCATGCCAATTTATTTTCTCACAACAGTGTATATCAGTTTCAATTTCCCAACAAACTCACCAAGACTTGATATCAAACATTTTAATGTCTACATTCTGATATTTAAGAAATGGTATTGTTTAATCTGATTTCTCTGATTGCTAGTAACTTAGAAAATCTTATTCAATATTTTATGTCTTTGCAACTTGCCTATTTCTATTCATTGCCCCTTTTTATAGATGTTTAGTTGCCTTTTTTTATTGTTTTGTGGCTTTTAGTATGCTGAGCACCAACCTTTGTTTGATATAATTTCATTTCCTGGCTGAGAAGTTAAATTATTTTATTATGCTTTTTTCATCCAGACTTCACATTTTGGAGAATTAAATTACAAACACTTCTTCAAGAATACTAGTATGGACCACAGATAAATACAGCTTTGACTATAATCTCTCAGTAGAGTCTTACTTTTAAAAATGTTCTCAAAGAAATTAATGAATTTGCATTTTTGAAAACTTCTTTAGTATCTTTGTTTTCAAGTCAGAAAGTGAAACAGAGAGCAATGCAGATTGGCATTAGGGACAATTAGATTCTGATAATTTTATTTTTTTCATACTTGGCACATGGGAGTATTAATAATTTCTAGTAAGGGATGTGTTGGCATTGGTTTCACTGGGTTTTGGGCATTCAGAATACAACCTAAATGTATCAGATGCCTAGGCAGCCCAGGGCTGAACCTAAAAGGCAAATGGGAGCTAGAAGAGGCACAGCTGTAGGAAAGGACACTGTTATGGAGAAAAACAAATGTGTCAAAAACTCCCAGATGAGAAAGACAAACAAAAAAACAAAGAAGGCCTGTACTTTGGTAAGGGGTAGCAGTGCATAATAATAAAGGTCTTTACTTATCCAGTTGAATAAAAATGGGTTTAGACTCTCTACTTATATAGACATTGCCTGAGGAGCAGACTCTTTGAAGAAGTGCATAGTTTACTCATGAGATTATTAACGATGTAATTAGCATAAACACAGATGCTAAATTGATAAAAAATGAAGAATATTAAATGAGACAAAGGTCCAGCAAACATAGATTTAATAACCTCTGATGTAATACATGTGCATAGAATTTTTGTTTTCAAGATTCTTTTCCTCTAAGTTTTCAATATTGCTCCAACTATGTGACAAAAGGAAAAAGGTTAGATATTAACAAAATCCAGAGCCTCCTTTCCCAAGCGTGAACTCTATAAATAGATTGTTCTAGCCTACCCAGATATATTTGGGAGAACACAAGGCACATCTACAAGAGTTGTCCACCTACCTAGAGTTCATTGAAGCCACTCACTATTTGTTCCTTTTAATCCTCCTGGTTTTCTGACCTCTCCTCATCTCAGATCCTATTAACTTCAGACTATTGAATGGCCTTTAGGCAGATGGCATGATCACCTTTGCAAATTAACTAAGATGTCTTTTGTGGAGTCTGGCGGGGGGGAACTAGAGTGGGATGAGACAGTAGAAGTCCAGTGAGAGAACTCTCGCAATATACCGGGCAGGAGGTAAAGGCTTGCATTTCAACAATGGAAGCAAGGATAAAGCAGTTACACATATGACATATTCAGAAAGTCAGCCCATAACAACTCAGTAAAGAAACAAAAAAGTTAATGCCCTGAATTCTGTTAGTTGTATGAGTATAATTTCGTTAAATGAGAACACTGCACATATTAACGATATTGTCTAAGCAAATGGGGTAATAGCATCAGTAGAACCAGCATGCCATTTGTATGCCTGTATTATGATTGGATTTACTGCAGAGTATAAATCATGACTCCACAGCATGGTAATTCAGAATGTTTCCGTTTGAACCACATAGGGAAGTTAAACATAACTTTAATTGTCCCATGTAGGAAAGGTTCCTTCCAGTAAATCTCATGCTTCCTAAAATGTCTTAGAGACTCTAAAAATGGTCCAGCTGTAAGATACCAACTATCTGAATAATCACAGAGCTTTGCATTCAAAACATTTTTTTTTTCGATACAGTTTGCAAATAATTGAATGATTTGATCTGTCCACTGGAGGAGCCAGGCAAGATTGTTCTAGCCAGCCAGAGTGGAACAGAATTAAGGCAGAAGGTTCAGTTCATTGTATCAAAAGTTGACCACATGAAATGGGAAAGACAGCAAACCTCAAACTAACAAGAGGATCAGGACTGAGAGTAAAGCTGAAACAGTGTATCCAAACATGCTTTTAGAGTCAGGAAATTCATTGTAGATGGTGGCGGTGGACTGGGAAAGGTAGCACAGAGTTTATAAGATGCCTTCTCATACAATCATTCAGTTTCTCAAAATCATTCTACACTGGAATTCTAAATAGAAACATACATTCTTTTTTTAAAAAAATGTTTATTGGGATAGAGTTGCTTTACAATGTTGTGTTAGTTTCTGCTGTACAGCTAAGTGAACCAGTTATACATATACACATACCCAGTCTTTTTTTACATTATTTTCCCATATAGGTCATTACAGAGTATTGTGTAGATTTCCCTGTGCTATACAGTGGGTTCTTATTAGTTATCTATTTTATATATAGTAGTGTGTAGATGTCAGTTCCAATCTCCCAATTTATCCCTCCCTACCTCTCCCCCTGGTAACCATAAGTTTGTTTTCTACATCTGTGACTCTTTCTATTTTGTAAATAAGTTAGAAAGATACATTCTTATGAAGGTTTTAGGTTAAGAGGAAGTTTCAATTAGTAAAATATCTAAGATAATGCCTAACACATTGTAAGTATTTAATTATGTCTTTTGATTCTTGTTTTCCACTTTTGTATTTGCTACTCTGAAAAAATGTAGCTTAAGCTATGAGTTTTTTTTTGCAAAGCCACATTTCCCATCCTGTTCCTGTACTACTGCAGGGTTTCATGATCTTAAGATTAATTACTCTCTATACCTGCCCAGTGCTCAAATGTTTCTCTTCTACTGAAATCACAAGAAATCCTAAGCCAATGTCATTGTAACTTGTTTCAAAAAAAGATGCCAAACATGACACCAGATATCTAAAGATGTAGGTTGTTGGAGATGGAGAGACACAAAAGGAGCAGATTGTGTCTTAATCTCTTTAGAGTTTCTTGAATTTTACATTCCACAGAAATTTGCATGAAGCATAAGTTTGGTTTATTAAGCAAAGGTCCAGCAAACATAGATTTAATAACCTCTGATGTAATACATGTGCATAGAATTTTTGTTTTCAAGATTCTTTTCCTCTAAGTTTTCAATATTGTTCCAACTAAGTGACAAAAGGAAAAAGATGAGATATTAACAAAATCCAGAGCCTCCTTTCCCAAGCGTGAACTCTATAAATAGATTGTTCTAGCCTACCCAGATATATTTGGGAGGACACAAGGCACATCTACAAAAGTTGTCCACCTACCTGTCACTCAGCTGCAGTGATGGAAGGCCTTACAGAAATCAGATCCTTGCAAACTGTCAATTAGAAGGAATTAACGTCTGTCTTGAATATGTGATTTTAAGCACACTTCATAAGACACTTAAAGTAGGCAGAATTATTTACTTTACCTTTATTACTGAGCCAAGTTACCAACATGGGAATATAGAGTTCTATTCTTCCCAGAATAATACTTCCATTATTCTATATTGCTATTAAACATGTATTATCCATGGGTAGTTAAAACCCATTAAAGTGCATATTTACCCTACCTATGTTTAACAAAACTTTGTAGCTTTTTTTAATTTCATTTGAGTAAAAATGAGAATTCCTTTCAGTTAGTTCATTCTTCTATATATTGATAAAGCATCTTTCTCATAGAATCATAGAATTATAGACATTTAAAATTAAAATGAAGCTTAAAATCATCTAACATAGGAGAAGGTAATTGTGATAAATTGGATCCTATTTTGGGCCAGATAATGATAAATGTTCTCCCTGCATCTTTTTATACTCTAGGACAATGGTTTGCAAACAGGCTTACATCAAAGTCAGCTGGGGAACTTGTACCTAAATGAGCCTGGGCCATTGTGATGTAATTAGCTCTCCAGATTATCAGCTGCATGCCAGTTTGAGAAGCACTGCTTTTGGAAGTGGAAACCATTTCATCTTTATTTTGCACACTGAGAAAACTGAAGCTCATTGGTAGTAACTTTCAGGAGGTCACAGTGCCAGTAAACAGTAAAGGCATTATCCAAACTCTTTGGCTGAGGCTGACAGGGAAGTACATTTTGTATCTCTGCTCTGCAACTTGACAACCAAATGGGCCAGTCCAGATGAACTAGTGAGGGCTGCTTGAAAGTCTGCATGGAAAACAATGATGAGATCACATTGGGACACATGGAAGCATCATGACCAACTGCGTATATCTGTAATGCATGCAGGGCAGTCCCCCAGTTCAATTTCTTTGATGTAAAAGTCGGTCAAGAGGTGTTCTTTGTTTTCTTCCAACCAGACTCCACACTGGTTTTAGCAGTTTCTGGTGAAAGACTCCTAGTCTCAGGAATGTCTTATATACTCCTTAAAGGAGTGTTAAATGTAATGAGAAGCCCAGGAAATCAAGAGCCAGGACACAGGTTCCAGTCCCTGCTTTGAAATTAACCTGTTGTGTGAACTTGGCCAAGATATCCTTTTTGCCAAGATATCTTTTTTGTTGTTGGATAGCAGTTTCTTATTACAAAGTTGAGTTATTTGTACTCAGTTATCAGAAAGCATACTTCCTAGTCTAACATGGTTAGTGCTCCATATTTTGACAGCAATGATTCTTACAGTTTAGGAGTAATATTCTGACCCCAAATTGCAATGTTTGATCATTTCCAAAAACATTAACTGCCTGCAGAATTAATGTATGAAGAAACAAACTGCCAGTAGTGAATTTCACAAGCATCTCTATTTGAAGGATGGGAAAGAGACAGGTAACTGTGTAAAGGATTGCAAAGATGTGATGAAATCTGATAGTGTAAGAGAACATTACTTGCAAATAATATGAGATCTTTCAGATTTAATGGTTAGGAAAGAAAGTAAAGAAATTGTGCAAACAATGTAATTGGTGGTGATAGAGAGATGTGTAGAGGTTGTCCAGTCTAGTTTGGTCCATGTTTCTAAGATACATTAAAAAAAAAAATGCTCCTTCTTTCATTTCTCAGGAAGGAAGATGACATGAAATAATTGTATTTATTTTGCTGGCTTTTACACAAATAGATTCCTAATCAAGTTTGCTTACAAATGTAGACAGCAGAAAACAATGAATCCCCCCACCACTCCTATGCTCTAGTAATCACCTTCTAAAGAGGATGGTCTCTTTTCTAATCTTGGCTCCACAAGATTTTGGAATGTGACTTTGTGAAAAGTTACTGAAACTCTTTAGGCATTAGTTTTGTTATCTCTAAAGTGAGTATAATAGCAGAATAATAGCTTACAAATTTTTACCAGGATTAAATAATAAAATGGAAACATAGTAAGTCATCAATGGGTGTTATATATATGTATCTCTAAGTGTGCAATACCTACTAGACAGGAAACATCATCTCAAAGAATGACAAAGGCTACGGTCATTGTAAGTAGAACAGCTAAGACAAAAGCACACACTTCCAGACTCCTAGTTCAAAACCTTTCCCTAGTTACCAGACTTGTTTATATTTTATGTGGCTCTTAGGGAACTCTCCCCATGGGGAAAAGTCTAATGCATCCTAGAACGAGAAAGCTCAAGAGTTTACTCTGCCATCCTCATGCTTTGATTTATGTGGATCTGCTTAACTGGCAGGGCACTTAACCTAGAAGACTGAAACTTTTCTGTGTTTAATTGTTTCTATCTCTGTCTCCTGCATCTGATCTCCTTTCTTCATTAAAGGCAAGATGAATAGAAAAATCCTGCCCCCTGCCCCAAGCATTATGCATTATTTCTCAGCCTATCATTCCCGCCACCCCACAAATGCACATCTACCATCTAAATCCCATTTTCTAAGTTAACAGCACAGATCTCTGAATCTTAGCTTGCATTAGTATGCAATCTACCCTCTTTCTAATCTCTAATCTTTCCTATTGGATTTTTTCTCTTATTTTTACAGATCACATTTTTACATCTCTGGCACTATCTGCCTTCCTTATATTACTTTCCATTCTGTTATGGGGGAAATAACCCTGCTCACTCCAACCCTACTGTCAGCGATCTTAAGTCAGAGAAAGGGACTTGGCAAAGCATACAATTACTGAAAAGAAATGTCCTTAACAGTCATCATTTCTCAACATGGCTATGACTGTAATCTACAAAGGCAGCATTCTTTGATTACTATCATCAAAAGCCCATTACTCTAAAGAGGACAGTACAAATTTTGAGTGATGCTATTAAGGTGTTTTTTTGTGGCTGAAGTTGTTAAATACTGAATACTTTACTCCCGTCCAGTCATGCAGGGAGCATTGAAATATGTAAAATATGAGGCAATCAGGCACTGAACCTAATATTTACTCTCTGAATCACTTAGCTATATTTCATCAGCTCCCCTGGTCTTCTGAATTTTCATCAACAGAACATACATCATGAAATCCTCCAGTGTGGGGGAAGATCATAACAACACCTTCCAGCAACTTCCATGGTGATGACATTAAAATCTGAAGATACATTCATTTTCTGAGATATGCTGTTCCCCTGTGAAACGAGAAGAGACCAAGGGTTCATCCTGAAGAAAATAAGACCAATCTTTTTCTCTCTGCCCTTAAATCATGCAGAACATGTCACCACCTTCTGTATTCACTTTGCATAATACTATTTTCTTTTCCTCCCACGTATTTCCCCTCCCTACTATATCCACTGCATTCAGACATTGATCAGGCAGGATAAGTGAGCCCAACATATACCTTAAAAAATCATGACTGACTGTGTTCATTTCTTTAAGATCTTGGGTTTATACCTAGCAATAGTAATTCACCCCAGAGAGAAAGCTTCACTGAGCTTATCATTTAAAGGACACAGGTAGAGGTGAAGCACAGAGAGGTAGCAGGAGCTCCATGGAAAATGGTCTGGGACAGAGCAGCTACATTGACGTTTCAACCCTGCCACCTTGCAACTGTGTGACGTTGGCAAACCATTTGATCCATCAGAGCCTTTATTTCCTTATCTGTACATTTAGGAGTATGGAAAATAAAAGACAAAGTTTTATGATGTATAGAAAAAATCTTAAATTGTCAGTATCATTACAGATGCAGTCCTAGACATCAAGCTTATTTTAAACAATACACTTATTGAGGCTAAGGACACTATCATTGACTTCTGTATTTTTTGAATATCAATGTTGGTTAATGAATGTGATTTATTATTGATCTTGGTATTAGAAATTGTGTTTGAAGTTTGATTTTGTTATCTCCCCACTACATTTCTCTAAGCAAGACAACACTAATTTTTAAATTTGTTATTTTTAAAATATGGAAGTGGGGACTTCCCTGGCCATCCAGTGGTTAAGACCTCGCCTTCTGATACAGGGGGTGCAGGTTCAATCCCTGGTCGGGGAGCTAAGATCCTACATATGTTGCGGCCAAAAACCCAAAACATAAAACAGAAGCAATATTGTAACAAATTCAATAAAGACTTTAAAAATTGTCCACATGAAAAAATTCTTTTTAAAAATATATGGAATTAATACCTACTTCACAGGTATAAAATCAGCAAGACATGAAATTCATGTACAACCATGAATAGCAAGTGTCTAGTACATGATAGGGATATTTTGAAAAAATATATATTTCTTATTTTTTCTCCTAAATTGAATTGGCTTTAGATAAATTTATTATTATGGATAAATAAGTATTTAAAATATTCTAAATTTAGTTATACATCATCTAATTTTAACAGTTACTTTAGCCTTTAAGTTATATGGCTGACAGTCACTATAGATTGATTCTCAAAAAGCTTTATAATTTTCTGTTTCCTAAATTATAAACTGAGGATATATGTTATTATTTGCGACCTGTGGGGAAATGGGGAAAAATCTAATATATGCGATTGGGTCAAGATTTGAAATTATAAAAAGTCATTTTGATTAGAAGTCAGGCAATGTAGGTCTGACCTCTGAATCAAAATCATAATATAACTATTATGTAGTAGAAATTGTTTCTATTGAAAAATTCTCAAGAAATATGGTTCTATAAAGCACTCATTTCTTGTAATATTAATAGTTATCATAAGGGAAATATTAATGGGAGATGATGTTAAAAAGAATTAAGCTCCTTTATTGAAGAAATCTAGAGCTTTGATATGCTGACATGATGATGGTATAATTGAAATGAAATGACAAAAAAATCTCCATCATGTGCCTTGGTCTAAAACTACCTGTTCAATCTAACTTACTCTTCTTTTCCCCATTGCTCACAAAATTCCACCTGCCCTGGCCTTCCAAATCCCCCCAGCCTTTATCCATGTACCTCTCTCAGAGCTTTGTACTTGCTTTGTTTATCTTTTTTTTTAAATATGTATTTATTTATTTATTTGGCTGTGCTGGGTCTTAACTGCCATGTGTGGGATCTTTTAGTTACAGCATGTGGGCTCTTAGTTGCAGCATGAGGGATATCGTTCCCTGATCAGGGATTGAACCTGGGCCCCCTGCATTGGGAGCATGGAGTCTTAACTGCTGGACCACTAGGGAAGTCTCAATATCTTGGTTTATCTTCTTCCACATGTACTCATACTTCCTTTATTTCATTCATGTGGCTGTTCAAATGACACATCCTCACAGATACTTCACTCTCCATGCAGTATGGAATGGTATCACCAGGTACTCTTTATCACTTCCCCTGGTCTCTCCCCTTTCCTTCTCCCCTCCTCCCTCCCTTCCTCTCTCCCTCTTTCCTTCCTTCCTTCCGTCCTTCCTTCCCTCCTCTTTTCCTCATTTTCTTTTCTTTCTTTCTTTCTTTCTTTCTTTCTTTCTTTCTTTCTTTCTTTTTCAAATTTGGAGGCACTTAACCTTGGTCATTGAACTATCAATCTTTTTTTAATTGTATTATTCTCTAGAATGATCCATAAGAACACGGCCTTTGTCCCTTTGGTTCATGCTGAATCCCAAGTCCTAGAACAGCAGTCGTTACAGAGTACCTGCACAATGAATCATTATTGATAAACACTCTGTTGGAAAAAGTAAAAAAAATTGCTATTAGCACACCATACACGTTGAAGAGTTTCCAAATTTGGAAAGCAAAAAGAGCCAAATACATAGACAGGTAAATCCAGGTAACAGCCAAATACATAGACGGATAAATGCAGGTAACAGCCTGAAACACAATAAAGGGAAATCCTGAGAAATTTCTTATCATCAGACAGAAGTCAAGGAGATAAAGGTGTTATACTCAGAGAAGGTAAACCTTCATTCTCATCTGCCCACACTGCTCATATGAAGGAGCTGTCTGCAAGGGCTTTTGCTCAGAAGTCAAATCAGTGGGAAGGTGACCCCTGAGGTACTGTCTCAAGGCAGGAGGAGAAAGGATATTCCCAGCACCCACAGGAAAACCTGCTATCACCTGCAGCATATACCCTGCCTACCACCACCTCATTTGACAGGCTTTAGCACATAACACAGGCAGTTAAGCAGGAATTTGACAAAACAGAATAATTAAAACTCACTGAGATTTGAAATTCAACCAACAATACGAAAGGAGCCAAAACCATCAGAAAAGGATATCTTGTAGCTGAGGAAGTCATATCTTCAGAGAGATACCAAGAATGTCACATCTGGTTTACAAATTATCTAATAAAGTCATTAGAATTTGAATATATCTTTCCAAAATTAAGATTTAAAAAACTTAACAGTCTTGATGTTGAGTAAAGTGGACACAGATAAAGACTTAGTGAGATGGAAGATGAATCAAAGTAATTTTGTCTAGAATGTAGTCCAGACAGACTAAGACATGGTATGTCTGAAAGTAAATTTAGAAAGAATAAAGCCTAAAATATCATTTGGATACAATGATAAGTAAGATTCATATAGCTCGATTTTTGTATTCAAAAATTTAACATTTAAAAGATGAGAAAATAGGATTTTCTACAACCACACAGAAGAACACATACTAAAAATCTCTGAAATATTTTCAAAAAATTTGGGGCATTCAAGCCCTAAAATTGTTGTATTTTAGGAGGGCATCTTCCCAAACACTAGGGCTATGTTAGTATGCCTTCTGGATTTGAGGAGCAAATGTCTTGTCCTCATGGGGCTCAGTCTATTAGGTGTACCACGAAGATGTCATTAGCGTTTTGTTGGAAAACCTTACTACTTCTGTCACATGAACCTGAAACATGTTTTATATCTCTTTATATTTACAATGGCCAGTGATAAAGAAACATGAATAAACATTGAATAGATGTTTTTGAAATGTTGATATATATTTTTGGGAAAAGTGAATAGGAGAGGGAACAGCAGAGAAGAATGATTAAAACAAACAAACAAACAAAAACAAACAAACAAACAAAAAAACTTCTTCCTAGAGTAAGAATGTCTTATCTCAGGGACACCTGAGGACCACTCACCAGGAGAATTATTTTTCTCTACCCCTGTCTTCTGTCAGGCTGCAGACATAATTTGGTGATGGTATTTATCTCTTGATGTACTATCCTAAGAACAACTCTCCAAGGTAAATTTAACTGTCTTTGTCTGATCACTTTAACCCACTAATGGAGTCTGTTCTCTGAGGATTTTCGTGCCTACAAAGGTGACAGAACCTTTCCAATCAGTGAGCAGGGAGCCTACTTTTTCTAGAAATCACACAAAGACAACTTCAAAGGATCCGTGTTAAAGTAGAATATTAGGTCTTAAGATACTTGAATAGTGCCTGAGCCAGAGTCAATGGACCATTCCCTCCCTTGCTTTATATTTTGTGCGGTTCTTGTTCATTACATATCACTGAATACACCCAACAGCTCTTTAGGAGATCAAATGTCTGAATGCGAAAGATTATTAAAAACTGATTTGTGTCTGTGAAACCAGGAAATTATTCTGCTAAATAGAGAGAAACCACATGGGGTGAGAAGTGTACATATTCATTTTGTAATGTGATTCTTACGGACTTTAAAAATTCCATGAAATGATGTGTAAAAAATGATCTGCAGACCTTATAACCTTAAAATTCTCCTTCAAACGCAACTGAAATAGTTCTTTCTAAAGATTGTGATGACAAGGCGGGAGCTGTGAGAGAAGTCAGATCTATCAGAAACCTATTTCTTGGGAACTTTCAAGCAGTTTAAGAAACTCTTGGAATTGTTGGTTTCCAATTATGCAGTTTTTTTTTCTCAAGGTTTTCATAGACCATTAAGTTCCATCTTCTGCTAGACATGGATACAACTAGGAGACAAGGGCAGCACCCAGTGAAGTAAACAACTTTTTTATAAGCTCATGATTATGAATTTAAATGTAATTGGAAATGGATAGAGAATGTGCTCAGTCCTGCATATCTTGTGACAATCACTTGGGCATGGAGGATTTTCTGATGCCTACAGGCTGTTGGAAATGCTATGTCTTGTTTGTAATCAGGTGGGTAGGAAAACAGGATGTTTTCCGGAGTCATAAAATTCAATTAGGATTCTTTCTGCTGCTGTTTATTACTTATTTGACCTTGGACAATGTCAGTAAATGATCTTTCTCTCAGTTTAGGGTTGTCGTGATAGTTTTCTAATATAGTGTGTATAAAATACTTAGCAAAGGGAGCAAGCAGTACATCAGAGTTACTAAGATATTGCTCATACTATGAATGCAGTGGTTTACTCTAAAGGAATAAAAAGCCTCCAATAGCATCTCTACAATAGCATATAAAGTAATTGTCACTTCCTTCAAGATTGTTCTTAATCTGATCCCCACATATCTTGCTTGTCTTATAATGTTTCATGTACAAAACCTTTCTCCTCTGTTGGTCTCCTTTGTCCCTTAGAAATACCCTCCATTTTCCAAGCAAAATATTGTTCTTCAAACTTATCTACCAGCTAATCCACATATGCTCTCTCTTCTCTGCTTTTGTTGATGTCCTGCTCTAATGATTCCCTCTCGTGATGTCATCTACTATGTGTTCAACAAAAGAGCTCTGGATACTCACTGCTCATTGTGTATCTAACATCAGGTATGCTGTGATGTGTGCAGGCCTTTGAATAATCTCAACTGGATGAGTAGCTTTTTCAGTGTGGAAGCTGCATTGTATTAGTTGTGGCCCCTAGAGTAGCCTGTTTAAAAAGGAATGATTATTTTGTTTTTGTTTTAGTGATAAATAAATATTACAACTGGACCCTAGAATTTAAATTCTAACTCATTAATGACTTTTCCTTATGAAAAATAGGAAACTTTTTCTCAGAATCAACAATTCAGTTTTCTCTTTCTTTTTTTTTTTTTCATTAAATCATTTTTCTGTTCTTTCACAATCTTAACTGAGTCAGCCTGGAACCATTCTAATTGTTGCAAAAATATTAGTAAGAAAGACCAATGTAGTCTACACCCTTGGAAGGCACAAAGCCAAATTAATCAGACATATGAAGAGTCAATTACACTACAGTGAGATAAGTGTTCCAGTAAAGATGTACAAAGCCAGGAGAAGTAGCTCTTGGGTGAAACAGAATATGGTGAATACACAGAATAAAATGATAGATAGTTAGATGGGTGGATGAATAGATGGTGAATGGATGGAGAAAGAAAGAAAGACAGAAGCAGAGACACTGAAATGACAGATGATACATAGATAAATAGATAGATAGATTTTTAAAAAATATTGTCTGGTATTCTTTATTCTTTCCTTCAGATGTGGGCTTTCATCTGGAGTCATTTCTCTTCACTCTGAAAATAATTTTCAACAATTCTTGTCTTGTAGTGCAGTCAGCAGAAGATAAAATCTCCCCACTTTTGTCTGAGGCAAAATGCAATTATTTCATCTTCATTTTTAAAAATCAAATTTGTGAAGTATAGTTTTACATACATTAAAATGACACTATTGTAACGTATCTTTTAATGAATTGGGACAGAATTATACATCATCTAACCAACACCAAAATCAAGATATAGAATATTTCTATTAGGCAAAAACATACTTTGTACCTCATCCCAGGCAAGCCACTCTTCCCCAGACAATCACTGATATGCTTTCTAACTATAGATTCAAATTATCTTTCTATAGTTTCAAATATATAAAATCATACATTATGGACATTTCTGTGTCTGTCTTCTTCTGTTCATCATAATGTTTCTGATATTCACTAATGCTGTTGTGTGTATCAGTACTTCCTGTATTTTTATTGCTGAGAATTATTCTATTGTATGAGTATACAATAATTTGTTTCTCCATTCAGTTGTTGGTGAATTTGTGTTCAATTTTTACCTGTTTTGATAAAATCTTCTATGGACATTTGTGTGTATGTCTTTGTGTAGAAGTATGTTTTCAGTTCCCTTCAGCATATGCCATTAGTGTAATTGCTAGGTTGTGATAAATGAACGTTGCATTTTACTAGAAACTGCTGAACTATTTTCCAAAGAGATTTTATCAGTCATACTTCACACCATCCCTCCACAATGGAGTTACTCGTTTGTGCCAATGCTTCATATTGTTTGTTCTTGTAATTTTAGCAGTTAACTGGGTATTTAATTGTATTACATTGTGATATTAATATAAGCCACCCTATTATCAATTCTGTTAAGCATTTCTTTTCATGTGACTATTGGCTATTTGCATGTAATTTCTCTAAAGTGTTCAAAATTGTGGCCATTAGTTAAAAACTTTTCATTTTATGTTGGAGTATAGTTGATTAACAATATTGTGATACAGGTGTACTGCAAAGTGATTCTGTTCTACATATACATGAATCTATTCTTTTTCAAATTCTTTTCCCACTTAGGTTGTTAAATAATATTGAGCAGAGTTCCCTGTGCTCTACAGTATGTCATTGTTGGTTATCCATTTTCAATTTAGGAGTGTGTACATGTCAATCCCAAACTCCCTAACTATCCCTTCCCTCCACTCTTTCCCCCTGGTAACCATAAATTCATTCTCTAAGTCTGTGAATCTGTTTCAGTTTTGTAAACAAGTTCATTTGTATCATTTCTTTTTAGATTCCCCATATAAGTGATATCATATGATATTTATCTTTCTGTGTCTGACTTACTTCACTCAGTATGACAATCTCTAGATCCAGCCATGTTGCTGCAAATGGCATTGTTTCATTCTTTTTAATGATGGAGTAATATTTCATTGTATATATGTACCAGATCTTCTTCATCCACTCTTCTGTTGATGGATATTTAGGTTGTTGTTTCCATGTGTTGGCTACTGTAAACAGTGCTGAAATGAATATTGGGTTGCATGTATCTTTTCAGATCATGTTTTTCTCCAGATATAGTCCAGGAGTGGGTTTGCAGGATCATATGGTAGCTCTATTTTTAGTTTTTTAAGGAGCCTGCATACTGTTCTCCATAATGGTGTACCAGATGGCCTTTTATTTATTTAATTTTATTTTTAAATTTAGAGAAAGTAAAATTAACTTTATTTTCTATATATAATTTCATGAGTTTTAACACAAGATTAGATGTACATATAATACATAAAAGTACTAACACTCTAAAACTAGTTAAACATATATGTAGGAATCTTTCTGGACTCTATTTTGTTCTATTGACCAATATGTCCCTAAATCTTATAGCTTTATAGTAAGTCACAGAATCAGGTAGTGCAAGTCCTCCAACTTTGTTTTCCTTTTGCATAATTATTTTGGCTATTACAGACCATTTGTTTTTCCATGGAAATTTTAATATTAGGTTGTCAATTTCTGGGAAAAATGACTAGTGGAATTTTTTTGATTTTATATTTATATATGTATATATTCTTTTTCAGATTCTTTTCCCTTATAGGTTATTACAAAGTTATGAGTACAGTTCCATGTGCTATACAGTAGGACCTTGCTGGTTATCTATTTTATATATATTAGTGTGTATATGTTTGATGTTTTGTTGAATTTATAGGGCAATTTGGAGAGAATTGACATAAAACAATATTGTCTCCTTCATGAACACTGCATAATTCTCGATTTATGTCATTGCTATATTTCTCTCATTGATGTTTTATAATTTCCAGTGTAAAATTTTACCTAAATTTTGTTGGTTATATCCCTTAATAGGTCAGATTATTTTATGTTATTCTTAATATTTTGATTTTTAATTTAAATTGTTAATTGTTCATTATTAATTTATAGAAGTATATTTGATTTTTGTATATGACTGTATCACATGACCCTGGTAAATTCACTTATTATTCTTGTAGCTATTTTGTAGATTCTTTACTATTTTCTGTCTACACAATTATATTGTCTCCAAAAAGAAAAAAAAGACAGTTATTTCTTTCCTTACAAAATGTGTGACTTTTTTTTCTTTTTCTTGCCTTACTATATTGGTTAGGGCCTCCAGCATAATGCTGAATAGAAGTGGTGAGAGGACACTCCCTTGTTGATTTTGCAGAGAAAACATCATTCTTTCAGCATTCAGTATGATTTTATGTGGAGGTTTTTGTTGATACCCTTTAGAAGGTAAAATATATATATCTAGCTTGCTAAACATTTTTGTAGAAAATGTATATTGAACTTTGCCTAATACTTTTCCTCAGCATCTATTGATATGTATTACATTTTAAAAAATTAAATTTATTATTTTTACTGATTTTCAAATGTTAAAGCATTCTTTTCTTCCTGGAATAAACCTATTTCTGTGATCATAGATTATGCTTTTACATACATGATGAGATTGAATTTGTTAATATTTTTGTTGAGGACTTTATCTTTGATACTAATTGGTATTATGTCTTCCAAACAATTTTATAAAATCACCATGGGACATGGGGCCTAGAGTTTACTTTGTGGAACTATTTTTAATGATAAATTCTGTTTATTTAAGAGATAGAGGATAATGCAGATTATCTTTTTGTTCTTGATTAATTTTTAATAGATTTTGCCTTTTAGGAAGTTAGTCCTTTTTATCTAAGTTGTCAAATATTTTGTCAGACAGTTGTTTATATTATTGATATTATATTATTATCTCTTAATATCTGTAGGAGCTACAATAGTGTCTCTTTTTTTCCTCACTCTTTTGTTCTCTTTTTTTTTAATCTGAGTATTTTATTTGTTTTTGTTTTTACATTTCATCTTTATGACTCATTAATTTTGTAACTGGAAGTTTGTCTGCTTAATTTCTCTTTCATATTTCACTGATCTCCCATCCCCTTCCTCTCCGGCAATCACCTGTTTGTTCTCTGTATGTATGAGTCTATTTCTCTTTTGTTATATTTGTTCATTTGTTCTGTATTTTTGTTCTTGTTGTTTTTTTAGAGTCCACATCTAAGTGAAGTCATGTATTTCTCTCTCTCTCTCTCTGACTTATTTTACTTTCTTTTGTTCTTGATAAGTCTTGGTGGATATTTTAAAGAATCAAGTTTTGTTTTGTTGATTTTACTCTGTTGCTTTTTATGACTTGTATTGATTTTTGTTCTTACCTTTGTTATTTAGTTTTTTTAGATTCAATTCGTTCCTATTTTACTAGCTTCTCAATGTGAAAATATAGGTCACTGATTTTAGAGGTCTTTTCTAATACAGGCATTTAATGATACACTTTTCCCTTTAGTTGTGTCCTACAAATTTTGATAGACACTGTTTTCCATTTTCTTTCAGCTCAAAATTATTTTCCAATAACTTTTTAAATTTCTTCATTGACTCACGAGTTATTAAGAAGTGGGCTGCTTAATTTCCAAATATATGAAGATGTTAAAGACACTTCCTTATTGGGAGATTGGTTCACGGTGGCAGAGTAAAAGAAAGTGCACTCACTCCCTCCTGAGAGAACACCGGAATCACAACTAACTGTTGAACAATCATCAACAGGAAGACACTGGAACTCACTGAAAAAGATACCCCACATCCAAAGTCAAAGAAGAAGCTACAATGAGATGATTGGAGAGGTGCAATCACAATAAAATTAAATCTCATAACCACTGAGTGGGTGACACACAAGGCAGAACACTGTTATACCACAGAAATCTACCCACTGAAGTAAAGGTTCTGAGCCCCACATCAGGCTTCCCAACCTGGGGTTCTGGCAACAGGAGAAAGAATTCTCAGTGAATCAGACTTTGAAGCCTAGCAGGATTTGATTGCAGGACTTTGACAGGACTGGGGGAAACAAAGCCTCCACTCTTGGAGGGCACACACAAAGTAGTGCATGCAACAGAACAGAGGGAGAAGAAGCAGTGACCCCAAAGGAGGCTGAACCAGACAAACCTGCTAGTGCTCTAGGGTCTCCTGCAGAGGCAGGGGGTAGCAGTGGCTCACCCTGGGGCCAGGGATACTGGCAGCAGAAGTTCTGGGAAGTGATCCTTGGTGTGAGCCCTCCAGGAGACCACCATTGGTACCACCAAAGAGCCAGCAGGTACGAGTGCTGGGTCACCTTAGGCCAAACAGCCAATAGGGAGGGAACTCAGGACCATGCACCAGCAAACAAGTGGATTAAAGTTTACTGAGCTCTGCCCACCAGAGCAACACCCAGCTCTATCCACCAGAGCAACAGCCAACTCTATCCACCACCACAAGTCCCTCCCATCAGGAAGCTTGCACAAGCCTCTTCAATAGCCTCATCCATCAGAAGGCAGACAGCAGAAGCAAGAACTACAATACTGCAGCCTGTGGAATGAAAACCACATTCATGAAAGATAGACAAAAGGCAAAGTCAGAGGTCTATGTACCAGATGAAGAAACAAGATAAACCCCCAGAAAAACAACTAAATGAAGTGGAGATAGACAACCTTCCAGAAAAATAATTCAGAATAATGATAGTGAAGATGATCCAAGACGTCAGAAAAAGAATGGAGGCAAAGATCGAGAAGTTGCAAGAAATGTTTACCAAACACCTAGAAGAATTAAAGAACAAAAAAACAGAGAGGAACAATGCAATAACTGAAATGAAAAATACACTAGAAGGAATCGGTAGCAGAATAATCGGTAGCAGAAAATGGATAAGTGACCTGGAAGACAGAATGGTGGAATTCACTGCCACAGAACAGAATAAAGTAAAAAGAATGAAAAGAAATGAAGACAGCCTAAGAGACCTCTGGGACAGCATTATATGCACCAACATTCGCATTATAGGGGTCCCAGAAGGAGAAGAGAGAGAGAAAGGACTTGAGAAAATATTTGAAGAGATTGTAGTTGAAAACTTCCCTAACATGGGAAAGGATATAGCCACCCAAATCCAGGAAATTCAGAGAGTCCCAGGCAGGACAAACACAAGAGAAGAAAAAGACCTGCAAAAACAAACCCATAATAATTAAGAAAATGGTAATAAGAACATACATATCAATAATTACCTTAAATGTGAATGGGTTAAATGTTCCAACCAAAAAACACAGGCTTGCTGAATGGATACAAAAACAAGACCCATATATATGCTGTTTAAAAGAGACCCACTTCAAACCTAGGGACACATACAGACTGAAAGTGAGGGGATGGAAAAAAGATATTCCATGCAAATGGAAATTAAAAGACAGCTGAAGTAGCAATACTAATATCAGATAAAATATACTTTAAAATAAAGAATGTAACAAGAGACAGGAAGGACACTACATAGTGATCAAAGAATTGATTGATGAAGAAGATATAACGATTATATATATATATATATATATATATATATATATATATATATATATATATATGCACCCAACATAGGAGCACCTCAATACATAAGGCAAATGCTAGCAGCTATAAAAGAGGAAATCTACAGTAACACAATAACAGTGGTGAACTTTAACACCTCATTTATACCAATGGACATATTATCTAGAGAGAAAATTAATAAAGAAACACAAGCTTTAGATGACACAATAGACCACATAGATTTAATTGATATTTATAGGACATTCCATCCAAAACCAGCAGATAACACTTTCTTCTCAAGTGCACACAGAATGTTCTCCAGGATAGATCACATCTTGGGTCACAAATCAAACCTTGGTAAATTTAAGAACATTGAAATCACATCAATCATCTTTTCTGACCACAACACTATGAGATTAGAAATAAGTACAGGGAAAAAAACATAAAAACACAAACACATGGACACTAAACAATACATTACTAAATAACCATGCTCTCACTGAAGAAATCAAAGAGGAAATCAGAAAATACTTAGAAACAAATGACAATGAAAACACGATGATCCAAAACCTATGGGATTCAGCAAAAGCAGTTCTAAGAGGGAAGTTTATACCAATACAATCCTACCTCAATAAACAAGAAAAATCTCAAATAAACAATCTAACCTTACAACTAAAGGAACTAGAGAAAGAAGAACAAACAAAACCCATAGTTAGTAGAAGGAAAGAAATCATAAAGATCAGAGCAGAAATAAATGAAGTAGAAACAAAAAAAAAACAATAGCAAAGATCAATAAAATTAAAAGCTGATTCTTTGAGAAGGAGAACAAAGTTGATAAGCCTTTAGCCAGACTCATCAAAAAAAAAAAAAAAAAGGGAGAGGACTCAAATCAATAAACTTAGAAAGGAAAAAGGAGAAGTAGAAATGGACATCACAAAAACACAAAGCATCATAAGAGATTACTACAAGCAACTCTATGGCAACAAAATAGAAAACCTGGAAGAAATGGACAAAATCTTAGAAAGGTATAACCTTCCAAGACTGGACCAGGAAGAAATTGAAAATATGAACAGACTGATAATGAGCAATGAAATTGAAACTGTGATTAAAAACCTTCCAACAAAGTCCAAGACCAGATGGCTTTGCAAGTGAATTCTTTCAAACATTTAGAGAAGAACTAACACCGACCCTTCTCAAACTCTTCCGAAAAATGGCAGAGGAAGGAACAGTCTCAAATGCATTCTATGAGGCCACCATAACCCTGATACAAAGACCAGAGATACTACCAAAACAAAAAAGAAAATTACAGACCAACATCACTGATGAATATAGATGCAAAAATCCTCAACAAAATACTAGCAAACAGAATCCAACCACATAGTAAATGGATCACGCACTATGATCAAGTGGGATTTATTCCAGGGATGCAAGGATTCTTCAATATATGCAAATCAATCAATGTGATACACCATATTAACAAACTGAAGAATAAAAACCAAATGATCATCTCGATAGATGCAGAAAAAGCTTTTGACAAAATTCAACACTCATTTCTGATAAAAACTTTCCAGAAAATGGGCATAGAGGGAACCTACCTCAACGTAATAAAGGCCATATATGACAAACCCACAGACAACATCATTCTCAATGCTGAAAAATTGAAAGCATTTCCTCTAAGATCAGGAACAAGACAAGGATGTCCACTCTTGCCACTGTTATTCAACACAGTTTGGGGAGTCTTAGTCCCACAGTCAGAGAAGAAAAGGAAATAAAAGGAATACAAAATGGAAAAGAAGTAAAACTGTCACTGTTTGCAGATGACATGATACTATACATAGAGAATCCTAAACATGCCACCAGAAAATACTAGAGCTAATCAATGAATTTGATAAAGTTGCAGGATTCCAAATTAATGCAGAAAACTCTCTTGCATTCCTATACACTAAGAACAAAAGATCAGAAAGAGAAATTAAGGAAATAATCCTATTCACCACTACAACAAAAAGAATAAAATGCCAAGGAATAAACCTATCTAAGGAGGTAAAAGACCTGTACTCAGAAAACTACAAGACACTGATGAAAGAAATCAAAGATGACACAGACAGATGGAGAGATATACCATGTTCTTGGATTGGAAAAATCAATATTGTGAAAATGACTGTACTACTCAAATCAATCTACAGATTCAATGTAATCCATATCAAATTACCAAAGGTAATTTTTACAGAACTAGAACAAAAGATTTTAGGATTTGTATGGAGACACAAAAGATCCCAAATAGCCAAAGAAATCTTGAAGGAAGAAAACAGAGTCAGAGGACTTTGACTCCCTGACTTCAGACTATAGTACAAAGCTACAGTAATCAAGACAATATGGTGCTGGCAAGAAAACAGAAATTTAGATCAGTGGAACAGGATAGAAAACCCATAGATAAACCCATGCACTTATGATCTAATCTATGACAAAGGAGGCAATGATATAGAGTGGAGAAAAGACAGTCTCTTCAATAAGTGGTACTGGGAAAGCAGGACAGCTACATGTTAAAGAATGAAGTTAGAACACTCCTTAACACCATACACAAAAATAAACTCAAAGTGGATTAAAGACCTAAATGTAAGTATGGACACTGTAAAACTCTTGTGGGAAAACATAGGAAGAACACAGTTTGACATAAATCACAGCAAGATCTTTTTTGATCCACCTCCTAGAGTAATGGAAATAAAAACAAAAATAAACAAATGGGACCTAATGAAACTTAAGAGCTTTTGCACAGCAAAGGAAATATGATGGAAAGACAACCCTCAGAATTGGAGAAAATATTTACAAACAAATCAACTGTCAAATGATTAATCTCCAAAATATATAAACAGCTCATGCAGCTCAAAATTTAAAAAATCAAAAAAACACAATCAAAAAAATGAGCAGAAGACCTCAATAGACATTTCTCTGAAGAAGACATGCAGATGGCCAAGAAACACATGAAAAGCTGCTCAACATCACTAATTATTAGAGAAATTCAAATCAAAACCACAATGAAGTATCACCTCACATTCGTCAGAAAGGGCATCATCAAAAAATCTACACACAATAAATTCTGGAGAGGGTGTGGAGAAAAGGGAACCCGCTTGCACTGTTGGTGGGAATGTAAATTGATATAGCCACTATGGAGAATAGTATGGAGGTTCCTTAAAAAACTAAAATAGAATGACCATATGACCCAGCAATCCCACTACTGGGCATGTACCTAGAGAAAACCATAATTCAAAAAGACACATGCACCCCAATGTTCATTGCAGCACTATTTACAATAGCCAGGTCATGGAACCAACCTAAATGCCCACTGACAGATGAATGGATAAAGAAGTTGTGGTACATATATACAATGAAATATTACTCAGCCATAAAAAGAAACGAAACTGGGTCATTTGTAAAGATGTGGATGGACCTAGGGACTGTCATACAGAGTGAAGTAAGTCGGAAAGAGAAAAACAAATATTGTATATTAATGTATATATATGGAATCTAGAAAAATGGTACAGATGAACTGGTTTACATTGCAGAAATGGAGATACAGATGTAAAGAACAAACGTATGGACACCAAAGGGAGAAAGCATGTGTGGGGGTGGTAGGGGTGGGATGAATTGTGATTGACATATACACACTAATATATATATAAAATAGATAACTAATAACCTGCTGTGTGAAAAGGTAAATGAATTAAATTAAATTTTAAAAAAAAACACCTTATTAAATTTCAGTTAAATTTTATTAAGACACACAGTCTTAATGATTTAAATTATTTTAAAGTTACTGAGGCTTGTTTTACTACACAAAATATGGTCTATCTTGGCTAAGGTTTATTTTGAACTTGAAACTACTATGATTCAGTTGTTGGATTAAAGCACCTTGTAAGAATCACGTCTGGATTCTTTACTGTTTTGTTCAAATTAGTGTTACTGATTTTGTCAACTTGTTCTAACAATTACTGAGAAAAAAACATGTTAAATCTTTAAACTATAATTATAGTTCTATTTATTATTTAATTTTGTCCATTGTTGCTTCAGTTATTTTAAAATCCAATTATTGAGTGCACATTTAGCAGTGTTATGCCTTCTTGATGAAATGATTATCATAATAAAAAAATACTCTCTATCCCAATAATATTTATTATTCTGAAGTCTGTTTTCTTATGCTTAGTAGGTTTTTGATAATTTTTTTCTTTCCTTTTATTTTTCTGTTAAGCCATTATCATTGTTCATCTGTTCACAAAATTTTTTTTTCTCCTGATGATTTAAGATTTTTCTCTTTTCACAGGTTTTCAGAAATTTGATTATGAAGAGCCATGATCATTTCCTTAGTGGTTTTAATGTTATTTGAGTTTCACTGAGTTTCTTTATTCCTTGTGTCCTTTGGTTTTATCAAATTTGGAAGATGTTTATCCATTATTGCATCAAATATTTTTTCATCCATCTTTTTTCCCTCTTCCATTAAGACATAAATTACAACCAAATGAATTATGGTTAATTGATAATATTTACAGATAACAGAACTCTTACGTTTTGTCAGGTTTCATTTTTTTTCTGTGTGTTTTATTTGGATAGTGTAATCATAATGTATTTAACTTTACCGCTTTTGTCTATGGCATCTAATTTTCTATTAATATCTCCCAGTGAATTTTTAAATTCTCGTAATGTTTAGATGACCTAGAAGCTACATTTAGTTCTGTTTTCTAGCTTATATTTTCTCCACATTATATTCATGTTTTGCTTTACATTCTTGATCTTATGGAACATGGTTATAATAGCTGTTTCAATGCCCTTGTCTACAAATTTAATTGTCTGTCTTTTTCTCTACCTATCCATCAACTAGTTGCTGCCCTGCAGGAGGAGAGCCTAACATATTAAGAGCTGACATCATGACATGTTATCCTGGAGCCCAGGAGGACATTCCCCCATCCTGAGTAAATCATAGAAGCCTCTCTCTGGGGAAACAGTGGCACTGTTAATTCCACTTAAGATTGAGTAGTAGGTGAAGAAGCATGATGAACAAAGGTGAGGGGGGATAGCAGAAAGAAGGAGATTTTTAAAAACCTGTGTTTTTCCTAGGGAAGCTTTGGCCATCTCAGATCCTCTACCCCAGAACTGGTAATTACCTCTCACTTGAAGCCTATGACCTGGGCTCCACCTAAGCTCTACTGTGCCTGGATCATACATAAACTGTCTTGTAGTCGTGGTAACCACTATAATTTACTGTTACTCTAATGTGTCAAAATATTATTCCTTGCCTGGTCTATTCCTAAGAATCTTGACTTCTATATATTACTCCCCATTTTGCATCAGAGAAAACAGAGGTTCAGAGAAGACCCATAACTGATAAGTAGCATATCTGGATTTGAAACCACATCTGCCTGATGGTTTCCACAACAGCTGTCTGTAACTGGGTTCGGATTCTCCCTTATGCTTGCAACCTTTTCCCAGCCTAAAAAAACCTGGAACACTAAAACTTGATCTTTGTTTCATACTCTCCTGGAGCCTCATGGGTTCACATGTCTGATTATTACTGCCGGTATTGTCCACAGAGCATCTCTTGGCAATAAAGTATCTAATTCCTGATGCTTAGTCCTGGGATTTGAGGCAGTTCACCATTAATTGATCAATAAGTTTAGCATGACTCTCCTTCCATAAATGACTAGAGTCCTACAGAGATATCCCTAAATATAAAATGAAGCCTTTTGAGTAGATCACCTAGGGAACACATTGCAGTTTTTAAGTAAGTGTACTATTGGAATAATTTATACTGGTTATGATAAGGAGACTTTATTTATTGAAGTGACCACACCATTTCTTTGTTTCTAAGGAAAAATGACTCTCATATTTAATGTACAGCAGAAATGTAATTATCTGACTCCATGGACTCAGTGCTTTCGCAGAATGTTCTACCTACAAATCTCTTTCTCTTCCTACACAGGGCCAAGATAAGTAAAGCTCATGCCCCATTCAAGGTTAATCCCTGGGATGCAGACTGCTTCAGCCAGCAGCATCTGGTGTTCAAGAAGTTAGCCCTCACCTGCAGCACTACATCAACTGGGAACTGGTTAGAAATGCATTCGCAAGTCCCACTTCAGAAGTACTGATTCCAAAACTCTGGAAGTGAGTCAAGCTATTTGTATTTTAATAAACCTTTTGGACTATTCCAATGGCCACTAAAGCTTGAGAATCACTGATTTAAAATGTGATAAACACTATGATTTTTTTATAGGAAGTATAGATAGTTTATACACACGTGAGCCTCTGGGAGAATAGAGGGATCATATCATCCCAATTTGAAGGTGTTAGGAAAGCTTCTGAGAGGGGACGATTCCAGAGATGATTTTGGAAACTAGTCATGAAGAAGTGGAGGTGACAAAACATTCTAGAAGAGAGGGAATGTGCAGAGTAAAACATGGACCACTTTGAAAATTAAAATAACTCAGATTGACTTAAGAACAGGTTGTAGAATGAAGTGTAAAAAGAGATGAGAATGGGTAAGAATTCAGGTGCCTGGTTATGAAGAAAAGTAAAAAATAACATGGTAAGAATGTGTGTTTTAGAGAGGTCACCTTGTCTACAGTTCATAGAAGAGAAGAATATGAGAGAATTAGAAACAAGACGGCAAATCAGTCCATAAGTGAGGAACCAAAGTAGTAAGAGTGGGGAATCAGAAGTCATCAAATTGGGAGACAATTCTTTTGAAATGAAAAGAACTAATACTTCATTGGCTTCTGAATTTTTGAATTATGCATCATTCACTGAGTTAAGGAACTTAATTAGGGAAGTAGGGTTGGAGGGAAACAAGACAGTTTTATTTTTAGACATTGAATTTGAGGTACTTGTAGGAAGTTATATATACCTACATATATATATATATATATATATATATATATATACATATATAATATCTCCTTCATGTGTAATAAATATAATCTATAATAATAGCCATAATAATAGTTTGTCAGTACGATTCTAATTGCCTTACATATTTTAACTTATTTAATCTGTAAAACATCATGTAGTAAAAAATGAATTGAGAATTTATTGTTAAATAATCTCTTTTCTCTGTGAAGAAGTTGAGCTTATCTGCTAAAAGTGAGGAAGGAGGTGGCTGGAAACCCAGGCTGAAAAAATAGTTAGCCTCATATAGAATTGAGTTTTCTTTGTTATTAAATTTACTCTATTGCATCATACCATGTTTTAGGAGTTTCTCTAAAACATAATCCTAATTCATATATCTGTGTTTTTGCAAATGTCATTCACCTTTCCTAGAAAGGAGGGAGCATCATTCTTTGCTAAACTCATAATACATGAGCTGCATTCTTCATTGAACCTCTTCAAGGAGAAAGGGTGTAAGCTGGGAAAATTATGCAAATCCTAAAAGGCTTAAGATAGAAATTGGGAATAAATGGCATATAAATATGCCCTCTTGTGCTGATCCAGATGTGTGTATGTATGTAAACTTGTATTTTAAAGGACAATAATTTGTGCTAATGGATTACTCTTCCCTAAACAAATATGCAGAACTCCATGAAGCTGAAATGCTCATCTCTTCTCACTTATTATGTTTTTCATAAGACAGATCTTTGAATCAGCAAATTATTATTAACTGGGCTTTTTTTTTTTTTTGTGATATGCGGGCCTCTCACTGTTGTTGCCTCTCCCGTTGTGGAGCACAGGCTCCGGACGCGCAGGCTCAGTGGCCATACCTCACGGGCCCAGCCGCTCCGCGGCATGTGGAATCTTCCCAGACTGGGGCAAGAACCCGTGTCCCCTGCATCGGCAGGCAGGCTCCCAACCACTGTGCCACCAGGGAAGCCCATCCCTGGGCTTTATTAAGCTCTCAAATAAATGAGTGAGGGGTTAATTTAAAAACACTGCAATAAATGGACAAGACTTATCTCAAGGTTTTTTTTTTTCACTTAAAAATTATAACGGCTACATGCTATGAACATGACTCATCACCTTGATCACTTGGCTATGGGGATACTCATCAGGTTTCTGCAATGTAAATTTATTCTTTCCCCTGCTGTTTATACGTGTTCTTTTGAAGACAGTCACTATATGCAGCCCACACTTGAGGAGTACAGAGCTATGGCCCACTACCTCAAGGGCAAAAATCTACATAAATCATTTGGGATTCTTCTTCATGAGAGATTTGTCTCTTCTCCCCCATTTGCTTATTTACTCAGTACTTTTTAAAATCAGTTTGGACTCACAAATATTTATTCTGTAGTTTGGGTTATAATCCAGCATTACTTCCTCTGTTCTTTCACACAAATTTTTCCAGCCTCATCCATTGGAAGTTCCTTCAGTTGAATCTTGTATCTCTTTGGCATACTCTTGTTATTGTGATTTTAAAAACTTTTTTGAGCACTACCTTATTTTCTGGCACTATAAAGTATTCCAGGCGCATCCTGCACTCTTCCTGCACCAGTCATGAAATCACGCATTTCTCCAAGAATTACTGGTTCCTTTTATTGGAGAATGATCCTAGAAGCTGACTTCTGGGTGTCAAGGGTGCTCATTGCTCCTGGGATGTTGCCACCTCTAGACCCTCCCAAATGACAGAGCAAGGAGATACACACGTGCACACTAACCTGAATGTATACATTTATCTATACCTATCTATATCATATTGATGCCTCTAACTCAAATCTACCATCACATGGATCATTCTGATCTCCTTCTCTTGCTTCCCTGTAACTTCCCATCCCAACAGTAGAGAATCCTGCTTCCACTATCCACCTCAATTGTTCAATTTACTTAACTGTGCAGTTCTAATATACATGTAAAGTATTATTAAAATCATTAACCAGTAGTCCTATGGGAAACATTTTGGCCAACTAGAGTACAATGTTTATGTCTAATTTCTTGCACATTTAGACTTACAGACTCCACTCATATTCAAATTTACTTAGGTGTGCCCCTTTTCCTCCTACTCCATTCAGAGAGTTTTTTTCATACTTTTTAATATAGTGAGATTATTTTTTATATTCTGCATTCAATCCTGGGATCTCCTTACCTCCTACATTTTGGGCATGCATTAAGGATTTTTTTTTTGCTGTAAAGTTCTATCCATTTTGACAAATGCATATGTCATATATCTACAGCATAATACAGAATAATTTCATCACTCTAAAAATTCCCCTCTATTTTACCTAATCAACCCTCCTTCTCTCTCCTCAAACTGGTGGCAACTGTCATAGTTTTGCCTTTGCATCTATTGCTATAGTTTTGCCTTTTCCAGAATGTCATATATTTGGAATCAGGCAGTCATGGTATGTAACCTTTTCATACTTGCTTCTTTCACTTAGTGTATGCATTTAAGAGTCATCCATGTCTTTTTGTGGCTTGATAGCTCATGTCTTTTTATCTCTGAAAAGATCCCACATTATGGTTGTAGCACAATGTATCTATTCAGTCACCAATTGAAGGATATCTTGGTGGCTTCCAGTCTTTGGTGATTATGAATAAAGCTGCTGTAAGCATTCAGGTCCAGCTTTCTGTGGGGGCATAACTTTTCAAATGCTTGAATGTTTGCTAGTCCAATCTGCCTTGATCCTCATCCCGACCTCCTTTCCCTGTTGTTTCCTGCAAAGTCTTCAGGGTGAGATGCAGCCATCATCTCCTCAACCTCTTTACAGACAGATTTGCAACCATTGCTTGTTCTGTCACCCCCATTCATGTAGCAGCACCACAGATGTCCTGCTGAGCCATCTCCATGCCTCCAGAAAATCTCTGGGAGTCTTGCTCAATGTGTTATATACCATAGTGAATCTCAAGCCAAATATAACACCAAAACATCTTCACTAAACATCAGTTTGTGTTAAGAAGAATGACTTTCAACTAAACTTCTTATATTCAGTGATTTTTGGTCACCAAATTGTAGTCAACTGCCTGAACCTATGCTCTTAGTCTCTAACATAATTATATTCCTTGTACTATTCTTTTCTTTTTCCAATATGTTATCTGCCTTATTTCTTATCGTACCATTGACTTTTTTCTCATTAATGATTTTTGTTCATGACACACTTCTAGCAAGCCCTGATTCTACAATAAATAAACCACTTTATATCACCACATTCTAAAGCAGAAAACACCCTACACATAACATTCCCAACATCCAGAACAAGTTCTATGTCTATAGACGATACTGTTTTCCCTGCTCATTTTTTTTCCTCTGTTATTCTCATATTTTATTTTATTTTTTGAAAAAAGTTAAGCTTTTTTCCACTTTCAATTGCATACAAACTTGTTAGTGTTTAAATGAGCAAACCTGATTGCAAATTCCAGCAGTGCCTTCTATTATCTGGGTAATCTTGGGCAATGTATATAACTTATCTAAGTGTCATTTTTTCTCTTATAAAAAATGGAGATACTATCCATATTATAAGGTTTTATGAAAGTAAAGTTTGCAAATATCTAATAAGTGCCTGGGAGAGTTACTTTTGAAAATATTAGCTCTTTTTCATTTGCCCTTATCTTATAGAATTTCATTTTCCAATATTCTTATCAAACTCTTCTCTTCTTTTCCTCTCAAGGCTGTGATTTCTAAGTAGAATGGTGGTAGGGAGTTAAGAACAATAATGTGTTAGAACTTGTAAGTAACTTGTCATGCTAAAAGGGAGATTGCTTTGTACATAAAAGCTTACTGTCATCTTTAAAAGTTGTACCATGTAGAAGGTCAACAGCACATTAATATTTAGTAGATTCAAAACTGAATCTACACATATACAATACATACTACAGGCCAATACCAGTGTTAAGTTCTTTAAAATATATTATTATATGTTTTTTTCAGACGGTGTCAATGACATTTGCTTGACATTTAATGAACACCTACTATACACTATTATAAATATAACTTATACTTCTACATATAGGTAAGGTCTTGCATTCACTCACCATTACAAAGTCAGTCAGTGACAGAGTCATGGCCATAGTACATGCTCAATAAATAACTGTTAAATCAATTATTGCAAGTGCTGAGATTTTATCTAAAGACTGTCTCTCTCCATTTCCATATTCTTACACCATATCTCTGTAGGTGATATAAGTACACCTACCAAGGAGTACTTTCTAAATGTACTATTTAAAATATGGGGAACAACAGTTTCAGGGCACAGGGCTTTCCCAAGATTTGAATTCCTGTTTTAGATGAGGGTGGGTTGTTAGCAAAGAGTTAGGTCAGGATGAGAGCTCAAAATAAGGACTTGTCAAGCCTGCTGTTCTCCCGCCATGCTAGAGAATTCTAATATTTCCCTGAAGATAACAAAGGCATGTGGTTTCCCTGTGACCTGGTTATGACTCTTTTAAAACATGTAAACATGCCATGAGGATAAAGATCTCACCCTTCTACATCTATGATGCCATCAATTTTGATGTTGAAGAGAGTGAGTAATGACAACTTAAAATTAAGTAGATAAACAAAAGGCTATGTCACTCATATGTCACCTCTGTAGGTTAACTCCATTAATAATCCTGATTGTTTCATATTAGCATCTATATTTAAAGGTAAGGAAACTTGGGATTAAATGGTTGAACCAGACATTGAGTCTGGTTTTATCTCAACTTTCACGTCCATACTACTCAGAGAAACACATGGGGCTTTGAGGAAGGGGAAGAGAGGGGCTTGTGCTCTCCTTTTGGAATTTTACAGAATTTGAAAGCCTGTCCAGCCCCACTGACAATATATTCAGTCTTTCCCTTTTCATTAACGAATCAATTATCTGCATAGAAAGAGCTTTAAATACCTCAAATATATCACCAGTTGGAATTTGTCCACCTGGGGACCAGGCAATTCCCCTTGATCTTGACATGTTGATACTCTCTAGACACAGAAGCTTCTACTTCAGTTCTCTGTCAAACAGATATCTGCACTCTGTCTCAGGTATATAACTCAGGTACAGTCTTTCTAGGAACTCTTAGCATAGGGTGAAAATTATACCCTTCATGTGTGTCTTATATAAAACACCCAACTGCATAAGACAGCTTCCACATTCCAGAGGTGAATGTGCGGGATAGTAAAGGGCATGTCTGAGCAGCGCTTCCTCCTTTAGAAGGAAAGATAACAAAATCCTCTCCAAGAAAGGCTAGTCCCTTTACACCTACTATTTGGGACCAATTATGAGAAGAACCTCATGGGCAAGATGGTCCTTTACAAATTTCAAATCCAGTTTAGACATGTAAGTCTCAGCACAAGAAAAAAAAATCACTGTGAATGTATAGTTGTAAATAATTTTTCCATTTTTCTTTACTATTTTTGCTAATTTTGAAACATTCCAGGTTGCTGAGACATCAGATAGCCCCAGACATGTACTCAGATTTAATCAATCACTCTTCGATAAACTCATGGACCAAATACATCTAGATATTGTTATTTGTTCCTGTTACTTGCTTTTCAAAAAAATTGGAATTTATGTCTGAAAGATTTTCTGATTTCCAAGCAAAACTCATTACCCAAAATCTATAAATGAAAAGATTAATATATTTGACCTTAGGTAATGACAAAATGAGAGCTAACATATGACTATTATAAGTTATATTACATCTTATGGAAAAACCTGAATGAATTTTTGACCAACCCAATACTTTATGCTACAGCTTTACATGTATAAACTTATTTATCCTCATCAAGTCCTATGAGTAGGTTAACTTACATACCCATTTTAAAGATGAGAAAACTGAGGCACAGATAAGTTAAATAACTTGCCTAGATCATAATGCTAGTAAAACAGCAAAACTGTAATTCAAATCTAGATAGTCTAACAGGTGATACTATATTACCTTTTAAATATACTTATGACACAAAATAATGTAAGCAAATTCAAAAGACAAGACAAAGTGAGAAATTTTAATCACAATATAACAGTAGATTAAAACACTAATTTCATTAATTTAGAATAATTTATATAAATCAATAAGAAAAAATACCCAAGATTAAAAAATGAGTAAAAGATGTAAACAGACAGTTTACCATATACAGAACAATGGCCAATAAGCATATAAAAAGATTTCTGGCATCAGCAGCAACTAAAGCAATGCAAATGAGAACAACAATAAAGTAAGGATTTTTTTCTATTGGAAAAATAAAAATGAAAAAGTTTAATGATATTTTTGTGTGTGGGGAGACCAGGAAGTGTGTGAGCAGACCTGGCCTCTCATAAAAGTTGATGGGATTATAAACTGGTGCAAAATTTCCAGAGGACAATTTGACAATGCCTTTAAAAACAAAAATGCATGTATAATTTAAGCCAGCAGCCAGGAATACATTTTTCCAATTCACCTTACACACTTTTACCAATTTAATATATGAGATGTTCATTGTGGCAACTTCAGTCACAGCAAAAACCTGGAAACTCGAATCAATAAGCATCTAAAACTAGGTACATAAATACGATGAAATACTGTTAAGCTACTCCAAATTAGCCAATATACAAGATGTCTTACATAAATAATTAAGATATAAAAACAAAGCAGAGAGCAGTGTCTATAGTATGATTCTTTTTTTTTTTTGTATAATTTCCCCCATGTTAATGAATCTAATAAGTGATTTTTAAATGAAAGGTAAGCCCTGGATCTGAGAGCACTTGACAAGGGTGCTGACCTGATGTTGATGTTCACAGGCAGAGGGAGTCTTACCCTTTGACTGTGACTGGAGTCCATTGGCCATCTGGGTTGACCATTCATTCACAAGTAGGCATCATGGCAGTGCCCTTCTCAAGTGGTCTCAGATAAAATCTAAATAAGATGATTGTCTGTGGCCAAGAGACCTGACTTCACTCAAGTCAGACTTCAGGTTCATGGCTGAGCACTGTCTTAGCTATCTGGACCCCTTTGTCGAAGGGCAGTCTTTCCACCTTCTTAGTTTCTTCAGCCATAGTCCTTTTAGACCCCACCTTCCTTATGTCTTGACTTGTTTATGGTGGTGAGGTCCCTTTTACCTTCCTTCCAAGTTGGCCAGAGAATAGGCCTTCAGGATTTCCTGTGGATGGTCGTGGAGAGAGTGGGGAATTGTTAAAAGCTGTCTGGGCTACGCCCTTGGAACTCCTGTATGAGTACGATAGGCTAAGCTAGAAACAAATTCAACAAGATCCCTTAGTACAATAAATATTTCTTTATTTTCTTAGGTCCCTTTTCCATTGTGATTCGGTGTGGAGGCTGGGGAGGGGATGAGAAGCTGGGCTCCAGAGAGTCACTCAGTCTCCTTGGCTGATGAGGTCCCACTGTGCTTTGGCTGTACCACTTAGAAGTTATGACATCCTCAAGGGCCATTGTGGGGAACAGATGCTAAAATTGCATCATTTGCAAATGTTTCATCTTGAACAAAGGTTCCTTCTACCCCAGTCAGAACCAGTCCTGGGAGCCTCCCTAAACTGCAAAGGGATGGGAACTTGTGATCCTCCCATGTGCCTGGAAAGAGAAAACACTGAATGTGAGTGACTAGAAGTCACTCTCAAAAGTGGCCCATCACAACCATTCCCACCTTTTCCTTTAGGTTAGAAATAGACGTGTGCTTTGGGACCTGAGAGTGGGAGGGGCTTTCTCTGCATTAGGGACCAGAAAGCCTTCCACAGTGAGCCAGCTTTGGGGGAAATGTTTGCACAGCGGCTGAAAGAACTGCCTTGTATGGGGAAGTGTATGGTCTGCAGTGTCACATGGTCTGGGCTGGAATCCCAGCTCTCTCGTGCTTGCAAACAGTATGACTGTGGACAAATCACAAACCTCTCTGTGCCTTAGTTTCCTTATCTCTACAATGAGGACCATGGTATTAATTTTCTAGGATGGAAAGGATTAAACTAATATATGTAAATTGTACTAAATACTCTAGTACAGAGTAAACTATATATAATAATTCACAATAATATTGATTTTTATTAATTAACTAATTAATCTATTTGAAACTACTATATCAGACACTTGTGGAATATGATTTAGCAAAAGGACTCTGCAAAGATAGAATATCTGTTTTTTCAATGTGGTAGCCATCCAACATCTGCAGAGCACTTTTCTTTTTTCTTTTTTTAATTTAATTTTATTTTTATACAGCAGGTTCTTACTAACTATCCATTCTATACATATTAGTGTATGTATGTCAATCCCAATCTCCCAGTTCAGCCGACCAACCCCCCCACCGCCACTTTCCCCCCTTGGTGTACATATGTTTGTTCTCTACACCTGTGTCTCTATTTCTGCCTTGCAAACCAGTTCATCTGAACCCCTTTTCTAGATTTCACATGTATGTGTTAATATACAGTATTGGTTTTTCTCTTTCTGACTTACTTCACTCTGTATGACAGTCTCTAGATGCATTCACGTCTCTACAAATGACCCAATTTCGTTCTTTTTTATGGTTGAGTAATATTCCATTGTATATATGTACCACATTTTCTTTATCTGTTCATCTCCTGATGGGCATTTAGGTTGCTTCCTGGTTATTGTAAATAGTGCTGAAGTGAACATTCAGGTGCACGCATCTTTTTGAATTATGGTTTTCACAGGGTATATGCCCAGTAGTGAGATTGATGGGTCATATGGTAATTCTATTTTTAGTTTTTTAAGGAACCTCCATAGTGTTCTCCATACGGGCTATATCAAATTATATTCCCACCAACAGTGCAAGAGGTTTACCTTTTCTCCACACCCTCTCCAGCATTTGTTTGTAGATTTTCTGATGATGACCATTCAGACAATTGCAAGGTGATAACTCATTGTAGTCTTGATTTACATTTCTCAAATGATTAGAGATGCTGAGCAGCTTTTTGTGTGCTTTTTGGCAATGTGTATGTCTTCTTTGAAGAAAAGTTTATTTAGGTCTTCTGTCCATTTTTTGATTGGGTTGTCTGTTTTTCTAATATTGAGCTGCATGAGTTGTTTATATATTTTGGAGTTTATTCTTTTGTCCGTGATTCAGTTGCAAATATTTTCTCCCCTTCTGATGGTTGTCTTTTCATCTTGTTTGTAGTTTCCTCTGCTGTGCAAAAGCTCTTAAGTTTCATTAGGTCCCATTTGTTTATTTTTGTTTTTATTTCCATTACTCTAGGAGGTGGATCAAAAAAGATCTTGCTGTGATTTATGTCAAAGCATGTTCTTCCTATGTTTTCCTATAAGAGTTTTACAGTGTCCATACTTACATTTAGGTATTTAATCCATTTTGAGTTTATTTTTGTGTATGGTGTTAGGGAGTGTTCTAATTTCATTCTTTTACATGAACCTGTCCAGTTTTCCCAGTACCACTTATTAAAGAGACTGTCTTTTCTCCACTCTATAGCATTGCCTCTTTTGTCATAGATTAGTTGACCATAAGTGCATGGGTTTACCTCTGGGTTTTCTATCCTGTTCCATTGATCTATCTTGCTGTTTTTGTGCCAGTACCATACTGTCTTGATTACTGTAGCTTTGTACTATAGTCTTTGAACTATAGAAATCAGGGAGCCTGAGTCCTGAAGGTCCATTTTTTCCTTCAAGATTGCTTTGGCTATTTGGGGTCTTTAGTATTCCCATACAAATTTTAAGATTTTTTGTTCTAGTCTGTAAAAAATTCTACCAGTAATTTGACAGGGATTGCATTGAATCTGTAGATTGCTTTGGGTAGTATAGTCATTTTCACAATATTGATTTTTCCAGTCCAACAACATGATATATCTCTTCATCTGTTTGTGTCATCTTTGATTTCTTTCATCAGTGTCTTATAGTTTTCAGAGTACAGGTCTTTTACCTCCTTAGGTAGGTTTATTCCTAGGTATTTTATTCTTTTTGTTGCAGTGGTGAATGGGATAGTTTCCTTAACTTCTATTTCTAATCTTTCATTGTTAAGGTATAGGAATGCAAAAGAGTTCTGTGCATTAATTTTGTATCCTGCAATTTTATTAAATTCATCAATTAGCTCCAGTAGTTTTCTGGTAGCATCTTTAGGATTCTCTATGTATATTATCGCGTCATCTGCAAACAGAGACAGTTTTACTTCTTCTTTTCTAGTTTGTATTCATTATATTTCTTTTTCTTCTCTGATTGCCGTGGCTAAGACTTCCAAAACTATGTTTACTAATAGTGGTGAGAGTGGACATCCTTGCCTTGTTCCTGATCTTAGAGGAAATGCTTCCAGTTTATCACCACTAAGAATGATCTTGGCTGTGGGTTTGTCGTATATGGCATTTATTATGTTCAGGAAGGTTCCCTCTATGCCCACATTCTGGAGAGTTTTTATCATAAATGGTGTTGAATTTTGTCAAAAGCTTTTTCTGCATCTATTGAGAAGATCATATGATTTTTATTCTTCAATTTGTTAATATGGTGTATCACATTGATTGATTTGCATATATTGAACAATCCTTGCATCCCTGGGATAAATCCAACTTGATCATGGTGTATGGTCCTTTTAATATGTTGTTGCATTCTGTTTGCTAGTATTTTGTTGAGGACTTTTGTATCTATATTCATCAGTGATATTGGTCTATAATTTTCTTTTTTTGTAGTATCTCTGTCTGGGTTTGGTATCAGGGTGGTGGTGGCCTTGTAGAATGAGTTGGAAAGTGTTCCTTCCTCTGCAATTATTTGGAAAAGTTTGAGAAGGATGGGTGTTAACTCTTCTTTAAATGTTTGATAGAATTCACTTGTGAAGCCATCTGGTACTGAACTTTTGTATGGTGGAAGATTTTTAGTCACAGTTTCAATTTCATTACTTGTGATAGGTCTGTTCAGAGTTTCTATTTCTTCCTGGTTCAGTCTTGGAAGGTTATACCTTTCTAAGAATTTGTTGATTTCTTACAGGTTGTCCATTTTATTGGCATAGAGCTGCTTGTAGTAGACTCTTATGATGCTATGTATTCTGCGGTGTCCATTGTTACTTCTCCTTTTTCATTTCTAATTTTATTGATTTGAGTCCTCTCCGACTTTTTCTTTATGAGTCTGGCTAAAGATTTATCTATTTTGTTTTCCTTCTCAAAGAACCAGCTTTTAGTTTTATTGATCTTTGCTATTGTTTTCTTTGTTTCTATTTCATTTATTTCTGCTCTGATCTTTATGATTTCTGTCCTTCTACTAACTTTGGGTTTTGTTTGTTCTTTCTCTAGTTCCTTTAGGTGTAAGGTTAGATTTTTTTATTTGAGATTTTTCTTGTTTATTGAGGTAGGATTGTATTGGTATAAACTTCCCTCTTAGAACAGCTTTTGCTGAATCCCATAGGTATTAGATCATCGTGTTTTCATTGTCATTTGTCTCTAGGTATTTTTTGATTTCCTCTTTGATTTCTTCAGTGAGCTCTTTGTTATTTAGTAATGTATTGTTTAACCTCCATGTGTTTGTGTTTTTTACGGTTATTTTCCCCCTGTTATTGATTTCTAATCTCATAGTGTTGTGGTCAGAAAAGATGCTTGATGTGATTTCAATTTTCTTAAATTTACCAAGGCTTGATTTGTGACCCAAGATGTGATCTATCCTGGAGAACATTCTGTGTGCACTTGAGAAGAAAGTGTAATCTGCTGTTTTCTGAAGGAGTGTCCTATAAATATCAATTAAATCTATCTGGTCTATTGTGTCATTAAAGCTTGTGTTTCCTTATTAATTTTCTGTCTGGATCATCTGTCCATTTGTGTAAGTGAGGTTTTAAAGACCCCTTTTACTGTGTTACTGTAGATTTCCTCTTTTCTAGCTGTAAGCATTTGCCTTATGTATTGTGGTGCTCCTATGTTTGGTGCATATATATATATATATATATATATATATATATATATATATATATATAATTGTTATATCTTCTTCTTGGATTGATCACTTGATCATTATGTAGAGTCCTTCCTTGTCTCTTGTAACATTCTTTATTTTAAACTCTATTTTATCTGATATGAGAATTGCTACTCCAGCTTTCTTTTGATTTTCATTTGCATGGAATATCTTTTTCCATCTCCTCACTTTCAGTCTGTATGTGTCCCTAGGTATGAAGTGGGTCTCTTGTAGACAGCATATATATGGATCTTGGTTTTGTATCCATTCAGTGAGCCTGTGTCTTTTGGTTGGAGCATTCAATCCATACACATTTAAGTAATTATCGATATGCATGTTCCTACTACCATTTTCTTAATTGTTATAGGTTTGTTTTTGTAGGTCCTTTTCTTCTCTTGTGTTTCCCACTTAGAGAAGTTCCTTTATCACTTGTTGTAGAACTGGTTTGGTGGTGCTGAATCTCTTAGCTTTTGCTTGTCTGTAAAGCTTTTGATTTTCCTTCGAATCTGAATGATATCCTTGCCAGGTAGAGCACTCTTGGTTGTAGGTTCTTCCCTTTCATCACTTTAAATATATCGTGCCACTCCCTTCTAGCTTGTAGAGTTTCTGCTGAGAAATCAGCTGTTAACTTTATGAGAGTTCCCTTGTATATTATTTGTCATTTTCCCCTTGCTGCTTTAAATAATTTTTCTTCATCTTTAATTTTTGTCAATTTGATCAATATGTGTCTCAATGTGTTTCTCTTTGGCTTCATTGTGCCTGAGACTCTCTGCACTTCCAGGACTTGTGTGGCTATTTCCATTCCCATTTTAGGGAAGTTTTTGTCTGTAGTCCCTTCAAATATTTTCTCCGGTCATTTCTCTTTCTCTTCTCCTTTGGGACCCCTATAATGTGAATGTTGATGTGTTTAAAATCGTCCCAGAGGTCTTTTAGGGTGTCTTCATTTCTTTTCAATCTTTTTTTCTTTTTTCTGTTCCATGACATTGAATTCCACCAATTTGTCTTCCAGGTCACTTATCCGTTCTTCTGCCTCAGTTATTCTGGTATCTGTTCCTTCTAGTGTATTTTTCATTTCAGTTATTGTATTGTTCATCTCTGTTTTTTTGTTCTTTAATTCTTCTATGTTTTTGTTAAACATTTCTTACATCTTCTTGATCTTTGCGTCCATTCTTTTTCTGAGGTCCTGGATCATCTTCACTCTCATTATTCTGAATTCTTTTTCTGGAAGGTTGTCTATCTCCACTGCATTTCGTTGTTTTTCTACGGTTTTATCTTGTTCCTTCATCTGATACATAGTCCTCTGTCTTTTCATTTTGTCTGTCTTTCTATGAGTATGGTTTTTGTTCCACAGTCTGCAGGACTGTAGTTATTCTTGCTTCTGCTGTCTGCCCTCTGGTGGATGAGGCTATCTAAGAGGCTTGTGCAAGCTTCCTGATGGGAGGAACTGGTGGTGGGTAGAGCTAGTTGTTGCTCTGGTGGGCAGTGCTCAGTAAAACTTTAATCCCCTTGTCTGCCGATGGTTGGGGCTGAGTTTCCTCCCTGCTGGTTGTTTATCCTGAGGCAACGCAGCACTGGTGCCTACCTGGCTCTTCGGTGCGGCTAATGGTGGACCCTGTGGGGGCTCACACCAAGGAGTACTTCCCAGAACTTCTACTGCCAGTGTCCTTGTCCCCATGGTGAGTCACAGCCACCACCCGCCTCTGCAGCAGACCCTCCAACACTAGCAGGTAGGTCTGTTTCAGTCTCCTATGGGGTCACTGCTCCTTCCCCTTGGTTCTGATTCGCACACTACTTTGTGTATGCCCTCCAAGTGTGGAGTCTCCTTTTCCCCCAGTCCTCTCAAAGTTCTGCAATCAAATCCTGGTAGCCTTCAAAGTCTGATTCTCTAGGGAATTCATCCTCTTGTTGCTGGACCCTCAGGTTGGGAGGCCTAATGTGGGGCTCAGAACCTTCACTCCAGTGGTGGACTTCTGTGATATAAGTGTTCTCCAGTTTGTGAGTCACCCACCCAACTGTTATGGTAGTTGATTTTATTGTGATTGCGCCCTTCCTACCATCTCATTGTGGTTTTTCCTTTGTCTTTTTATGTGGGATATACATTTTGGTGAGTTCCAGTGTCTTCCTGTCAATTGTTCAGCAGTTAGTTGTGATTCCAGTGCTCTCACAAGAGGGAGAGAGCACATGCCCTCTTACTCTGCCATCTTGAACCCATCTCCCCTGCAGAGCACTTTTCTTGAATCAGGGTACCAACATGTTGACATGTCCCCAGTGCTCATAACAGGGGGCACTGAGGCTTCCCTGGTTACACCTGCAGTGTAAAGAGCTTCTTGGTCACTTACATGGTGACAAGGATCCACCACGTCTGGATCACCTGTTTTTCACTACTGACACCTTGTGACAGAGGCAGCAACTGCAATTGAGAAAGCTTGACTGTGGGATCAAAGTAGACTTCTCCTTCCCATTATCCAGGTACACTGACCAGGGCTGAGTTCTTTGATAGGCATCTCAAGGGTGATTCTATATCACAGCAAAGACTTCCAAGAGGGAAGAGAAACATCCTTGTAAAGGGTGGTTCTGAGTCTCCAAGACATTTAGTTCTTAAATGAAAAGACTTGTCTTTATATTTCTTGGCAATAAAATGGGGTACACAGATTAATTGCATATTCAGCTTCACATAATCATTGGAATGGATAGATGCAACATTGTTTATGTTTATTTTTAGGTATTATTTTATGTTTTCTTATTTCACACTTTTTGATTGAACAAAACTGAATAACACAAATAGGTAAGAATAATTAAAGAAAGTTAATTCAATAAAGCTTGGTGGGAATATTTGTTAAAACTAAATGGTATATTGGGTGACTATAAAAAAACTTCTGTTTACTCTCTGTCTTGGACAGGCTTACTCCCTCCAGGAAGGCTGTGCTCAGCTACAGTCTCATTTTAACATTGTATTGCCTTCTTCAATCCTTCTAGACCATGGCTTTTCTCTCAAGATGACTCTCCTGCTCTTGTGTAACCTATGTCATCAAAAGGATCTCACAGTCAGACTGATTAATGAATATTTTTATCTGTGTCTCTGTGTTTCTTCTCTCATAACAACTGGAGAACTCTCATAACAACTACAAGCATTTTCTTTTCTTAAGAAATAGAGTTTTTTTTCTCATATGATCTGCTTTTAACCACTACTCAAATTTCATAAAGAGATACAGAAGTTCAAATAAATTATAATTTTCCATTGCTTCTTCAAATGCATGAGGTACCATGTCTGATTTTTACTGCCATCATTCTAATCCCCAATTTCCACTACTATGGGATTAGAAAATCAATCGTCAGGAATTAAAGGAATGATTACTGGAGCTCAGGATAACTTTAGGCATTGTGTGGCCGAAAAGTAGATATAATATTAAGTTTTAAAATCGGCTGTTGCCTTAGAATGGTGATAGTTCCAGTGATCACTTTAATATAGCAAAATGAAAAGACAGCAGGCAAGTTACTCTTACTTTCATTCCTTTGTTTAAACTCTGCCAGACTCTTGATCCAAATGATCCATTAACTGTAACACATTTTTGTTGACTTTGTAGAAGAAAAAGGAAATAGGGGTCTGATTGCTTCAAAACATTTTTTTTGGAATTCAACTGATAAATATTAGCATTTAAACAATTACTAACTATGTAGATATGTTTTATAATATTTGGCCTGAGCAGTTACCTGGTCACACAACTGAAGTCTGAAGTTTGAAACTATATGTGGGTTTTTTTTTTTTTTTTTTTTTTTGGCTTTCTAAACTCTTCTTAAAAAAAAAATTGAGGTATAGTTGTTTTACAATATTGGGTTAATTTCTGCCACACAGCAAGATGATATATATATATATATATATATATATATATATATATATATATATATATATATTCGTTTTCATCCATATCCTATGGTTTATCACAGGATATTGAATATAGTTCCCTGTGTTATACAGTAGGATACTCCCCCTTGACAACCGCAAGTCTGTTCTCTGTTTCTGTAAGTCGGTTTCTGTTTAAAAGATATATTCATTTGTGTCGTATTTTAAGAAGTGGAAGCACTGAAAAAAATTCAGGCAGAGGTGGGATTTCTGTTGTTTTACAAAGATATTCAAGCCATTTAACAAAAAAAAAGCAATTTGCAAACTATTCAGTCATAAGCTTAGCACAGTAATACACGTGTGCATGTCAAAAGAAATATCAGGAATTCTCACAATTACCTCCTTTCTGCTCAATTTTTTTGATTTGTTGGAAATTATTTTTAATGTGTAATTTTGACGTAGGAATGGAAATTAATTTAAATGATAATGTGTTCTGCAAAAGTGACCCTTTACCTCAGCTGTGTCCATGAAAGATTCTTCATCAAAATAATGTTATACTCTCATCACCCACGAATGCCCTGCCATTCTACTGGGATATTTTCAAAGTAGACATTGCTGGCAGTCTGATATCATCAGGTTTTTTGGTGATACTTTTAATCAGGCTAGCAAAATTCTTAGATTATTTCTCCAGCTTCAACACTCACTTTGAATCTATAATTGTATATCTGGAAAAAATGTTATATATCTATCACAAGCCTTTCATTTCAGGTTTAAAGAAACTGGCACAGAATTTCAGTGACTTACTCAAGGTCACTCAGAAACTCAAAGGCAGGTTATGGTGCTAAAATCCAGCTACGCTGTTCCCCCTGCTCCCCAGTTCTGACTAATACCTAATATCATGGCTTCTTGGTGGCCAAATCTGTGATTGTGTTCCTGTTTAAAAAATATCACCTTAATTATTTGGTAGATCAAAGTTCTGACATGTTATATAGAACTAGTTGGAAACTGAAAGGTAAAATGTGCTTTCATTAGGGTTTTTATTATTTATTTTAAATTTGTTTTTAGTGATTACTCTCCAGGTAGGTAAAGTTCTGGGAGTTGTGGGTATAGTACTGGGAGTCTTACAAGGGAGTGATGGAGAAGGGAGTTAATTTTTTCATTTGCAAATTTTATTGGGAAAGATGATAGCAGAGAAGAGAGGTTTGCAAAATAAAAAAAAATACAATGACAAAAGGGAGGGAATATATGTATATGTATGGCTGATTCACTTTGCTGTACAGTAGAAACTAATGCAACATTGTAAAGCAACTATACTCTAATAAAAATTAATTAAAAATGCAATGAAATTCAGCATTACCACAATACCCCCCATGCCAAGTGCAAGCTCCCACTCCACCTCTGGTTAAATTTCAATTTTGTTAACGCTACCACTTTTACTGTGCAAGCATATCTCTGGTACTATAAAAGAAGTGATTACGGAAACATATTTCTTTTTACAGAAATTTCCTTAGTATCAGCTTTGAGGAATCCATCTCAGACTCTCACATCCCTTTCTACTTGGTGCGAAAATATGATTCATACCCCTTTAAGTAAACTGCATTGTATTATAAATGAACAAGTGTTTCTATATTGCTTTTTTGAGCTATGAGAGTATCTGGAGAAGTCTTTTCTATTGAGTTTGAAATGTGTTTTCTGTAAAAGAAGGCAAAGACAACTTTTTCATCTTATGGGGGGAAACATAAACGTATTTTTATTGTACGTTATAAGCTAGATATCTTAAAGAATAGAAACACGTTTATAGATATCTGTCTGTCAATCATCTCCCATGGGAAAATGCAGGATGCAGGAGGAAAGAAGATAACTTAATGCTGGCATTACCTCTGCCAAAGAAGAGGCATCACTTTCCGCATCTAATGTCCATTTCTTTTATCTGAGGGTCCAATCTGGCCTCTCCTACTTCTTCCACGAAACACTTTGCAAGAGGAAGGTAGCTGAAAGGATGAAAGTGGAATGCCTTGAGGACAAATGGGATTGTGAAGCAAACTCACATTCTGTCCTTTAGAAAAACATCAGAAATACCCATTTTCCATGATTTAAAACAGGGAGGCAGAGTGGGGAGAACTGTAATTATTGTATAAAGAATAATGCTGAGGCAAGCAAAGACATATATTCAATCCCTCTACCATATTTCATGGTAATGATACATATGCACCCACTTTCATCTGCTGTAATGTTGCTCTACTTGGGCATATGCATCACAGCTGGCATTGTCAAGTGCCACTTTCCTTCTTCACTTGTTTTCAACACTTATCTATATTCTCCAATTCTGATATATCATTTCAAACTGAAAATGATTTCTAAGTGTAAAAAGTCACCAGCAACCTTTTACTCATGGGCCTGAAGTAATTGCATTTTTATATAATTAAATCACCCAGTAATTTGTTGATATCATAAATAACAATATTTAACATACTTTGCTTATAAAGTAATTTCATTGAACAAAAATACAAATTATAATAATACAAATATATAATACAAGTTTCATAATAATGTCAATGTAAGGAATATATTTTATTAAAGTTTTGAGCAACTGTTTAAAAACAGAAAATGTGTAGTATAAATCATATTTATATATTATATAAATATAAAATAATAAATATGTTAGCACTGTTGACTTTAATTTTATCAAAAATATTGATGTAAAAATTGAGATCTAGACAATAATTTTCTATATTCAAGCTAAATCTCATTTTATTGGTAGAATCAAAACCTAATAGTATTCTTATTTTAAGAGCTTTTCAAGAAAGATCTACAGTTTTCCACAATAACCTATTTCAGAAAGTAAGAGAATGCTAATTAATTATTTTTAGCTTTCTGTACCTAATAAATTTCTTTTGTACAAACTGAGTATTCTAAAATGCTTCTTGATTTTAACTGAATTTTTAAACTGAATTCAGTCAATAATGTTTTGTTAAACTTCTGACCTCTATTCATTTATCCATTAATTCACTACTTATTGAGCATTTACGTGGTGTAAGGCATTCAGTTCAGCCTTATGGGTGTAAATATGAATAAAACACAGGAACTGTGCTCAATTCTCTCAGGTGAGTAGAGGGTTGGAAACAAATCTACAAAATGCAGTAGTTTGTCAAGTTTTCTAAAGGGTATTCCTGTCACCTGAAAGGCTCAAGAGATGCTTTTTGAATCAAATGAGAAAATAATGTTAGGAGCCATGAAGTCTCAGGACTCCTGGATTCCACAACCAAGATGGAACAAAGAAAAAGACACATAAATGTAGTAACAAGAAGAATAAAATAAGTATAGTGATACTAATCAAATGAATATGAAGTGATAATGTGGAGACTTAAAAATGCAATCTAATTGTAGATATCAGGGTATATTTTACAAGAGAACTGGCATTTCAACTGGGGAAGAAGCAGAATGTTGTATGTGATATAATGATGAAATTATTTCATACCTAGGACACAATAAACAAAGGCACAGAGAAACCCAACTGAATGGCAGGTTGATTAAAGGACTACTTTCCAATGAGATTGGAAGACCATGTTGCATGTAGGATAGACCAGGATGGAGAAGCAACCCCAGGGCTTTAAGCTGCAGACAACTCTTGTTATAATCTGTTTCAGGTCAGGGTCACTTTCAGAGTGTGTGCAGAAGAGGCAATAGGAACAGACTGACTGGGATCTGGGATTCCTGTACTGAGTGGTCTTGAAGAAAAAGGAAAAGGTCTTTCCCTTTAGTTTCATATTTTCTTACTGGTTTTTCTAAATGAGCCCATTCTCCTTTCTGGCTCCATTTCACTGTGCTTTTCCTGATGCTCAGCCCACTGAAGCCTCATCTCCTCTGTTCTCACCTTTGGAGAGAGCCTTCCTCTTCCAGGACCATTGTACTTGTTGTTGTCATGGATTTTGATTGACTGTCTTCTCGCTGGTCTCCCAAAGAGACTTTCCCAAGGCAAGGTTCACCAATCCCTTCTTCCTCCAACATGTGTTGTTGTTATTTCTCCACAATCCTACTTTACCCCCTTTCATATGCATTTCACTCTGTGAAATTGCCTAGCTTACTGGTCTGTGTACTTGTTCATTTTCTCTATGATGCAGACTCCTTGTGGGTGTGGCTTTCTCAGTCTTGTTCACCGTTGCATGACCAAGGCGTGGCACAGAGTAATCCCTTGTTAAATTCACATCAGATGAATGAATCAATCAAAATCTGTTGGCTTTAATGGTCTCAAACCATCTTTACTTGCCAACCAGATAATTCAGGCCAAGATAGTCTCTCCTAGTCCAGCACACCATGTGGAAATGAAAATAGGTGAATGGTAAAGTTTTTTATAACGTTCTAACATATAGTTTTTAAAAGTAGAGTTAGACTAAAAAAGAAAGGCCAACATAGTGCTTTGATCCAAAGACAAATAGCTAACTAAAGTTGAGATTCAATGGAACCAGTGAGATGGTGTCTTAGGCAGTAGAAATTTAGGACCATGAAGAGTGGTTTGGCTGTCTCTCCTACCCAGTGACTTTTTCTGCAGTAACTTGTTTCAGATATTGATGAAGTCCATACTTTGAGCCCCACCCATGGTACTCTGTTCTTCAACAGTCCCACCCTCTGAAATCAGGGTGGAGGAAGCCTGAACTGCCTTTGGGTTCCTTCTGTATTTTTCTTAAAGGATAGTTCACTGCCAAATAGCTCTATAGTCTTATCCAATAAATCCCACGAAGTCCAGCTGTCTTCATTCCTTCCCACTTTCCCTGTCCCTTTTAGTTCAAGCTGGCAGTGTCTTTGCTGTTGTGATCTCATCTCTACTTATTGCTTCTGTTGAAATGAATAGTTGAGTTCATAATCTCTTTATCAAATGATTGTTTAGGCACACCTTTAGTGTTCTTTTCACAACAAGACTTTTTATTTTTTACTGTTCAGATAGGCTGAGAATTTTCCAAATCTTCAAGTTCTGTTCCTCTTTTGCCTAACATTTTTTTTCTTCATCTCTCTCCTTTGGCATTTTGCTATAAGCAGTCAGGAGGGCCAAAGCTGCTTCTTCAACACACTTTGTTTGGGAATCTCCTCAGCTAAATATCCAATATCATTGTTCAGAAGTTCTGCCTTCCAAAAAACACTAGAACATTGTTCTGTCATGTCCTCATCACTCTTAATGTATATATTTCTAGCATGCACCCCAAAACTCTTTCAGCATTCACCCATTACCACTTCCAAAGCTGCTTCCACATATTCAGTATACAAATATGCATATCCAAATGCAAAAGCGTTTATTACAGCAGTGCCTGAACTTCTCTGTACCAAAATGTATCTCAGTTAGCTCTGACTGCCATAACAAAATACCATAGACAATGTGGCTTACACAACAGAAATTTTCCTTTTCACAGTTCTGGAGACTGGGAAGTCTAAGACCAATGTGTCAGCAAGGTCAGGTTCTGGTGAGAGCTCTCTTCCTGGAGTGTAGACAGCTGCCTTCTCACTGTCTCCTCACATGGCAGAGAGAAAGAGAGAGCAAATTTTCTGGTGTCTCTTCATGTAAGGTCACTACTTCCCCATAGATCAGGGTCCTGTCTTCATAACCTCCTCCAACCCTAATTACCTACTAAATACTCATCCCCAAATGCCATCACATTCTGGAGTAGAGCTTTAACATATGAATTTAATAAGAGGACACAGACAATCAGTTCATAACACTTCTGAAACTCAATGCCATTTTTGACTCTTTATCACAAAACATCTTTGTCTTTTTGTGACATTTTGTTATACTCTGAATTGGATTGTAATGATCTGGTAACAGGGGAAGAACATTGGCATCAGAGAGTGATGCATTCAAATTCTACTTTTGCCATTCACTGGTGTAGTGTTGGGCGAATTGCTCAAATTCATCAAGGTCCTGTTTCCTCTTCTAGAAAATAGGAATACTCCCAGCTACATGACACTGTTGTTTAGATAATTTAGACATAATATATCTCATATGCACCAAATAAATGATAAATATCATCTGTTTTTAGCATTGTTAATAATAACACAGCTCATGACTATACTATCCCCCTTTTCAGAGTAAAAATTATTTGAGATCAGATTTATATTTATATTCATCCATAAAGCTGATAGCTATCTTAGCTAACACCTAACAGTCAGGCTCAGGGAAAACTTACATATATTAAAGGCAGAGGTAATTATGTAAGATTCTCAGAAAGGGAGGGGCTTCATCTGTGCTAACATGGGTGTGTATGGATCATGACTATAGGCTATAGGAAAAGGCTGAACTGATCCAGAGCATGAGTAAGACTGGCTGAAGACAGGCTGTCTTTTTGAGGATAAAAGCAAATACAAATAGTGTAGTTAAGGGACAGAATCTATATAACAAAATCAATCTTCATCTTCAAGGAGTGAAAGAGAGGCTGAAGTCCCTGCATCTGTGACTGGAGAGGTGGTCAAACAAGATGCGAGTGTGAAAGGAAATAGAATGATGCTAGATATTTCCCAGTTTCCTCTCCATCCGGATCATCCTTCCCCTCCTTGTTCTCTGACCAAGAAGGCAGATTTGTGTAGATGGTATCAAGGTGTTCCTGTGGACTCAACCTTCAGGAACACAGTAGGAGATCAAAGAAGGAAGGAAAATGAGTTCAAGGTATTTATTCCTCTGACTTCTAACTCTTTTGGTTGTTTTGGACTGACCATGTCTATCATCACGGTTTCTATAAAGGAAGATTGATCTACCCAGGTTTCTTTCAAGGTCCCAGTAATTATTCCTTCTCTGCTGTGTCTGGCCTTGGGCTACTTGACTTGTGTGTGTGTGTGTGTGTGTGTGTGTGTGTGTGTATGTGTGTGTGTGTGTGGTTTATCCACATTCTGCCTATATCTTTGTAAATTGATCCTTTATAAGTAAAACCTCTTTAATAAGCCTAATTTGACTATCTAGCTATCTCTAGCTGGGAATTTGATAGAGATGAACTGTTGAAGTTTAAGGAGGAGTCTGTGAACAGAAGCTGGGGACTGAGGTTCCATCCTCCAGGGAAGGCTGGTGAGCAAGTGACTAGGCAGCTTATAAAAAAAGGATCAAAAATCATACCAGTGATCATAAATTCAAAAGGAGTCACCTAGGACTTCCCTGGCTGTCCAGTGGTTAAGACTTCGCCTTCCAATGCAGGGGGTGTGGGTTTGATCCCTGGTCAGGGAGCTAAGATCCCACATGCCTCATGGCCCAAAAACCAAAACATAAAACAGAAGAAATATTATAACAAATTCAATAAAGAGTTAAAAAAAGGAGTCACCTATCAGATCATAGATAGAGAAGATGCACTAGCATGTATTCCCAAGAGGAACTGGAACCTAAAGCTTGCTAGGTTCAATAAGCCATAGGTTGACCCAGAAATTTAACATACATTATCTTACTCAAATTCCACAGCAGTTCTGTAGGGTGGTTTTATTCTTCTCATTCTATGTTCCTGAAGGGCAGAAATCAGGTCTTAATCTCCACTGCTTTTTAAGAACCTGTTATAGGGCAAAACATGGTAGAAGCTCCTTGAATACTTGTAGGTCTGAAGTGGACACAGATGACTGTGGGACCTGCCCTTATTTCCATATACTCATTTCTCTGGCATCTCCTGGCTGATTTGCCATCCCCATCACTGACAATTTAGTGATTTAGAGAACTTTCCTGAGTGGTGGAAGATGTCTGGATTTGATAATGAGGAAGGATAGATTTAAGAGACTAGATTACATGGGGTAAACTAAATAACTTTACAACCTTTAGTTTCCTCATCAGGAAAATAGAAAAAAAAATCACTTCTACCACATCCCTACAGAAGGATAGGTGTGAACATAAAATAAAATCAGAGATTGGAAAGTGCTAAGAAGTAGGTAAATTGGCAGTGAGTCAGATATGATGAGTTTTAGCTCTACTGAAATGTGTACTCTGTAGACAGCAAGATGTAGGGCAGCCCTGATGTGACTTGCCTTTGGCTTGCTGTGTGGGAGGTCCACAGACCTTCAGCTCTTCTATTCTGGGTTTGTTGTAGGATAAACTCAGTGCTGAAAGTGAAGTTTTTACAGAGGGCCTAACCATGCACTGCTCATCTTTGCTCAAATAACAGGACAGACAAATAACAGGGGCTGTGTGGGAAAAATTGACTTTAGGATCAGACAAACTCTTGCCTCAGACTTTGAAAAGCTATATGATTCTAGGCAAGTCACCTAGATCTCTGAACATGACATAAACAAAACCTAGCTAACATTGCCTTCTTCATTGAGTGAATTAAGTGTGAAAAGAGACAATGTCTATTAAAGTCCCGAAACTGGCACTGTTGATAGCCTCTCTGTGGTTCCCAAGAAACCTCATTTCGCTAGAATGATCCCAGATCTTTTACAAGTTTGCTTCACCAGGGAGAGTGAGAGGCAGGTGTCCACATCCTTTCTTCTCTTACTCTGAAGACATTGGTTGAAAGGGACAAATACTTTAAAAAACCCTTTCCTTCAGTTCTAACAGTGCAGCAAAGGCCTTGTGCAGTTCCAACTACTATAAGAACATTTTCCCTTCACAGTGATAAGTCCTCAGGGGGCCAATGTTTCAAATAGTAAAAGCCTCACATTGATTTGAAATGTAATAGTGGGTAACGAGAGAGAGAGTAGACACAGTGGAATGAAAGTAAATCCTCATTCTGGAATATATAGAATCTAAATAAGAACAAATGGGCAGGATGATGAAATTAAAATTGCCTTCATTATGGACTTTTTAAGCAATGAGAAGACATAATTTCCAAAGCAATTTCCACAACATCGTTAATTATTAGAGAAATGCAAATCAAAACTACAATGAGATATCACCTCACATTGGTCAGAATGGCCATAATTAAAAAGTCTACAAATAACAAATGATGGTGAGGGTGTGGAGAAAAGGAGCTCTCCTACACTCTTGGTGGGAATGCAAATTGTTGCAGCATTATGGAAGACAGTATGGAGTTTCCTTAAAAAACTAAAACTAGAGTTGCCATATGATCCAGCAATCCCACTCCTGGATATATATCTGGACAAAACCGTAATTCAAAAAGATACATGTTCATAGCAGCACTCTTCACAATAGCCAAGACATGGAAACAACTTAAATGTCCATCAACAGAGGAGTGGATAAAGAAGGTATGGTAAATGTATACAATGGAATACTACTCAGCCATAAAAAAGAATGAAATAATGTCATTTGCAGCAACATGGAGGGACCTAGAGATTATCATACTAAGTGAAGTAAGTCAGATAGAGAAAGACAAATACCATATGATATCACTTATATGTGGAATCTAAAATATAGCACAAATAAACTTATCTATGAAACAGAAACAGACTCACAGACATAGAGAACAGGCTTGTGGTTGTCAAGGGGTAGAGAGGGTGGGGGAGGGATGGATTGGGAGTTTGGGATTAGCAGATGCAAACAATTATATATACAATGGATAAACAAGTTCCAAACTGTTTTTAGTATCCTGTGATAAACCATAATGAAAAGATTTTTTAATATATATATATATATACACACACATGCATAACTGAATCACTTTGCTGTATAGCAGAAATTAACACAACATTGCAAACCAGCTATACTTTGATAAAATCATTTTTATAAAGTAATTATAATATAAATCATAAAAAAATAGTTAAGATGTTCCTTAACAGACTCTCTTAGCAGACAACCATCCACATTATCCACCATCTTGCACCATTCACCCATACCTCATCTAACAGGATGACATTTAGTACAAAATCAGAATAATGAAGGTCAGGAATTTGTGCAATTTATTATTGGTGCCAAGCAATATTAGTTCAGCCAGTACTTTACTAAAATATGCTTAGTGGGATTGTGTCTTTTAAAAAAAGTTTATTATTATCAAGTGTCTTTGCAAATATAAACTCCTACTGAAAGGGCTAGATTTTCTATAGATCACCTTGATCCTTATTGGAGGAAATGGAAATATATGCTCATGAAACATGTTCTTTTGTGCTTTCCTATAAAAACCACACTTAATTTTCTTCCATTTTGAGTAGAATGATTTTTTTTTAAGGAAATGCAGTCTTTGACTTTTTTTTTAAAATGTTCATCATCTGGAAAACAAACTTACCTATTTCATCTGGGATGAATTTAGAAGACTCACGTTCCCTATATTTGTGTTTACTTGGTCAGTGACTTGAGCCTCAGTAATCTCCTGGGAAGGCAGCCCAATGTCCACTTCAGACCTACAAGTATTCACAGCTCCAGACATGTGAGTGAAATGGAGTAAAGGACAGTAGAACACTTGTAAAGAGGGTCAGAATTCAAGGAGAAATTATCCAGCGAAAAGAAAGAGTTTAGAATGGTAAGCAGCTGAATTCAGAAACAGGACATGAAGCTTAGATGCGTTTCTAGAATAGAATGGTGGGATTTTATGTATTCATCCTCATCAAGTCCCCATTGTCATTCAGCTTATATAAGCACATTGGGGACAAAAGAACTGCACACACAGGGGAGACCTAAAGCAAAACACCTCTTTCCTTCAACTTGTAATACACTGATTCTAAAGCTTCCCTCTTTTTTTAATCTTTATGTTCTTATAGAAGTATAATTGATTTATGATGTTTCAGATGTCCAGCAGTGATTCATATTCTCTTCCATTACAGGCTATTATAAGATATTGACTATATCCCTGTGCTGGGCAGTAGGTCCTTGTTTATCTATTTTATATAGAGTAGTGTGTATCTGTTAATCCCAAATTCCAAATTTATCCCTCCCCTGCTTTCCCCTTGGGTAACCAGAAGTTTGTTTTCTATGTCGGTGAGTCTGTATCTGTTTTGTAAGTTCATTTGTATCATTTTTTTTGTATTACACATGTAAGTGATATCATGTTATATTTATGTTTCTCTGTCTGACTTACTTTGCTTAGCTAGGGCCATCCATGCAGCTGAAAATGGCATTATATTATTCTTTTCTATGGCTGAGTAATATTCCATTGTATATATATACCACAGTTTCTTATTCATTCTTCTGTCAATGGACATTTAGGTTGTTTCCATGTCTTGGCTATTGTGGATAGTGCTGCCTTGAATATAGGGGTGCATGTACCTTTTCAAATTAGAGTTTTCTCTGGATATATGCCCAGGAGTAAGATGGCTGGATCATATGGTATTTCTCTTTTTAGTTTTCTAAGGAACCTCCATATTGTCTTCTATAGTGGCTTCACCTATTTATATTCCCAGCAACAGAGTAGGAGTGTTTCCCTTTTCTCCACACCCTCTCCAAAATTTATTATTTGTAGACTTTTTGGTGATGGCCATTCTGGTGTGAGGTGATACCTCACTGTAGTTTTGACTTGCATTTCTCTAACAATTAACAATGTTGAGCATCGTTTCATGAACTTGTTGGCCATCTGGATGTCTTCTTTGGAAAAAATGTCTATTTAGGTCTTCTGACCATTTTTAGATTAGATTGTTTTGTTTTGTTCTTTTTATATTGAGCTGTATGAGCTATTTGTATGTTTTGGAAATTAATCCCTTATTGGTTGCATTGTTTGCTAACGCCTCTCTTTTTTAACAGATAGGTAAGAATTTACCTTTTCTTTTAAATAGTGAAAGTCAGTTCCAGAGGACCACAATAGCCTGGACTTTAGTCTGAGTGAGGCACAGAGCACTGAAGAGGAGCTTGAAGTGGGACCAGATGGAATATTCAGTCCCACTGAGTCTAAGCAGTCCCCCACCATCACCCCCATCTGGACACAGTCACCCCTGATACTTCTGGATTGAAGTAGCTAGTTGATGATTAATTCTATAACAGGAATAGGTAAATATTTTCTATATAAGGCCCAATGGTAAGTGTTTCTGGCTTCACAGGCCATCAGCCTGTCACAATTACTAAACTCCACCATTTTAATGCAAAATCAGCCACAGATAAAACATAAACAAATGAGCAAAAGTATGTCCCAATGAAATCTAAGTGATACTGAAATGTGACTGTCACATAATTTTTCTACTGTGAAAAGTTATTCTTCTCGTGCTATTTTTAAAACCATTTAAGAATGTAAAATCTATTCTTAACCCCAGGGCCCTACAAAAACAGGCAGTGGACTGGATTCGAGCCACCACCTGTAATTTGCTGAGGTTCTCTGTATATCATCCACAAACAACTCATTACACATCTTTGTAGTGACACCCCCTCCTGCCCGAAACCACCACATTGATGATAGAGACTGCTCAACTTGTGGCTCTTTCTTTTAATTTTATCTTTATGGTCCTATTCAGACCCGGGAGCCATGTTTCCTCAGTAGACAGTCACCTCCTAAAAAACAGGGAGGGCCATTTGATTCCTATTTGTGTACCCTGTGCTGACGCTTTGCACATGCCTTAAATTACAATCAATAATGAGGAAATAGATTTATGTTTTTGAGATTTCTTTCTTAGTTTTTAAGAATGTCTTCCCACCAAGCCAAAGCCCATCTGGAAAGACACTTCAGACCTCAATTCCTCCTGAAATCATCACTTGCATGGCACAATCAGATGAAGGAAACCAGTGTTTGGTTTCCAGCTGCTGCCCCAAGCGTTCTCCCCAAATTCAACATGTACCTTTCAAACTCTTCTATTTATATTTTACAATACAGAGCCTGCTCATTCCCAGTTCTTTGGCTTTGCTGATACATTTTTTTCTTGCCTAAAATGCATCCTCATTTGTTGAATTTCCTCCACAAATTCCCACCAAGCTATCAGGAATAGTCCCCTTTGCTGTAACCTCTATAGACTCCCTGACTTCTAACTCAACATGTTATCCAAGCATCTGTCACAAGGCTTGTCATAAGAAGATGCTCAAGGAATATTTGTTGAATAAAGTATTGAATTAAAGAGTGGGTTGTTTCTTATACTTGTCTGTATTGCTAGCGTATAACATAGCATCCTGACCATAATAATTACTAAGTAAGGATGATTAAAGTTAATATTTGATTTAAAAGTAAGGATGGACCTTAAACCTGGTTAAGGAAAAGCAAAGGAAAACCAATTAAAGTATGTCTTAAGGCATAATGAGCTAATAGTTTTAAGTGATAATTTAACATATTAACAAATGTCCCAAACCACTTCATCAAGCATGGATGATGTGTCAATTTTCAAGTTTATTTTGAGGCTTAAAGTCTGTTTAGCTCTAAAACAGATTGTATGATAGTGTAAATCTATGAATTACAGCTCCACCATACGGAGTAATATGTTACCCAAAGAACTGGGCTCCACTGACTGATAAAGGGTCAACTGGTAACTTAGAAATGAAGAAGACAGTGATCACCAGATTTTCATTTTCAGATTTTTACTCAACTGAGCAATTAAAAAATTAACACTCAAAACTTCTCAGTATATTTGTATCTACTTGAAGGCTTATGTTTGTAACTAATAGAATGTGAAGTTAACAAATTTTTACAGCCTGAGGACGTTTATTGTTTAAGTAACAAGAAATTTCAAGTTTGGTGGTCTCATGGTTGATTTAGTAGCTCACTGATGTCTCATTTGGAGCTGCTGGGATTTTGTTGATCATTTCATCCTGATCACAAGTCACAATTAATGGAGTCCTAAGTAATAAGGAAGGGATAGGGCCAAAACCTTTTCTTAACTATGGTGTTTTCATCTGGAAAGGGAAGTAAATACCCAGTAGACCAATCATAGCTCATCCTTTGAAGACTGGGGGAGGGAATAGGATGCTGTTAATAATGAAGAAGGTGGGAACTGGCTCTTCTTTAGGCAATTAAATGTGTCAAAAATTAAGAAAGAAGGGCTTCCCTGGTGGCACAGTGGTTGAGAGTCTGCCTGCCAATGCAGGGGACACGGGTTCATGTCCCGGTCTGGGAGGATCCCACATGCCACGGAGTGGCTGGGCCCGTGAACAGTGGCCACTGAGCCTGCACATCCGGAGTCTGTGCTCTGCAACGGGAGAGGCCACAACAGTGAGAGGCCTGCGTACCACAAAAAAAGAAAAAAAAATTAAGAAAGAAAATGTTTATCAAAGGCATAAGGATTAAGTGAACTGTTGTATATACATACAGTAAAATTTTGAAATTATTAAAAAGTGCATCTAGATTGATACGTGTTGTTATATAGGGATATCCATAAAACTGAGTAAAGCAAGCTCTAAAATGGAAACAAACACAAGAACATATATCCCAAATGTGTGTAATTTTATTTTTACATTCTTGGAGAAAGTTGGGAATCATCATTCTAACTTGTTACCGTGGATTACTTCATTAGGAGAGAGGAATGTGTGTCTATAGTTAAGTTTTTCTCCATTTACTTTTGCATTGGTTTATCACTTGCAATGGCTTTAGGTTTGCTTTCCCAAATAAAACAGAAGTTTATTTTTAAGAAAGGAACAATAAACAATGGAACAAATAACATATTCAAAGTAACAATAAAATGTTAACCAACTTAATGATTCATTGCTAAGCATGAGTACAAGGGTAGAAGAAGGTGAAGTTAGAAACTGAAATTTAATGAGCATCTACTGTATGCAAGAAATCACCCTGAGAAATGTGTAAGCATAATCTTATTATTTCTATGATTATTCTGGAATATAAGTGCATTATTATTTCATTTTGATAAATAAGAAAACTGTGCTTCAGAGAAATAAAGAAACATTTCCATGGTCACAAAGTGGAGAACTGGAATTTAAATTCTAGTCTAACTGACTTCAAATCCCTCCAACAAGCCATATTTAGTGACTTAGGAATTAAAATTAAAGAGAGATCACTTTTAGCCTGGATGGTGGGAGATAATATCAAGAAATAGTGGTGAAGTTTATGGTGAGTCTTGATAGAAAGCAGAAAGGTAGAGATTGGTAGCACATTTATACAGAAAATGAGTTTGGAATAGTCATGCTAGATAGTTTGAGGACTGATTTGAGAAAAAATACATAAAATATGGTAGAAAACTTAAAGGTTACTATTAAAGGCAGACAGTAGATCCTTCATGTTTGGTTTACTTTAACTTAGTTAGGATTCATTTTATTTGTTGAGAAAGGTTTAATTAGTAAATTCATTGAAAATGAACACTCATGAACTGTCTCAAATTTTTAAATTTACTAGGTAAATATATAGTCAACATATGTAATTTAGAAAATATAGATTGGCAAAAAATGAAAATAAAATTCATCAGTGATTTCTACCTTATACAATGTTACAGTGAACATGTTTTCAGGACGTACCCCAACCCAATGTATTTGAGATCATTCTGAATATTCTGTCATAGGCCACAAACTTTTCCTTAACATACTGTAACGATTTCTCTATGCCATTCAATATATTTATACAACAGCATAATTTTAATACATACTCTACATTATATACTACAGTCCAGGAAATTGATATATCTTGATTTATTTAATAATATTTTTATTTTTTCACACTATATATAAAATAGATAACTAATAAGAACCTACAATATAACACAGGGAACTCTACTCAATACTCTGTAATGACCTACATGGGAAAAGAATCTAAAAAAGTGAATACATGTATATGTATAACTGATTCACTTTGCTGTACACCAGAAACTAACACAACATTGTAAATCAACTCTACTCCAATAAAAAACAAAAATTTTAAAGATAGATAAAATGGTAGTAAACAGTAATGATTACTTACCTATCCTGTCAATTAAATGTCTACTCAACTAATTTGCTTTTGACAAAATTTCTTTCAGCCAATGTATTAAATTCACAACATGCTAGTATGTACTTATATATACTCACCCCTTTGGAATAGGCATATTAGTGGAGATGTGAAGGGAGGTAAGCAGACGATATGCTGGTTTTCAACAGCTTTTACTCTTAAAAGGCTTTATTTAGCACAGGTGGAGTAACAATTACAATAGGAAGCATAATAATAAAATGCTAAAAGTGTTTAAAAGTAATCAAAATTCCCCACTGACAAATCATTAATTAAAAATAATGAGGCATTTCCATTATGTAGATGGAAAAACTGAGGCTCTTAGAGTCTCAGTTATTTATCCAATGAAGCAGTAAGGGATGTATGTAGTTTCAATCAGAGACTCACTAACTGCAAAGCTTTCTACTCACAATTGCTCTACTACAAAAGCATGTTTAAAACTTTAAGACTGGACTTCCCTGGTGGCGCAGTGGTTGAGAGTCCGCCTACCGATGCAGGGGACACGGGTTCATGCCCCGGTCTGGAAAGATCCCACATGCCGTGGAGCGGCTGGGCCCGTGAGCCATGGCCGCTGAGCCTGTGTGTCTGGAGCCTGTGCTCCACAACGGGAGAGGCCACAACATTGAGAGGCCCGCATACCGCAAAAAAAAAAAAAAAAAAAAAAAGAAATCTTTAAGACTGCGTGTGTGTGTGCGCACGCGCGTGTGTGTAGGGGAGATGTTGCATCACTGGAAGGGAAACATCTGAACTGGATCGGGCATCTCATTAGAATAGCAAGGAAGCTCCTAATAGAGAGTGTTCCTGGGGAAAACTAATTTATTACATATAAAAATGTTGCCTTGAATTTAAGCAATCTCTTTCTTTCAGCTGAGAAGTTTTCAAAGAGTATGTGAAGATGATGCCAGTTCACTAAGCCTCTTTCAGCCCTCCCCACAGAGAACCTCAGTTCTTACTTTACCTCACTTATTCCTCATCCTTTGATACCTAGCCCCACTCCCAAATGGGGACCTTATCTTGTCAATTTTTCTTCCCTAATTTCCTCTCTCCCAGGAGAAGCTGATGGATAAAGGATCTTCTCTCCCTGATCATTGCGACCACCTTGTTTCACTCTGCAGCCCCCTCTCACAGTGGAGCAGACGTGAGGTGTCTGGGATGGCTGCCTATTCCTGATACTGACCAGGGTTCTTGGCCTCCTTTCAATAGAAATTGACTAGAGGCCAGACAAGAAATTCAGGCAAGGCTTTATTGGGGTCCCTGTGGCCACAGGAGGGAGCGAGAACAAGTAATAGGTTCCCTTGCTCACTCCCCTAAGTGGGTTCCTTATATGGGGTGAGGATAAGAGTGGGTCCAGGGATCGGGCCGGAGGGGTGGCTGAGGTGCTCTGCCTAACCCTTTGTGGTGCTGAGTGCAGGGGGCATGCGCAGTGCCCTACTTTTGCTCCCAACCCGCTGCTTTTGCTCCGGGCTCTTCAGAAGTGGCAGTTGTTTTATTTTTTTAGTCTTTTTGTAACTTTTTGCCCAGAACTTGCCCCAACTGCACATGCACACAGTTATTTTTAGTCCCATATAATTTCTTTGTATTTTGTTGCTTGAGGAGAGGTTTGTCCAGATGCAAGCACTGCAGCAAAGGCTTCCCAGGTCCCAGCCTGTCTCAGTCCCATGATGAAAGATCTTCCGTGGCTGGTTTAGTGTGTTGTGAATTCTCAGCTCAGAAACAGCACTCGGTGCCTCTACCTGAAGCTTTCCTTCCAGACATCTCTCCCCTGACCCTTCTTCCCATTTTCTGAGCTCTCTGGCTGTCCCAATAACAGATATCATCATCTGTTATCTGTCTAGAATGCCCATTTCTTCCTTTCTTCTCTTCTCTGAGAAGCACCTATACCGTCTCCTGCCCCAACAAAGAAATACATCAGACATTCCCTCCTTTATAAAGCCTTTCTGATAGCATTTGTTCCTCCCAACCATACTGCTCTTTGGTCACTCATGGTTTCTCCTATAAAACATGACACTGTAATGCACTGATATACTTATAGCTGTGTTTCCTTCATCAGACCAGGAGTCCTTGAATGGATGGACTCTGTGTTAGTTATTTTTGCACACTCAGGACGCAGCATATTAAATACATGTACTTTATTTATTTATTTTTTAAATTGAATAAAATTTAATAGTTAGAGCAGTTTTACCTGTTAGAAATATCTTTTTAAACCAACAGAAACTACGAGAAGTCGCACAGATAAATAGTGCTATTTTAAAAAACTAAATCTTGCCTAATGTTATTGACATAAAGAAACATATGAATTTAGTAAAGACAGACTGCTCCAGCACAAATCCGCTGTAGCCTTGCTGGGAAGGGCTCCGTGGGGGACACAGCGTCACTGGCTCTGCCACGCCTACATACCTAGCCTCCACTCCCCTCCCTCAAAGGTCATCTGAGGACCTCTCAACTTTTTTTTTTCTTTTTTTTTTTATTTTACAAATTTAATCAGTTATACATATACATATGTTCCCATATCCCCTCCCTTTTGCGTCTCCCTCCCACCCTCCCTATCCCACCCCTCCAGGCGGTCACAAAGAACCGAGCTGATCTCCCTGTGCTATGCGGCTGCTTCCCACTAGCTATCTACCTTACGTTTGGTAGTGTATATATGTCCATGCCGCTCTTTCACTTTGTCACAGCTTACCCTTCCCCCTCCCCATATCCTCAAGTCCATGCACTAGTAGGTCTGTGTCTTTATTCCTGTCTTACCCCTATGTTCTTGATGACATTTTTTTCTTAAATTCCATATATATGTGTCAGCATACAGTATTTGTCTTTCTCTTTCTGACTTACTTCACTCTGTATGACAGACTCTAGGTCCATCCACCTCATTACAAATAGCTCAATTTCATTTCTTTTTATGGCTGAGTAATATTCCATTGTATATATGTGCCACATCTTCTTTATCCATTCATCCGATGATGGACACTTAGGTTGTTTCCATCTCCGGGCTATTGTAAATAGGGCTGCTATGAACATTTTGGTACATGTCTCTTTTTGAATTATGGTTTTCTCAGGGTATATGCCCAGTAGTGGGATTGCTGGGTCATATGGTAGTTCTATTTGTAGTTTTTTAAGGAACCTCCATACCGTTCTCCATAGCGGCTGTACCAATTCACATTCCCACCAGCAGTGCAAGAGTGTTCCCTTTTTTCCACACCCTCTCCAGCATTTATTGTTTCTAGATTTTTTGATGATGGCCATTCTGACTGGTGTGAGATGATATCTCATTGTAGTTTTGATTTGCATTTCTCTAATGAGCAAAGATCTTGAGCATCCTTTCATGTGTTTGTTGGCAGTCTGTATATCTTCTGTGGAGAAATGTCTATTTAGGTCTTCTGCCCATTTTTGGATTGGGTTGTTTGTTTATTTGTTATTGAGCTGCTTATAAATTTTGGAGATTAATCCTTTGTCAGTTGCTTCATTTGCAAATATTTTCTCCCATTCTGAGGGTTGTCTTTTGGTCTTGTTTATGGATTCCTTTGCTGTGCAAAAGCTTTGAAGTTTCATTAGGTCCCATGTGTTTATTTTTGTCTTTATTTCCATTTCTCTAGGAGGTGGGTCAAAAAGGATCTTGCTGTGATTTATGTCATAGAGTGTTCTGCCTATGTTTTCCTCTAGGAGTTTGATAGTGTCTGGCCTTACATTTAGGTCTTTAATCCATTTTGAGCTAATTTTTGTGTATGATGTTAGGGAGTGATCTAATCTCATACTTTTACATGTCCCTGTCCAGTTTTCCCAGCACCACTTATTGAAGAGACTTTCCTTTCTCCACTGTACATTCCTTCCTTCTTTATCAAAGATAAGGTGACCATATGTCCGTGGGTTTATCTCTGGGCTTTCTATCCTGTTCCATTGATCTATCTTTCTGTTTTTGTGCAAGTACCATACTGTCTTGATTACTGTAGCTTTGTAGTATAGTCTGAAGTCAGGGAGCCTGATTCCTCCAGCTCCGTTTTTGGTTCTCAAGATTGCTTTGGCTATTCGGGGTCTTTTGTGTTTCCATACAAATTGTGAAATTTTTTGTTCTAGTTCTGTGAAAAATGCCAGTGGTAGTTTGATAGGGATTGCATTGAATCTGTAGATTGCTTTGGGTAGTAGAGTCATTTTCACAATGTTGATTCTTCCAATCATCTTTAATTTCTTTCATCAGTGTCTTATAATTTTCTGCATACAGGTCTTTTGTCTCCTTAGGTAGGTTTATTCCTAGATATTTTATTCTTTTTGTTGCAATGGTAAATGGGAGTGTTTCCTTGATTTCACTTTCAGATTTTTCATCATTAGTGTATAGGAATGCCCGAGATTTCTGTGCATTAATTTTGTATCCTGCAACTTTACCAAATTCACTGATTAGCTCTAGTAGTTTTCTGGTAGCATCTTTAGGATTCTCTATGTATAGTATCATGTCATCTGCAAACAGTGACAGCTTTACTTCTTCTTTTCCCATTTGGATTCCTTTTATTTCCTTTTCTTCTCTGATTGCTGTGGCTAAAACTTCCAAAACTAGGTTGAATAAGAGTGGTGAGAGTGGGCAACCTTGTCTTGTTCCTGATCTTAGTGGAAATGGTTTCAGTTTTTCACCATTGAGGACGATGCTGGCTGTGGGTTTGTCATATATGGCCTTTATTATGTTGAGGAAAGTTCCCTCTATGCCTACTTTCTGCAGGGTTTTTATCATAAATGGGTGTTGAATTTTGTCGAAAGCTTTCTCTGCATCTATTGAGATGATCATATGGTTTTTCTCCTTCAGTTTGTTAATATGGTGTATCACATTGATTGATTTGCGTATATCGAAGAATCCTTGCATTCCTGGAATAAACCCCTCTTGATCATGGTGTATGATCCTTTTAATGTGCTGTTGGATTCTGTTTGCTAGTATTTTGTTGAGGATTTTTGCATCTATGTTCATCAGTGATATTGGCCTGTAGTTTTCTTTCTTTGTGACATCCTTGTCTGGTTTTGGTATCAAGGTGATGGTGGCCTCGTAGAATGAGTTTGGGAGTGTTTCTCCCTCTGCTATATTTTGGAAGAGTTTGAGAAGGATAGGTGTTAGCTCTTCTCTAAATGCTTGATAGAATTCGCCTGTGAAGCCATCTGGTCCTGGGCTTTTGTTTGTTGGAAGATTTTTAATTACAGTTTCAATTTCAGTGCTTGTGATTGCTCTGTTCATATTTTCTATTTCTTCCTGATTCAGTCTTGGCAGGTTGTGCATTTCTAAGAATTTGTCCATTTCTTCCAGGTTGTCCATTTTATTGGCATAGAGTTGCTTATAGTAATCTCTCATGATCTTTTGTATTTCTGCAGTGTCAGTTGTTACTTCTCCTTTTTCATTTCTAATTCTATTGATTTGAGTCTTCTCCCTTTTTTTCTTGATGAGTCTGGCTAATGGTTTATCAATTTTGTTTATCTTCTCAAAGAACCAGCTTTTAGTTTTATTGATCTTTGCTATCGTTTCCTTCATTTCTTTTTCATTTATTTCTGATCTGATTTTTATGATTTCTTTCCTTCTGCTAACTTTGGGATGTTTTTGTTCTTCTTTCTCTAATTGCTTTAGGTGCAAGGTTAGGTTGTTTATTCGAGATGTTTCCTGTTTCTTAAGGTGGGATTGTATTGCCATAAACTTCCCTCTTAGAACTGCTTTTGCTGCATCCCATAGGTTTTGCGTCGTCGTGTCTCCATTGTCATTTGTTTCTAGGTATTTTTTAATTTCCTCTTTGATTTCTTCAGTGATCACTTCGTTATTAAGTAGTGTATTGTTTAGCCTCCATGTGTTTGTATGTTTTACAGCTCTTTTCCTGTAATTGATATCTAGTCTCATAGCATTGTGGTCGGAAAAGATACTTGATACAATTTCAATTTTCTTAAATTTACCAAGGCTTGATTTGTGACCCAAGATATGATCTATCCTGGAGAATGTTCCATGAGCACTTGAGAAAAATGTGTATTCTGTTGTTTTTGGATGGAATGTCCTATAAATATCAATTAAGTCCATCTTGTTTAATGTATCATTTAAAGCTTGTGTTTCCTTATTTATTTTCATTTTGGATGACCTGTCCATTGGTGAAAGTGGGGTGTTAAAGTCCCCTACTATGATTGTGTTACTGTCGATTTCTCCTTTTATGGCTGTTAATATTTCCCTTATGTATTGAGGTGCTCCTATGTTAGGTGCATAAATATTTACAATTGTTATATCTTCTTCTTGGATTGATCCCTTGATCATTATGTAGTGTCCTTCTTTGTCTCTTCTAGTAGTCTTTATTTTAAAGTCTATTTTGTCTGATATGAGAATTGCTACTCCAGCTTTCTTTTGGTTTCCATTTGCATGGAATATCTTTTTCCATCCCCTTACTTTCAGTCTGTATGTGTCTCTAGGTCTGAAGTGGGTCTCTTGTAGACAGCATATATATGGGTCTTGTTTTTGTATCCATTCAGCCAGTCTGTGTCTTTTGGTGGGAGCATTTAGTCCATTTACATTTAAGGTAATTATTGATATGTATGTTCCTATTCCCATTTTCTTAATTGTTTTGGGTTCGTTATTGTAGTTCTTTTCCTTCTGTTGTGTTTCTTGCCTAGAGAAGTTCCTTTAGCATTTGTTATAAAGCTGGTTTGGTGGTGCTGAACTCTCTCAGCTTTTGCTTGTCTGTAAAGATTTTAATTTCTCCATCAAATCTGAATGAGATCCTTGCTGGGTAGAGTAATCTTGGTTGCAGGTTTTTCTCCTTCATCACTTTAAGTATGTCCTGCCACTCCCTTCTGGCTTGTAGAGTTTCTGCTGAGAGATCAGCTGTTATCCTGATGGGGATTCCCTTGTGTGTTATTTGTTGTTTTTGCCTTGCTGCTTTTAATATGATTTCTTTGTGTTTAATTTTTGACAGTTTGATTAATATGTGTCTTGGTGTATTTCTCCTTGGATTTATTCTGTATGGGACTCTCTGTGCCTCCTGGACTTGATTAACTATTTCCTTTCCCATATTAGGGAAGTTTTCAACTATAATCTCTTCAAATATTTTCTCAGTCCCTTTCTTTTTCTCTTCTTCTTCTGGAACCCCTATAATTCGAATGTTGGTGCGTTTAATGTTGTCCCAGAGGTCTCTGAGACTGTCCTCTGTTCTTTTCATTCTTTTTTCTTTATTTTGCTGTGCAGCAGTTATTTCCACTATTTTATCTTCCACCTCACTTATCCGTTCTTCTGCCTCAGTTATTCTGCTATTGATCCCATCTAGAGTATTTTTTATTTCATTTATTGTGTTTTTAATCGATGCTTGATTCGTCTTTAGTTCTTCTAGGTCCTTGTTAACTGTTCTTTGCATTTTGTCTATTCTATTTCCAAGATTTTGGATCATCTTTACCATCATTATTCTGAATTCTTTTTCAGATAGACTGCCTATTACCTCTTCATTTGTTAGGTCTGGTGGGTTTTTATCTTGCTCCTTCTCCTGCTGTGTGTTTTTCTGTCTTCTCATTTTGCTTATGTTACTGTGTTTGGGGTCTCCTCTTTGCAGGCTGCAGGTTCGTAGTTCCCGTTGTTTTTGGTGTCTGTCCCCAGTGGCTAAGGTTGGTTTAGTGGGTTGTGTAGGCTTCTTGGTGGAGGGGACTACTGCCTGTGTTCTGGTGGATGAGGCTGGATCTTGTCTTTCTGGTGGGCAGGTCCACGTCTGGTGGTGTGTTTTGGGGTGTTTGCGGACTTTTTATGATTTGAGGCAGCCTCTCTGCTAATGGGTGGTGTTGTGTTCCTGTCTTGCTAGTTGTTTGGCATAGGGTGTCCAGCACTGTAGCTTGCTGGTCGTTGAGTGAAGCTGGGTGCTGGTGTTGAGATGGAGATCTCTGGAAGATTTTCGCCGTTTGATATTATATGGAGCTGGGAGGTCTCTTGTGGACCAGTGTCCTGAAGTTGTCTCTCCCACCTCAGAGGCACAGCACTGACTCCTGGCTCCTCAATTTGGGATGATTTGTTGTCTATTCATGTATTCCACAGATGCAGGGTACATGAAGTTGATTGTGGAGCTTTAATCCGCTGCTTCTGAGGCTGCTGGGAGAGGTTTCCCTTTCTCTTCTTTGTTCTCACAGCTCCTGGGTCTCAGCTTTGGATTTGGCCCCGCCTCTGCGTGTAGGTCGCCGGAGGGCGTCTGTTCTTCGCTCAGACAGGACAGGGTTAAAGGAGCAGCCTCTTCGGGGACTCTGGCTCACTCAGGCCGGGCGGGAGGGAGGGGCACGGAGTGCGGGGCAAGCCTGCAGCTGCAGAGGTCGGCGTGACGTTGCACAAGCCCGAGGCGCGCCGTGCGTTCTCCCAGGGAAGCCGCCCCTGGATCCCGGGACCCCGGCAGTGGCAGGCTGCACAGGCTCCCGGAAGGGCGGTGTGGACAGTGACCTGCGCTCGCACACAGTCTTCTTGGCGGCGGCAGCAGCAGCCCCAGCGTCCCACGCCCGTCTCTGGGCTCCGCGCTTTCAGCCGCGACTCGCGCCCGTCTCTGGAGCTCCTTTACGTGGCGCTCTTAATCCCCTCTCCTCGTGCACCAGGAAACCAAGAAGGAAGAAAAAGTCTCCTGCCTCTTCGGCAGCTCCAGAGTTTTCCCGGACTCCCTCCCGGCTAGCTGTGGCACATTAGCCCCCTTCAGGCTGAGTTCTCGCCGCCAGCCCCAGTCCTCTCCCTGTGCTCTGACCGAAGCCCGAGCCTCAGCTCCAGCGCCGCCCGCCCCGGCGGGGGAGCAGACAAGCCTCTCGGGCTGGTGAGTGCCGCTCGGCACCGCTCCTCTGTGCGGGAATCTCTCTGCTTTGCCCTACCCAGGTATGTGGGGAGTTTCTTGCCTTTTGGGAGGTCTGGGGTCTTCTGCCAGCGTTCAGTAGGTGTTCTGTAGGAGTTGTTCCACGTGTAGCTGTATTTCTGGTGTATCTGTGGGGAGGAAGGTGATCTCCGTGTCTTACTCTTCCGCCATCTTACCCGGAAGTCAAATACATGTACTTTAAAATGAATAACGAAGAAAACAACAGTTAGGTAATATTTTGAATAAACTAATAGTCAAATGAATGAATGAATGGGCAAGTGGGTGAGAAAATGCATAAATACAAGAATAAAGGGATGAGCCTATTATGACATTTTTCATTTGTTTTCCATATCTGTATGTTCCTGACCAAATGTAACTACTGCATATGTTTGACTTTATGCAACTGTGAATGTGGGAGCTGATCAAGCATATACGGTTGGGTATGCAGAGCTGTAGACTATAAATTGGACCAGAATTGTCCCAATTTGGGGAAAAAGGGGCCGAACTTTTACATCCCAGGGTAACTCCCTGGCTGAGGTTCCATCCATGGGTGGGGTCAAGTGGTGAGAAAGGGACAGCTGTGAATTGTTATCAGAACAACAGTCACAGCGACTAGGAGGTAGGGGTACCATTTGGTAAAACTTTTCAATAATACATGAATCTTTAAACATTTAATGGGACAATGAGACACATTTACTGAGATATGTGGGTTTTCACATCCCGAGAATTAAGTAGAACAGTCCCCAGCCCGGGAGGCACTAGACATCTCCCACTTCGGCAGGTTTTCCATGAATTTGATCACAGTATACAAATATCTCCCTTTCTGCATCTTCTCGTTTTTTAATAGGTTGGCAGTTTTGAAGCACATTTTTCTATTCACTCAGCCTTAATTAAATCTGCAAATATAAAAGTGGGGTATTTCTAAAGGTTGTATGATTCCATCTAAATACCATAGCTTAATGCTCCTTTTGATTTATGGAATAATGAATATCTAGAGATAAAATGTAGAAGGCTTTAATAGATCTGAGATATATCAACAAGGAAAGTTGGAAATCTCATGGTTCACTCAATCCAAAATTCTACCTATGAAAATGGTAAAGATATCGATACATGCACTCAAAGCATTAACAGTTAATTTTAACAAGCAATTATTAAGCTTTTCTTAGTACCTACTACCTATTCATATATTCAGCCTACCTTTTATGGTATTAAAGGGAGAGAAATAGATATTTTTAAGTACCTACTAAATGTCAGATGTAATCACGGACAGCTTGGCGTGAGACACTTCACCTAATCAGCACAACAGCTCAGTGTGCTCTAATCTTGCAGACAAGCACACAGAGGCTCAGACAGGGAAATGCCACACAGGGCAGTGCCAGAATTTCAAAGGGAATCCCAAAAGGATTCCTCTCTGGGGCCAAGGACCATGTTCTTTTTTCATCTGCCTTACCATTTCATATTTCAATGTATCCTAAACTATTCTTTCAAATTTAAATGGAGCTCTCCTACTGCTAGAATTCTACAAGTGAAACGTCCTTTTTACTTAAAATCAGATTGTTTAGAAATAAATAAAAACAATGAACTGAAACTGAACTTCCGCTTTTGTTTAAAGGAAGACAAAAAAATAAAGCCTGCAAGTACCAATTCTATTTTCACTTGCAATGGGTGGGATCAGAACACTTTCCTTGAAAACAAAAACCAGAAATGATATTCCGTTAGTTTAATCTATGAGGTTTTGTATTTTCCTGAAGCTTCAGCTCTGAAATGGCCAGTTTCTTCCTATGTGGCTGCTGAATTTCTATTTGGATTTCTTCCCAGTTCAACATTGGTCATCATCCTCCTAGTAGACATTCCCAGGGTGAGTGGCTCTTGTCTACTTGCGTGAGGTCTTGGACATGTCTCTGTGACTTAATGGATCACATATACTCCTACTGTCAATGTCTGAGAAACTTAATTTCATTTCATATGGTCACTCCAAGAGGTTCTTCTAATGACTGAAATGTGTGAGGACAGCTTATTTGTACTTTTTGCCTTTTCATTTTTTAATTAGGATATTAAAGGGACAGAATCATATCAGCCATTTGTATGCTCATTGTAATAAAGCTAACAGCAATCAAATCAATTTTAAAATGGCCAATTAGGGAAATACAATCCCTAATTCATAAGTTCAAGGTAATTTAAATAGGAACAACCAGCTTGCATAATAAAGATAGTCTAATAGTTACTTATCTTCACATGTTTTATTTAGCAATACTTATACATACTGTTGTGCATGCTTTATGAATCTTAACTCATTTAATACCTCTGACAGTCTCATTACTATAGCACGTCTAAATTATCACCTATTTACAGGTGAAGAAACTGAGTGACAGAGAGTTAAGTGACTTGCCTAAGGCCACACAGTTTGTAAGGGATGGATCAGAGATTTAAAACCAGGCAATTTGCCTTACCTCCCGTATTTGTTCTGCTCTGTCCCCATCAGTGAACTAAGGTGTTGTTTCATCCTTTACAACACCTTTATTTCCTCCTTTTGCATGGTAGTGCTAGGAGAGGTGAACTACATTAACAAGAGAGAGAAAACAAAGACTTACTTATATACAGTTGGCCTACACTGCAGAGGATGTGGTGCAGATGAAATTCTACCTAAAGATATGATGATGCCAGACACAGGGGAGAGTGATGGCCAAGGAACATAGGAGGAAAGTTAAAGGAGAAGATGCCATTTCGAGTATCCGTATGGGGTCTGACATTGGAAATGAAAGGCCATGAGTGCTAGCAATAAAAAAATTTCCATCATGGCCCAGACCCCTTACCTGCCAAGGAACAAGCTTGGATTCTTACTACTAAAGGAAGGAGTCATTACACCTTTCCAGTCATTTCAGAGCATAGAAAACAGTGTTACATGAGGGGCTTTGATATTTTTTCACCAAATGACCTTATAAGGTAGAATTATTTTTCATATCCGTTCTGTAGATAGGTTCACTGAGCTTTAGAGATAGAATGCTGTTGTTTAAAGGTTCACAGCCATTAAGATAAGACTGAAATCCTCATTTAAATGTCGGACTTCTATTTTAGGAGAGCTCTCCTCTTAGGCTGTTTTGAAAATAACCAACCCACCTTAAAAGCACAATTGTGTAAGAAGAGGATGATTTTCCATATAAAGTCCAGTGATAGATTACCTTTGGTTACCTTTCATGGCTTCTTCTTTCATTTCTATAATTATAAAAGTAAAGGCATTACATTTGAAGTTGATTCTTAACCAGTTACAACCATTCTGTGCCTTTATTCAGTCCTGAATTACCCTAAAGAGAGAGTGGGTCGAAGAATAGTTTCCCCCAAAGCCTTGGAATTCAGTCAGAAGCATATTTTTCAGCAAACCTGTTGTTTGATAAAATACTCCCCTCTTTTCATGTATTTTCCCCTTGACATTCCTCTGTGCCCCAAAGTTAGGCTATAAATGTGGCATCTACTTTTGAGACCTTGGTTCTCGATCATATCTATGCTACTAAAAAAGGAAAGAAAACTCATTATGAAGCTTCACTTATAATTCTGGCAATGAAAATTATGAGAAGTGTTGCAACCAATTTCAGCTAAGCATTTTCTTTTTATCATCTTGAATGTGTAATTAATTATGGCACCTGGGTTATACAAAAGTTGCGACTTTCAGGTTTTGTCAGGTTTTGTAAGCAGAGGTTACTCAGATCTGAGTATTACAATACCACCTACCCTTTAGAGATTGACATGTAATTTGGTCAAAACTTTCCAATTGTAATCCATAATGAAGGCAATAAGAGGTAACTAAATGGCAGATAATCCTTTCTGGGTTGATAGGTGTTTAAAAATATTAGTCCAGATAAACATATTGTCAATCCTGCCTTTCATTTTAAATGAATCCCATTTCTTTTGTTTGCATTTAAATTCACTTTAAGGAGTCACAAATAAAATATATTATATCATAAGAATCATAAAATGCAGGTGTTGGGATGAAAGAGCATCTTAGCAGCTGCATTTTATGGGGACATAAAGGAGATATATAATACAGTTAAAAGAAATTTGTTTTGCCTTTGTTTTCTCTGAGAAAAAGTTCAAAAGTATTTGGTCCCTCTAGAAATAAACATGTAAACTAGTAATGTGTTCAAAAATAAAATGGGGAAAAAGAAGAAAAGATAAGGAAAGCATTGCTTGAGAGTAGGAATACTCATGTATGCATGTCACACGTAAGATACTTTAATAAATGACATTATAAATATAAAACATGCCGATAATTAAGAATGTGCATAGATCACTGCCATTTATTACTTTCTAGAATATTTGTGTTTCTAAGAAATCAAGGTGGGCTACATAACTAAAACTAATCACCACACCTAGAACTTGTGCCTTGCTTTTGTACATCTGAGTTGCAGGTGTACTTATAAAACCCTGCCAGAGACAATGACAGACTAGTCCTGGGTCAGATTTGGCATCATTTAGGACTCAAACACATGCAAATTTGTAGATCAAACACAGTCACGATCAATCCAAGTCTGTTACTGGCAGCCATGGCATTAAAGTAATGTTAAGAGAATGTCTCCAACAAAGCAAAATCAGAGAGGGGGGAAGATCTGTCTGTCCTTGAAGGGGCTTGATGCGTAGAGTTCGGTTCCAGGACCAAGTAAATACCTGTGAGCTTTTTAAGTGGATGCTTCTTTTCTGGTTTGTATTTACTAGCACTTTGATTTCAAATGGTTCTGCAGGCTGACTCAACCTTTTCCTAAGATGGTACAGGTAGAAATGAGCTGACATTCTGAACTTCCTTTAGCTCCTAGGAATGGTGCCTTTGCACACGGACTAACCCTAACCCTCACCCCAACCCTGCTGAAAACCTCCAAGTTTTCTGCTAAAAAGTTATTGTCAGAACTCATCTCTCAGTTCACTCATCAACTGAGCACTTCCAAATTTGATGCTTAAAAACGTTCAACCAAAAAATTTTCTTCTAGACTATTGCTTTTCTTAGGCAAAACAGAATTCTTTTACTAACAGGATAGATTCGAGAACAAAATTGCAAAGCTACTGCATTTGGTCAGTAAGAGTTTTTCTGCAAAGATGTGTTCATTGGGGGCCCTCAGATACACCACATACCATGGACAACAAACTGTCAAGGATCAAAATGCCACACTGGGGCTATGGGGCAAAGGGGTGGTAACAGCTGGATTAGATACTTTCTTTTTAGATGTGAGAAAAGCAATGGAATAATATCAGCTTGTTGAACTTACTTTCTGGATCAGAGGACCATTTGAGGAAAGTGACATTACAGGGTGTAAGATGACTGTCTCTAAAAACAAATGGGAAGAAAATGGGGAAGGAAACAACCAAAGGAATGAGAGCAATTGTGCAACCTTGTGGTTTGTTTATGTTATCTTCTCTAATATTCATAGCCATCCTGCGAGGTAGAGCTGTTATTGCCACTTACAAATGACCAACCTGAGGTTCAGTAATATATATTTTAATTTCAGCTGAGCCACTCTTCCCATATTGCTCTTTAGTTGTGTTTATACATCCAAGACCTTGTAGGAGAGGGGAAAATAGCTCATTCTCATATAGCTTATTGTCACATCACTCAGAGACACCCTCAAAATTCTAATTTTTAGTTCTTGCTGATGTTCATATTTGGGTCACAATTAGCCTCAGATGATTTCTGATGTGTGTTCACAAAAGAAAAATAAAATAAAGACAATCACATGATAGTTACTGACTGAACATTTCCCATCCATCGAATTATGGTAAATTTTAATGTAAAGATCTAAAATGTGTTTTTGAACAGACTTGTGGTTGCCAAGGGGGAGAGGGTTGGAGGAGGGATGCAGTGTGAATATGAGATTAGCCGAAGCAAACTACTATATGTAGAATGGATAAACAACAAGGTCCTACTGTATAGCACAGGGAACTATATTCAATATCCTGAGATAAACCATAATGGAAAAGAATATGGAAAAGGATGTATACATATGTATAACTGAATCACTTTGCTGTACAGTAGAAATTAACACAGCATTATGAATTAACCATACTTCAATAAAATAAAATCTGCTCTTTAAATACTTCCAATTATGTGACTCAATATTCAGAATGGATGGAAAAAAAATATAAGTGTTCTCTGGAGCCCTGAAAATTTAATTGGAAGTCTGACATATTTTTTATATTTTTGTCATACCATTCTAAATATCCCCTTCAAATTTAGCTGGAATCTATAAATCCATTTTTATTTCATGAGGTAACAAATGAATAGACATTAATGTAGAAACATACTTTTAGTTCTATGCTTTGGCATCAAACCTCACCAAGACCATAAAAGTTGGCCAGAATATTTTCCATAAAATAAGGTGAGACCTTTTATTTTGATCTCAAGGAAGAGGAGAAAGATGAGAGGAAATTTAAAAGTGGAGTAAAGCTAGAGGAAAAGGCGAGGTGAAGAGGAGACAGACAATTCCATGGTGGGAATGAAGAGGCTTTTTAAGCTGGATGTGGGCAAATGCTCCACTTGAAGCTGCTTGTCTTGCTTTCTGGTTACTGGCTCCATCTTGTGATAATTTTGAATTGATATTAATGAAGGGACTGAACTGTTTGGGTGAATGTAACATGAGTTGTGGAGATGGTCCCAATACTGAACAGCAGCCTGAAGCTGGCATGGACAGTTAATGAAGATGCCCAGATTTGCTAACGAGTAAGGAAGGTCCTGAGCTTCTGAGAGAATATTTAATTAATGTCTCTCTAAGCCCCTTTTTAGCTCAGGGACTAGAAGACCTCCACTGACATCTTGATTGCATACATATTACATGTAAGTACACATACACACATATACATGTATTATGTGTTTATTAAAGCTATGTCTTTTACATGCCTTATTTAGTCCTTGTAATAATTTTTGAAGTAAATTTTTTTCCTATCCTCTTTCTTACACATGAAAAAACAGGGCATAGAAAAGTTAGATGCAGCCTTGAAAATACGTATATTTAGAAAATAATAGACTCAAATGCAGATGTATCTGATTCCAAAGCCCACATTCCAAAATGCTATGATATTTGCACTAAATTTTTCTGATTTAAATAAATTAATAACAATAATCATAGCAAACACTTTTTATGTGTTTTATACACTTACTCTGTACCAGTACTCTTTTAAGAATATTTGCTAACTCATTAAGTCTCAATAATCATGATATATTATTAATATCCTACTTTTATACAGTATGCACAGAGATTCAGAACCAGCTCAAGGTCACAATGCTAAGCAGAGGAGGATCCAGGATGTCAGCACAGAAAGTAGCTCTGGTGGCTGTGTCCTTTATTCCTTTGCTTCAAAGCATCTCCTGCATGTAATAAAAACCACTTGAAAGTTGTGTATCATGTAAAAATATCTGTTACTTAAATATTAGATTGCCATCTCAGACTTCAGGCCAGAGTCTAACACCAAAAGTAGTGTTCTTTCTACTAAATTAGTGGTTCTCAGACTTTTGATTTCAAAGGTTCATAAAATAAGATTTAAATAATACCATCTGATAATACTGTATGCCTAGTTGTAAATTCCTAAGAGTGTATACATTAAAATATCTCATCACAGAAAAAAATGTGTGACTATGGTGAGAGATGTTAACTAGATTTATTGTGGTGATCATTTCACAATACATACAAATATTAAAGCACTGCGTTGTATACCTGAAACTAATGTAATGATTACATCAATTATATATCATTTTAAAGTGAGTCTACAACTAAATGTCCATTTTAGAGGTCACTTCCAACAGCCTATCTGGTTAGCAAGAGAGTGATTAATATTTTCACAAAACTTCATACTTCAAATTCATAGCTATTCAAATTATGAAGCTTTTAAATTCTGTTTAGTCCAATTAATTCAAAGTTAATATCTTAAAAGTAGCTAAGAGACCCCTGACATAGTAGCGAATACATTTTAATAATGTTCGTATCAATAACAATCCTTTAATGCTACTAGTCTCTTCAAAAGGAAGTGAAAGAGTCAATAATTTTTAAATCCATATTTTCCTCCCAAAGCACAGTGCCTGCAGTATAGCTGGCTAAAAGGCAAATACGAACTTAATAGAAGCTTGAAAAAGCTTCCTTATCAATTTTTGATCGAATTTAAATACAGAATTTAAAATAAACTCTAAAAATAAATTTATAAGAAAAAGAGCAATAGGACACAATTTATAAATATCTCTCCCATCCTCTAGTTGGAATGTTCAAACACTTCTAGCAAGAGTCCATAAACATATTAAAGTACTATAGAGTAAATGTAACAAACACAAAAGGAAGTCGCTCTTTACTGCAGCCTTCTGGCAACACTAAAGCAGGAACACTTCATCTCAGAAGTTGAAAATCTAAACCTTCCACAGCCTACATGGTATTTTGATACATAGCTTAATGCTGGGAGGACTTCTGGATCCTAAATTCAGTCAGTCAATCAAGACACCATCTCCCCTGATCACCGTGTAAAAGAAGACAACATGAACATCAAAATATACAAAAAGGCATCCTGTTTTTTTTCTATTTTCCTCATTTTGTCATTTTTCTTTATCATCATCAATGAATCTTCTTTATAAGAGAGTCACTTAATTACTGTCTGCTGATTGGATGGCTCGGTGACAGATGATACTGTGGTGTATTAAGAAACAGCATCCTGGCCTTTAGAGAACTCTCTCTGAGACCAAGAGAAGAAGGGAGTCACATGTGAAAAGTAAGCTAGTGCCATGGTGATAGGAACAGGGTCCCCTTGTAGGGAGCCAGGCTCTGCCTCTCTGCCCAGGCCACAGGCCCTGGGAAGAGGCCCTGAACCCTCAAGACCAGATGTTTAAATTATGTCCTGATCGTTAATTTAATAACCCTCCCTTTCATGTGCTTTAAAGCAAAATGCAGCTTAAAACCCCAGTGGTAAGCAAACATCATCCAACTTCCTTGCAGATCATTTTCTGGAGAAAACAAATGGCACATTTAGTCTTCTGTCACTTTTGTACGTGTCCAAAATGAGGCCTTGGAAGGCAGCCCAGATATTGGTTCCTCTTTAGAGAAGATTAATTCATTACTCTGTGGGTTTGATTATTAGACTGATGCTGCAAATACTGGTTTGTTAATTAATTTTTAAAAAGAGTATTTCAGCTCAGCTTTAGAGTTGAGAAAATTCATCTCACTAAATGTCACATGAGAATGGGAAGAAAGAGGTTCAATTTTTAGATCTCAGTGCCATAATTAATTTTCCCAAATATAGATTTCTTACCAAAAAAAAAAATTACACGGAATTTTGTTCTTTAGATATATGTTTTTCAGAAATACTAAACTTAAAAAGTTAAAAGGAAGTGTGAATTTAAACATTTTTCATTAAACTGCAGAAGTGACCACCTATAAGTATTTAATTTGTGATTTTATGATTAATAATATTGCTACACTCTTCATTTTTTTTTGTTTATACATATAAAGAGTTTGCTCAAAAGTCTTTACCAGAGATTTCCATAAACACTATTCTCTCAAAAGCACATTCCATACTAATTGTCTACCTTATTCTTAACATAGGGACAGACCCCATTCCCTTTTTTTTTTTTTTCTGAGCTCCCTTTATCTGATCCTTTGGATTTTCCCACAGATCACCAATATTTTGTACACTGTACTGATGATGTTATACAGTTCACCACTTTTGAAAATAAAAATCCCTTTTTGATTGTGGTCACAACTGAAAGAAATTATTTTATTAACAAGCCCCATGACAGCAGATCCTTAGAAATGCCAGTACTCAACTCTTGTCAAATATCTGATGGGAATTTATATGTTGTCATAGAACACTCTTAAAAAATCCTGCAGCCTCTTCAACCATGTTTCCCTCATCTTGAGCTTTAATACAGAATTAAATGACAACTAGAGACTTCAATTCAATGTCAGTTTTGTGGGAGAATTACCCTTATAAAAAACTGTGTCTCCTTCTACTTAGTTATTATCTATTCATCAAAATATTGTTCCACCCATCCATACATATATCCATCTATTCATGAAAATAATACTTGGTCTAATCTTCCAACATAGGAGAATCGTGGTAAAAACGGAGAAGCCCAACTTTATTATCATAAAAAATAAATCTTTATTTTATAACTAGAGCAGAAATTGAATTAACTTTCTCCTTTTTAAGTGGAAGTGATGTTACCAGAGTCAGTTAGACTTACATTCAAGCAAACAGGTGAAGGAACTATTCAGAGATGAGGTTGAAGAAACAAGGGGAATTGCTCATTGACCTAAGTTCTAGAAACACAGGAGAAAAATCTGCGGGAATTGGGAGTGAGAGAGTCGGGGCTGGTACTTAGAGGTGTACATCCCTGTACCAATGATGAAGATACATGGATATGTGTTGTCAGAGATCATGGAAATAAATGACATGTGAGGATTAATATCTTGGTTATGTATTGGGAGGTAGGGAGGCAGTTTTGTGTGGAAGATCAGTTCTAATTTTAACTCCTACTAGGTTATGTTTCTGGAGGTGAGAGGTGGGGAGCTAGAGGCCCACCAAACAGACGGACAGTTCTGTTCCTTCAAACATGCTGGTGGTGGTGTCAGGGCAATAAAATAGCATACCTATCACAGGAAAACAAGTGCCTCAAAAATAATACCAGGATGAAAAGTTTGCACAGGAGCATGTTCTGATCTTTGAAAGAATCCTACTTAATTTCTGATGTGCACGGAAGATTAAAAAAAGGACTCCGGCTTCCCTGGTGGCTCAGTGGTTGAGAGTCCGCCTGCTGATGCAAGGGACACAGGTTCGTGCCCTGGTCCGGGAAGATCCCACATGCCACGGAGCGGTTGTGCCCGTGAGCCATGGCCGCTGAGCATGCATGTCCGGAGCCTGTGCTCCACAACAGGAGAGGCCACAATAGTGAGAGGCCCGCGTACTGAAAAAAAAAAAAAAAAAAAAAGAAGAAGAAGAAGGACTCAGCCCGTTTTTTTTACTTTAGCTCAGAGGATGAAGGTTTCAGGCAGTACCCTTCAGCAAATCGTGGTTGTGAGACATTCAGAAAGCATGCAATACTCTCAGAATGCCTTTTCCCCACGTTTGGTTCTCAGTGAACTAAAATTAAAAAAAAAAAAAATTGGAAATCTTATCAAGTTTCCATCAGCTCATCAATATTCTTTTAATCTTCCATGTTCAGCAGTTTAATTTAGTTGATGTTTCTAATTTACATAGAGACAACATTCTTAATCGATTTAATCCCAGATTCTTTCTAGCAAGACTATTACTATTTATTGATTTTCATTAATATATGCAGACCTTGAATTTCAGCTTTGAAAGCCAGAAATTCTCCTTTTGGGTGGTCTTTCCTTTTGAACCAGATTATGAGTTTTCTTTCTGTGCCTACTTATGGCAGCCTAAACAATTTATTCATTTATTCATTCATTTACTCAAAATATGTATTGAGGACTTATTATGTCCTAAGCAGTATACTGGGTTTGTTTGTTGGGAAAAAATGATAGTAAACTACAATAGCAAGGGTGGAGTAGTGAGGAAACATATCTCTTATGAAATAACATTTAGGTTGAGCCCTGAAGAATGAAAGCAATCTTTTATAGGAAGAATAGAATGCAGGCATTTCCAAGAGGAGGGAAGCATACATGTAAAATTCCTTTCCTGTATGGAGATGGGGACCACAGGGGGAATGGGATGGAAAGTGTTGGAGGGTTTGGCAGAGATCTGTATATGTGGAACTTTAGAGGCCATGATGAGTAAAGTGGATATTATTCAGTATGTGAAGAAAACAAATGGAAACACTGTAGACAGGAAAATAACATGATTCTATGTGACAAGAAATGCTTAGAATGACAGTTCTCCTGTCAAACAGTTATCACCGCATGCTTTAGAGTCAGAATAATCTAGTTAGAAACCCCACTATAAATACCTACCTGTCACACAATATATTTAAATTATTTGGTTTTTAGATGTTATCTGTAGAGGGGAATGATGATAATTTTTGGCATTGCTTAAATGATTGAGGACATTGTAAAGAGTATAGCCTGATGCTGGCAAAAAGTAGACAATCAATTTGTGAATTTTCTTTAATTTTCTAAATAATTCATAATTTATGTTAGCTAATTCTAGCTTTGTAGGGATGTAATGTAAATAATGATTGCAGGACATTTTATTTCATTTAGAGAGGCGAGCAAAACAAATTTATACAGTCCTTTAGCCACTACCACAATCAAAAAATAAAACAGCTCTATCACACTAAAGAAACTATTCCATGTCCCCTTTTAATCAATTCCTTTCCTCCACCAGAGGAGAGGTCCCTGACAATCTGATTTTTGTCTCTACTGGTTTGTCTTTTCTATTAAAATGTCATTTAAATAAAATCTTGTAATAAACTGTCTTTTATGTCTAACTTTTTTCACTTGGTATAATGCTTTTGAAATGTATCTCTATTGTTGCTTATATCAATAGTTCATTTTTATTGCTGTGAATATTACATTTTATAGATATGTCATAATTCAATTCACCGGTTGATAAACACTTAAGTTGTTTTCAATTTTTGGCTCTTTTGAATAAAGCTGCTATAAACATCTGTTTATAGGTTTTGTGGAGACGTTTTCATTTCTATAGGGTAAGTTTCTAGAAGTGGGATTGCTGAGTCTCATGATGATGTTTAACATTATAAGAAACTGTCCAAGTTCTTTCCAAGGTTTTTGTACCATTTGACATTCACAAGAGGAGTGTATGAGAGTTCCAGTTGCTCTGCATAATCACCAGCACTTGATATTGTCTTTCTTTTCTTCTCTTTTCTTTTCTTTTTTTTTTTTTTAAGTTTTGGTGAGTCCAGTTGAATTGTAATGGTGTCATCTTTTAAAGATGTAGGTCAATTCAGGTTGTGACCATACCAAATTTAATTATTTGAGTCAAATAATCTAATATATCCTTCTTTTCTTTCATTCTAACTTCCATTCATTCTATAAACATTTACTTGGCACCTACTAAGAGTCCTTAAGGAGTTTACATTCTAATGATAATAGAATGTGACAACTGCTAGAAAGAGACAGTGGCTTTATGAAAATACAACATTTGCACAAAAAAAAGATTTGCCTAACTTGGACTAAGCTAATCTTAAAAGATAAGAGGGTATTTCCCTATGTAGGAAGATGAAGACAATCCAGACAGATGACAGCATAGAAATGCCCAAAGGGATTAGCCATTTTTAGGTTTCATAGAGTTAAGTTCAAAACTGAGTACAACACTGTCTTGATTACTGTAGCTATGTAGTATAGTCTGAAGTCAGGGAGCCTGATTCCTCCAGCTCCGTTTTTCTTTCTCAAGATTGCTTTGGCTATCAGGGTCTTTTGCATTTCCATACAAATTGTGAATTTTTTTGTCCTAGTTCTGTGAAAACTGCCAGTGGTGGTTTGATAGGGATTGCTTTGAATATATAGATTGCTTTGGGTAGTAGAGTCATTTTCACATTGTTGATTCTTCCAATCCAAGAACATGGTATATCTCGCCACCTGTTTGTATGATCTTTAATTTCTTTCATCAGTGTCTTATTGTTTTCTGCATACAGGTCTTTTGTCTCCTTGGTGGTATGGACTTATATATATTACCAAATGTAAAATAGATAGCTAGTGGGAAGAAGCCACATAGCACAGGGAGATTAACTCAGTGCTTTGTGACCACCTAGAGTGGTGGGATAGGGAGGGTGGGAGGGAGGGAGACACAAGAGGGAAGAGGTATGGGAACATATGCATATGTATAACTGATTCACTTTGTTATAAACCAGAAACTAACACACCACTGTAAAGCAATTATACTCTAATAAAGATGTTAAGGGCTTCCCTGGTGGCTCAGTGTTTGAAAGTCTGCCTGCTGATGCAGGGGACACGGGTTCGTGCCCCGGTCCGGGAAGATCCCACATGCCATAGAGTGGCTGGGCCTGTGAGCCATGGCCGCTGAGCCTGCGTGTCCAGAGGCTGTGCTCTGCAACGGGAGAGGCCACAACAGTGAGAGGCCTGCGTACCACAAAAAAAAAAGGATGTTAAAAAAAAAACTGAGTATACAGATATTGCTTACTGGTGACTTTGTTCTCTTTATCTAAAAGAGAAAATGTAGGAGTAGGGAGCAGTTGAACATCTCAAAATAGAAATTATCCTTGCAGAATATCCTTCTAATATGTATGCCCTTTTTCATATTACAAAAGACTTTCCCTATTATGGAGTAATTACATATTTTTCTCAGTGGCACTTGAAAGAAACTGGCATTATTCAACCTCTCCTTACTTTCCAAAATTTGTTTTTTAATGTACTTTATCTATAGCTAGAATAAAGTCCTAGATCACCAAGGACAAACTAATACATTTTCTGCTCCCAACTGACTGGTTTCCTAATTGCCTATCCTCAGACTTATTAAGCTCATTCCAGGTTGGGTGGACAATTTGAGCCAGTATCGATCACTTTTCTTCTTGGTGATATACACACCTTATGGTTGTAATCTATCTTTAGATATGCAAGTTTATACAATGGGTATATTATTTACACATTTTTCTTTAACTATGTTCTCAAATTATGCCTAAAACAGGAATACAGAAGAAACTCATTGTTGTAGAGGGGGAAAAGTATTTAATTTAGAGTCAGAAGAAATTTAACCCAGTGCCCAGAAATATGGTACAAAAAACACCAATTGAAGTAGGACAAAAACAGAAATCACAATTAATTCAATACATTTATCTTATGACATTATGAGTATATGTATTCATAAGCATATTCTAAATTTAGTAATATATTTTAACTACTAAATTAAATTAAATTAAACTTATTCATTGGAAAAATGGTAGCTTAGAATGTCTTCTTAAACTCCTCCCTAAAATGAAATATGTAACAAAAATAAAACAAATGTAGATAAAAATCCCCATTGCATCAGTCAGATAAGTCTGCAGTAACAAACAGGTCCCAAATTCAGTGGCTTACAACAAGTATTTAAGTTCTGATTCACATTAAATACTGACTGCAGTTTAATGTGGTTCTACTGCACATAATTTTTAGTCTGTAATCCAGATCCATATCTGGAGATAATAGAAGAAATGATCTGACATTATAGTGAGAGGAAAGTCTTGTTATGGCTCCTGAAACAGAAAACGGGTTGCTAATGGGCTTTCCAGAAAACAAAAGAAAACCACAGAAACAAAATTCTCTTGTGGAACAACTCATGAACGCCTGTCATTCTCTTTCTTTTGCTTAATAAATTTAAATCATTCAGGCCTTCACATTAAACTCAAAATGTAGAAGTCTAAAATCTAACAGTGTCTAGGAAAATATAAAAGCACGTCCAAGAAGAAACTGAACAATATTTTGAGACAAATAGTAGGCTGTGTTGTGTTGGCAATAGAAATTTGAAAAAAACAAAAACAAAAGCATAGTTCTTATGAAGAAATTTTAAAGCATAAAAGAAGAATATATATATATATATATATATATATATATATATATATATATATATATATATATATATATGCAAAAGGCAGATGAAAAGGACTCTTGGAGATTAACTCCATAAATCAGAATAAAATTGTACACAGAAACTACTTTATATGTACATCAAAGAAGCGTGACCTTGATGATTAATGAGACAGGACAACAAATTGAGATAAATTTGAAGTCAACTGAGTTAAAAAAAGAAAATAATAAGTTGGGAAAATAGTTCCAGTGAATAATTTACAACTATCTAAAAAATAGTAAGGGGTGAAATTGAAATGGCAGAAAATTGAATTAGAGATGTGCAGAAGGATGGCTTGAAAAAGGATAGATTCTAAAACCCATGTTAAAATGCAAACCAATAGATGGAGAAGGTGATGAAAATGTCATTGCTTGAGCATGTGCTGAATATCTAGGGCATTAGTGTAGACTTTGTAAATTTAAAAATAGTTGTTATAACTGACTGATACACTGAAAAAGACCTATTGCTGGAGACCAGATATGTATCTGGCAAAAGCTTTCAGGTAACTTTCAAGATAAGTTAATATATTGCAGTATGCAATTCTCTTGAGAAGGAAATCCAATGAATTTAATCTAATAAGAAATACAAATTCAAAAATTCTGCAATATGCCTCTAATATAAGCTTACCCTTGATAATATTTTAAAAGAGATCAAGATCCTTTGACTATATTTTAAAAGGCAAATTGCTACCTTTGTTTTGTGAATAACTGCCAATACCTTATTGTGATTCAGAAGACATTTTATACTCTGAATATGAAGATTTAGAAACCTGCACTTATGGTAATGTAATTTAAGAAAGTGGTACATAACTGTAAGAATATTTTAAAAGGATATATTATCATAAGATAAATGATTGTTATTAAAGATCATTTAGTAACTCTTTTCTCCCCATTTGCATCAAATGTAGTAGGATATTTTTCATTCTTTTTTCATTTTTTTATAAAATTCATGTGATATGGATTACAACACTGTTTTTGAGAACAGAAAGTCAACATCCATAGATTTCTAGGGGAAAAAAATCTATAAGCTATGAATCCTAGATTCAGCCAGTCTAAATTCTACCCTGAGTCTCAAGTTCATACATCTAACCGTGTGTTTGACATTTTCCTCCTTGGCTATCCAATAGGCATTGCAAACTAAATATGCCAATGTTGAACAAATAATCTTTCCTCCTATACCTCCTCACCCACAGGTAATAACAGCTCTACTTCTCAATTGGAGTTGAGAAATTTGGGGTTCTTTCTGACTCCTCTCTTTCTCTCACACTTTATATCTGATAACCAAGAACATTCTATTCTATTCATTCTATTCAGGATGAATTCAGAGTCCTATGTTTTCTGCCATCTTCACTACCCCCACCATGATCATATCACCATGTTTCTCATCCAGACGATTGCAGTATCCTCCTAACTGTTCTCTTGCTGATTACTTTATACCCTTTCTCTCTTCTTTGCTTGGTAGCCAAAGAGACCCATAAAATAAGTCAGATCATGTCTTTCCTCAACTCAGTGCTAGCCAATCACTTCTCATTCAAAGTAGAAGCCAAGGAACTTATAGTGGCCTATGTGATGCTACAAGATGTGACCCCAGTCCCTACTGCCTCTCTGCTATCATTGCCTGTTACTACCCCCCCACCACCAACAACCATGCTCTTAATACTCCAGCCTATGGGTCTCCTTGGTATTACTTGGAGCACCCTGCATTCTTCATGTGGAGCAAGAACATCATGACTTCTCTTCTCCTCCTTCTGGAACACTCCCTTAACTGATATTGGTGACTCTCTCCCTCATCTCGTGCAGACATTTGTTAAAAGGTCACCTTCTCAAGCAGCAATATCCACAACCACCATGTTTAAAATAACTGAACCTCAGTATTCCCTGAGCCCCTTGGCTGCTTTATTTTTCTTTGCTGCTCTTGTTGGCATCTGCCTTACTTAAATCTTTAATACTTTATTTCATTTATGTCATAGACAATTAAAATATAAAAGCTAGAACAGGAAATTTCACCCATTTTTCCCCTCAAAGCCTGAAAGTGTCTTGCACATAGCAGTACTCAACAACAACAACAAAATTAAATGAATAAATAAATGAACACTTCAAGGCAAAGAGTTAGACCTGACAACTTCAAAAGAATGACCCTAAAAAATACATTTACACTTGCCTTTCTCCCTCAGTTTAGTCTACAGGCTTACGAGATCAAGGTATCTTAAGATCAAAATAAAAAAGATGAGAAGCAAGATAAGAATTGTAGGAAGTTAGTTATCCTGAGACTAAAAAGATGATAAAAATTTCTTTAGAAATGTGTAATATAAATGCTAAGTATGAGTTAAAGAACATACAGACATATTGTAACAACATTAATAAGAGCTGAATATAATAGTTTAAATTACTCAAGCAAAATACATTAAGTTGGAAGGTGGCCACATTAACAAGGAAGTAAATATTTCACAGACATTTCATCTTAGACTGACCAGTAGTTGAGTAAATAAAATATAAACATAGTATATAAATAAAGTATAAACATAGACATACAGTTACATTATTATGATCTCATGACCCAAAAAGTTCACTAAACTTTGCAAGCATTGTAGGATTTCAAATTAAGGGGCAGAAACGATCTGTACCTTTGTGTGTGGAGGAGGTTAGGGGAATCGCTGGTATGTGAAGAGGCAGCATTGGAGAAACAGATGAAATTAATCACAGAAAGTGAAGTAAGAAAATTTAAAAAGAAGGTACAATTTAAAAAGTAGAGTAGGGCTTCCCTGGTGATGCAGTGGTTGAGAGTCCATCTGCCGATGCAGGGGATGTGGGTTCGTGCCCAGTCTGGGAAGATCCCACTGGGCTGGTCCCATGAGCCATGGCCACTGGGACTGCACATCCAGAGCCTGTGCTCCACAACGGGAGAGGACACAACAGTGACAGGCCCGCATACTGCAAAAAAAAAAACAAACAAATAAAACAATGTAGAGTAAATATCTGCTATAAAACGAGAGGACACAATAAAATATTTCAATTATAATAAATATGAAAGGACTAAATTATTCCATTAAACATAGGCAACCTGGAATAAACATCATTTAAATGTAGGTAATTATAAAAAATGATAAATGAAGAATAAAAATAAAAGATGAACAAAGCCACAAAATAATATTAAAATCAAAATTATAAATTGATACAGCCACTATGGAGAACACTATGGAGGTTCCTTAAAAACTAAAAATAGAACTCCCATATGACCCAGCAATACCACTGTGGGGCATATACCCTGAGAAAACCATAATTCAAAAAGAGTCATGTACCCCAGTGTTCATTGCAGCTTTATTTACAATAATCAGGACATGGAAACAACCTAAATGTCCATCGACAGATGAATGTATAAAGAGATGGGGTACATATATACAATGGAATATTACTCAGACATAAAAAGGAATGAAACTGGGTCATTTGTAGAGACGTGGATGGACCTAGAGTCTGTCATACACAGTGAAGTAAGTTAGAAAGAGAAAAACAAATATCATATATTAATACATATATGTGGAATCTAGAAAAATGGTATAAATGGTATATATATATATATATATATATATATATATATATATATATATATACCATTTGTACCATATATATATAGAGAGAGAGAGAGACAGAGACAGAGAGACAGAGAGAGAGTCCACTAGGTGGAATTAAATAGCAGAACAGGTAGAACTAGAGAATAAACTATTGAACATAAAGATCAGATCAGAGACTTATTCAAAAGAAATCATGGAAGGATATATAGACTTTTTTTCAAGCTAGAAATAAGATACAAGAAGAAATGGAAACATCTATAAAGCAGAAATGGAATTACATATACACGGAAATAAATATGTCTATGGAAATATATATAGAGGGAAATATACATATATATGGAAATACACATATATACGGAAATAAGAGGGAAAAACATTTAAAGTAACAATAAGATTTTTTAATTAAAAAAGTTGAAATAACTCAGTTTGAAAGGAATCATAGAATATCAAATACAATGATAAGAATATTTTTTTAGCTATATCCAGTGAAATTTAAGAAGATTAAAAACAAAAGTAAAATGCTGAAATCCTCTTGGCTTTAAAAAACAGATCTTCATAAAGGTTCACTAACCAGATTTTATCAGACATCTCATCAGCAACATGGGACATAGAGGGGAAAAAAAATGTAATACTGTCTTCAAAATTACAATAAGTTTGATCCTGGAATTGCATATTCTTTTAAATGAGGAAAAACAATAAAGGAATTCAGGACTGTAGATTGTTCATTATACAAAACCTCACTTTGAAAATACTTCAGTGAAAAATTTTTAGCAAAATAAAATAAAATAAAATAAAATAAATAAAATAAAATAAAATAAAACCAGAAGAATGCTGTGAAAAAGTAAGAATAAATAAATAAATTTTTAAAATGTGTTGTTGTTTAAAGGAGAAAGAATTTTAAAGCCAATATTGTGTAACGTATAACAAAACACTAAAAGTCCAGTAGATAATACCAGTGTAATGGGGGAGGCACAGTGCAGTAGAAGTCAGTGCAGACTGAGTAGGAGAGAATTCTAAACTGCTTAGTATGTTTGGAGGGAAATACAAACTTTATTAAATTCATCGGGAAAAGGATAAATAGAGCAAATCATTAAAGGAAAAAAATAAAATATATACCTTTCAAATAATCCAAGTAAAATATTTCTATCCAAGTCAGGAAGGAAAAGAGAAAAGCATGGCAATTCAAAAATATATGAATCAAAAAGGCAGAAATGAGTTCTGAGAGTAAGAGAAATTACAGCAAGTGCATAAGTGCATTTAACTTACCACTCAAAAAACTCTCAGTACTATATTGTTCAAGAAAAACAAGACACAATATGTTACCTACAAAAAAACATTTTTAAAAAGGAATACAAAAAAATGGAAAATAACTCAGTAAATATGAAACAATTTTAATATCTTTTAAAATAGAATGAAAACAAGCATTATAAAAGGGGGATTGACAAATACATATTATTAAAGTAGCACATATGTGCTTAACAATATAACCTTCATAAAATGATAAATAACAGAATATACAAGTAAATAAACTATTTAAATATGACACTAAAATTATAAAATAACCTCAAAAAGGAAGAGAGTGAACAAAACTAAGCAATTATACATAAAATTGTAATAGCAAGTTTAGTAATATCTATCTATTGAAATTAATACACAACAAATAGAGAATACAGGTTCTTTTTGAGTACATGATGAACGTACATAAAGTGGAGTATATTCTAAGACAGAAAAAAAAGTCTGAATAACTTTTATAGACTCACCATCATAGAGAATATATTCTCTGACCATAATGTAAAAAATAAGTGTAAGACGAAAATGCAGAAGTAAATAAGCCTCATGTCTGAAAAGAAAAAGTAACTCTTATTTTAACAAAGAAAATTACATAATAAAACCTATTTTTATACAGAAACTGAGCCACAACTAAAGCAAGCTTAGGAAGAAAAAATATTTATATATAGTTTTAAATATTAAATGCATTTATTAGTAAACAAGAAATTCTGAAAATAAATGAGCTGATTTTGAAGAAGACTGCTACTTTTCTAAGAATATTTGCTCTTAGCTTTGTCCCCAGCAACAGAGAGATAATTTGATCATGACTCTCTGGTGAGACTACAATTCCTGGTTCCCCTGGCGGAATATGAACCATAGAATGTGAGTGGGAATGACCTGGACAAGCAAACCTTCTGTTTTTCTTCCTAAATTTGTTTTATGGGGGTATAGTTGCTTTACAATGTTGTGTTAGTTTCTGCTGTACAACGAAGTGAATCAGCTATATGTATACATATATCCCCTCCCTGGTGGACTTCCCTCCCATCCCCCTATCCCACCCATCTAGGTCACCACAGAGCAACGAGCTAAGTTCCCTGTGTTATACAGCAGGTTCCCACTAGCTATCTGTTTTACACGTGGAAGTGCACATATGTCAATCCCAATCTCACAGTTCATCCCACATCCACTCTGTCTACACAGCCACTCTCTATGTCTGCATCTCTATTCTTGCCCTGCGAATAGGTTCATTTGTACCATTTTTCTAGATTCCACATATATGCTTTAATATATGATATTTGTTTTTCTCTTTCTGACTTTCTTCACAGTGTATGACAGACTCTAGGCCCATCCACGTCTCTACAAGTGACCTAGTTTCAGTCCTTTTTATGGTGGAGTAATATTCCATTGTATGTATATGCCACATCTTCTTTATCCATTCATCTGAAAATAAACAAATGGGACCTAATTAATCTTCCTAGTTTTTAATTTACTCTTTATTTTTATTTTATTCTTTATTCTCACTTTCTGTCAAACCAACTCCATTCATCATTTTGAACCCACAATTTCACCAAAATTGTTTTTGCCATGGCTCAGCAATGACTCCATATTGATAAACCCAGTGGTCAGTCTCGAGTCCTCCTTTTATTTGATGTATCAGTAGAATTTGTCAGTTGATCATTTCCTTCTCTTGGATACACATTCTTTATTTGCATTCCCTTTATTGCTTGTATTTCACTGGCCAGATTTGGGAGTTTTAGACTCTCAAATTTGGGGACCTTATAAAGAGTCTTATGAAGGCCATCTAAGAATCGTTTATCTGGGAGATGTTGCCCCTGGGTGGTCTCTTGGGAGTAGGCATATATGAATGCAGAGGTTCTCTGAAATAGTTTTCAGAGCTTGAAAACTATTTCAAGCTGTAGAGAAGCCTCTGAAGCATGATATGTGAAGTGCATGGCATGAGCTTCAGGCAAAACATTGCCAGGTTGCACACCCACAGGGTGGTTTAAGTTGGCACAGAACTGGACTCTGCAGAAGAGGCTGGAGTAAGAAGTGTACAAAACAGATTAAAATGCAGGCAAATCGTGTCTAATAGACCTTCCAAAAAACAGACCAACACTCACCTTGATTTTGTACACATCTATCACCACAGCCATTCTCATCCCAGTAATGGCAAGTTAGTCCTTCTAGCTGATTAGGCAAATATTCTAGTCCACATCCTTGGAATATTCTAAAACCATTAATCTACCAGGAACTCCTCTTGGCTTTACCTTCATAGTGTGCCCCAAACCTTACCACTCTTTATTACCCTCTGTAAGCTAAGTCGTCCTCACCATCACCTCTCCAACAATACACCATCCAGAATGCAGCAGTCAGATCGGTCACTCCTGGCTAAAACCTCATAGCAACTTCTTATCTTACTTAGTAAAGTCCAGTATCTTTGCTGTGGCCTAAAGAACTCACATGTTCTAGCCCTCCCCTTCCTCCACTTACTCCTGCACCTCAGCTTCCAGTCTTTCCTCCTTCCTCTCTCATTCTGCAACATTCTGGCCTCTTAGTTTTCCGTAAAAATAGCAAGCATTTTATTGCTTCAGGGTTTTGGAAGTGGCTGTTCTATCAATAATGTTCATAGCCTCTATCAGTTAGACTTTTGCCCAAATTTTATGTTTTAGTTAACCCTATCCTAAACATTCTAAATTGCAATAAAACTCTCCCATCCAGCTTGATCTGCTCTTATTTTTAATAGCATTCACCCACTTCTGACATATTCTATGTGATAATAATTTACTATGTTACTCTTTACTATATGTCTCCCTTTACATATAGTAAATAGCATAAACTCCATTAGGGACAGGATTCTATATTTTTCACTGATGAATTCCAAGTTACTTAATATTTCTGTGAAATATAATATCTGAAATTATTACTGGCACATAGTAGGTGCTCAATAAATATAAATTGAATGAATAAACAAATGAGACAGTGTGCAGCACTCAGAAAATAATGTTGGAACAGTTGGTTGCTAATGTAGGAACAAGTACTCTGACCTCACACTATTCCAAATGTTAATTGCCATTGGATTAACAACTTAAACATAAAGAGCAAAACTTTACAAGTTTTGAAAGAGGATGTTGGAAATTATCTTTACTACTCCAAGTTCATAGGATTTTCTAAACAAGACAAAATTACACTAACATGGTGAACTATATAAAAGAAATAGGCTCCATACAATTTTTTTAAAGTAAATAACATTAAAATTGATAAGTAAATCTAAGTAATTAAACTTTGAAAATAGTCAAGGAAATAGACAAACAATTGCTAATACAAATAAGTAAAAGAAAAGCTAGAAAAATACACAAAGGAGTAATCAAGACAGGAAGAATAGACAAATGGATCAATGGAACAGAATAGCCCAGAAATAGACCCACATAAATATAGTCAACTGATCTTTGACAGAGGAATGAAGGTAACACAATAGAGTGAATACAGTCTTGTCAACAAATTGTGCTAAAATAACTAGACATCTACATACAAAAAAAAAGAAAATAATCTAGACAGAGAACTTACACTCTTCACAAAAATTAACTTAAAATGGACCATATACCTAAATGTAAAATGCAAAAGTGTATAACTCCTAGAAGACAACAGCAGAGAAAACCTAACTGACCTTGAGTATGGCAATGCCCTTTTAGATACAGCACCAAAGACACAATCTGTGAAATAAATAATTGATAAGCTGGACTTCATTAAAATTAAAAACTCTGCTCCCTGAAAGACAATAGCAAGACAATTAGAAGACAAGTCCCGACTGGGAAAACATATTTGAAAAATACACATTTGTTAAAGAACTGCTATCCAAAATGTCTAAAGAACTTTAAAAAAAACCCTCAATGATAACAAAAAAAAGCCGTATTAAAAAAGTGGGTCAAAAGCCTGAACAGAGACCTCACCAAAGAAGACACACAGATGACAAATAAGTAGATGAAATACGCTCGACATCATGTGTCATCTGGGAAATACAAATTAAGACAATCATGAAATACCTTCACACATCTACCAAAGTGACCAAAATCCAGATCACTGACAACACTGAATGCTGGCAAAGATGTACAGTAACAGGAACTATCCAAAATTGCTGATGGAAATGCAGAATTGTATAGCCACTTTCAAGAACAGTTCAGAAATTCCTTACAAAACTAAACACACTCTTATTCAAAAAATCCAGCAATCATAGTCCTTGGTGTTTACCTAAAGGAGTTGAAAACTTACTTCCACATAACAACCTGCAAAGAGATGTGCATAGTAGCTTTATTCATGATTGCTGATCATTGGAAGCAACCAAGATGTCCTTCAGCAAGGAAATGGCAAATAAAGTGTGGTACAACTAGATAGTGGAATATTAATCAGTGTTGAAAAGAAATGAGCTTTCAAGCCATAAAAAGGCATGGAGGAACCATATACATATTAGAAGGGAAAGAATCTGATATGAAAATCTATACACTGTATGGTTCCAACTATATGAGATTCTGAAAAAAACACAAATATGGAGACAATAAAAATATCAGAGATCACAGGGGTTTAGGTGGGTAGGAGAGATATATAGGCAGAACACAGAGGACTTTTAGGAGAATGAAATACTCTGTATGAGATATATATATATATATATATATATATATATATATATATATATATATATTTGTGTGTGTGTGTGTGTGTGTGGTACACGGGCCTCTCACTGTTGTGGCCTCTCCCATTGTGAAGCACAGGCTCCGGATGCGCAGGCTCAGTGGCCATGGCTCACGGGCCCAGCCTCTCTGCGGCATGTGGGATCTTCCCGGACCAGGGCATGAACCCGTGTCCTCTGCACTGGCAGGTGGACTCTCAACCACTGCGCCACCAGGAAAGCCCTCTGTATGATATTTTAGTGATAGATATATGCATTTATACTTTTGTCTAAACACATAGAATGTACAGCACCAAGATGGAACCCTAAGGTAAACAATTGACTTTGGGTGATTATGATGTGTCAATGTAGGAAAAACCTTGGTAAAAAAATAATGCACAATTCTGGAGAGTGATGTTGATAATTAGTGAGGCTATTCATGTGTTGAGGCAGAGGGCATATGGGAAATTTCTGTTCTTTCCTTCAATTTTGTGGTAAGTTAAAACTTCTATAAAAATAAAGTCTTAAGAAAAAACTAATGGTTTATATACAACTAAGTGACAACAGGTACAATCAAATAAAATATTCCAAAGGAACTTATCATACTAATAAATGTTAATGCATTTTAAGATTTGTCTGAAAAGAACTACAATATAAAAAAATAAAAACTACATTGAGTGAAGAAGAGGTAGAAATTCTAAAAGAAATAAATGTAATCATGAATAAATTAGAAAAAATTATAAACCCACAAGAAGCCTTGACTATTGAGTTTTTATGAGCTTTTAATCAAAATAAATGCACTCTTTCCTTAGTATCTTCAAGGGATTGGTTCCAAAAGTCCCCTTTGTATACCACAATTTGTGGATGCTAAAGTCCCTTATATAAAATGAAGAGTACAATGAATACATTTGGCCCTCCATATCCTTGGGTTTCCCATTCCCAGATTCAACAAACTATGGATGGAAATGTCAATTCATGGTTGAATGAATCCATGGATACTAAACCAGTGAATATGGAGGGCAAGTACATACTTACTTTAAAAAAATATCTTTGTATAAAGGGACCCACATAGTTCAACCCTATGTTATTCAAAGAACACCTGAATTCATTCAGTATTTAAGAGTTCCCAAGCATAGACGTTAGCTTCCTAATATATATTTGAAGCTTATAAACTTTGCATTATAACCTTACAAATATGTGGAAAAAAGAAAAATAACACACTATTTCATTTGTTAATAGTGATTCAATAATTCTAAATAAATTATTAGAAAATAAAACCCAATGATGTATTAAAGTATTACTCTCTGACCAAGTAATATTCATTCTGGAACACTCAAATGATTCATTATCATGACAGCTATTAATAGCATTCATTTTATCTTTAAGCCAGAGAACAAAGAGTAGATGTATGATTGTCCTAAGAGATACTGAAAAAGCATAATGACATTCAATATCTAAACCTATCTTTTAAATGGGTAAACTTAGCAAACTAGCAAAGTGTTCCATAATGTAATTAAAAAATATATAATCTAAGAAAATAATAATAGTAATAATAATAATAATTAAGGTTGAATAATAGTTCAAAGGTGCTAACAAACCCAATTATACAAATAAAGTTAAACTAATAAAAATAACACAAGGAATTAGAAGGAAATATTATTATTTGAAAGAAATACAATTCTCCATTTAAATAAACAGAAATGTAAATAGATAAATTATACATAATTATGACTTCAGCAAGGAGGTCAGTTTCAAAGAAAAGTACTCAAATCATTCTATTTATGACATATCCTTAAATAAGTAGACAAAAATAATGGTGGTAATAGACTTTTTAAATAACAACTAAATTATAATTTTAAAATATCTTTTAAAAATGCAAGACGTAGAGAGGTTTATATTCATATGGCTTTTTTCTTCTGAAGGCATGCTCTAGAACATGCAGCACAGAGGTCTATTCTGGAGCTGCCAGAAAGCAGGGTTAGAATTCCAGAAAAGAAAGAAGACACAAAAAGAGAACACCTGAAATCTGTATGTAAACTGATGTCATATCCATATCTGATCCATGAACTGTGCAAGTGTGGGAAAGACAACAGAGAGTCTGATAGAAGGTAATGGATGGGAAACTAAAAGAATGTACACAGAGACTTCAACTCTCCTCCACTGAAGAGGAGATAGAATTTATATTTTTAATCCACCAAGTTAGAGGAACAATTCACCAAGCTCCCTACTGAAACCCAAGAAAGGCCATAGTTAATGAGTAAAGAACATACACTATGCTTAAGGATTTTCCCCAAAACAAAGGTCAAACTTAAACATAATCTAACTAACAATATATGAAACCAAGCATCCGGAAGTTCAAAGTTGTCAGCAAGTAATTTATCTACCTATTAAAACAAAAAGCAATATTATTCAGAGAACAAAAACAAAAAGCAGAAGCCCTATAATTTATATAAGTATAATGTTCATCATACAATCAAAAGAGTATACAGGAGAAGAAACATGAAAATACAATTCATAGTTAAGAGAAAAAGTCAGCCAATAGAAACAAATCTATGGTTCACACATATGTTGGAATTACCAGACAAGCATTTTGAAAAACTATTATAAATATGCTGAACAGCATAAAAAAGATGGCATACTGAATGAACAGATGGTAAATAGCAACATAGTAATGCAAATGATAAAAAATCAGAACAATTTTGAATTCTAAAATTAAAAAGTAGAATATCAGAAATAAAAGTTCAATGTACTGGTGTAATGACAAATAGGTAGCGGAAGAAAGAATCGAGGAACTAAGAGTGGAAAAATATACATTACACAATCTGTTTCACAGAGGAAAAAGGATGAGAAAATAAGTTAATGGAACCACAGTTACATGTAGAACAGTATGAAGTTGTCTAATATATATGTAAACAAAATTCCAAAAGGGGAAAAGAAAGGTAGAAGAAGACAGAAAATTTACTGAATAAAATGCCCCAAATTGTCAAATTTCACAATATAAACAACAAATACGTCCAAGAATTTCAGGAAACCCTGAGCAGGATAAATCCAAAGATCATTCTTAGATACATTGCAGTCAACATGCTGGAGAGATAAAATAATTTTTAAAAGCACATTATGGGACTTCTTGTGTAGTCCAGTGGTTAAGACTCCAAGCTCCCAATGCAGGGGGCCCAGGTTCAATCCCTGGTCAGGGAACTAGATCCTGCATACTGCAACTAAGAACTTGCATGTTGCAACTAAAGATCCCACATCCTGCAACTAAAGATTCCACATCCCACAACTAAAGATCCTGCATGCAGCAACTAAAGCTTCCACATGCTGCAATTAGGACATGGCACAGCCAAATAAATAAATAAATTTAAAAAGCATATTACAAATAAGAGACCAATTATAAGATGTCCAGGGGGCTTTTGGGGAAGATGGCAAAGGAGTAACACTTGAAGATCACCTACCTCTCCACAAATACATCAAAAACACATCTACATGTGGAAAAACTCCTACAGAACATCTACTGAACTCTGACAGAAGACCTCAGACTTCCAAAAAGGCAAGAAAATCTTCATGTAATTGGGTAGGTTAAAAGAAAAAAGGAAAAAAAATAAAAAAGAGACAAAGGAATCAGGATGGGACCTGCACTTATGGGAGGGAGGTGTGAAGGAGGAAAATTTTCCACACACTAGGAAGCACCTTCACTGGAGGGGATGGGGCGGGAGGAAGCTTCAGAGCCACAGAAGAGAGTGTAGCAACAGGGAAGCAGAGGGCAAAGAATCCCACACAGAAGATTGGTGCCAATCAGCACTCACCAGCCTGAGAGGCTTGTCTGCTTACCCGCCGGGATGGGTGGGAGCTGGGTGCTGAGGCTTGGTCTTCAGAGGTCAGACCCCAGAGAGAGGACTGGGGCTGGCTGCGTAAAGACAGCCTGAGGGGGCTAGTGTGCCACAACTGAGGGAGTCCAGGAAGAAACCTGGACCTGCCAGAGAGGCAAGAGACCATTGTTGTGAGATGCTCGAGGAGAGGTTGGTTCTGCCCTAGGAGCTTCTTTCTCTATGTGCTCACAGAGAGCAGAGCACAACCTACATGAGCTCTAATGCCAAGGGTGAGCTGCGATTGCTATCTCAGACAGCAGAGGTGGGTGCAATGGCTACTGCTGCCACCGCCACCACCAAGGGTCCTGTGAGCAAGTACTCACACCTTCCTGGGAGCCTGTGCAGCCTATCACTGATGAGGGTCCCATGATCCGGGGCCAACTTCCCCAGGGCCAACTTCCCCAGGAGAGCAAACAGTGTGCCTCTGGCTGTTGCAATTTCCCACTGGCCTCTGCCGCTTCAGGTACACCCTTTCCACCCTAATTGTGACTGCCGTATCCCTCCCTCTCCCCAGCCTGATCCCTAATCAGCCACTGCTTTCTCCTCCTCCTTGCCTGGGCAAGGAACAGACGCCTGAGGGTGGCCCACGTGCAGAGGAGGGGCCAAAACTACAGCTGAACTCCAAGAGCAGTGCAACCAAAGAAGAGAAAGAGAAATCTCTCCATGCAGCCACAGGAGCAGTGGATTAAGTCCCCACAATTGGCTTGGTAAACCCTGCATGTGTAGAATATCTGCATAGACAAGTGGTCCCACAATAGAGGCTGTGGACTTTGGGGGCAAGTACACTCAGGAGTTGGGTCAGGTCAGAGTCTAAGCTGGTCCCACAGTGTCCACAGGAGGTCCAGAGACCTACCTAGAGTTTGCTTTATGCTTTTGATTTGTTTTAGCTCTTGTTAGTTTAGTTTTTAGTGTTTGTTTCATTTTTGGGTTCATTTATTTGTTTGGTTGTTCCCTTCTTTTTCATTTTCACTTTTGTGTATGTGTGTGTGACCCTTTGTTTGTTTTTGTCTTTTTGGTTTTGCTTTTAACATTTGTCTTGGGTTTTGTTTGTCTGTTCAATTTCTTTTCTTGTGTGTGTGTATGTGTGTCTCTGTGTGTGTGTATTTCTTTGTGTGTGTCTGTTCATTTTCTTTCTTTTTTTTCCCTCTGTGCAGCTTGCAGGGTCTTGGTGCTCCAGACAGGGGTTGGGTCTGAGCCTCTGAGGTGGGAGAGTGGAGTCCAGGACATTGAACTGTCAGAGAATTCCTAGCCCCAGGGGATATTAATTGGGAAGAGCTCCTGTAGAAGTCTCCATCTCAAAACCAAGACCAGGCTCCCCCCAACAGCCAGCAAGCTCCAGCACTGGACACCTCATACTAAACAACTAGCAAGACAGGAGCACAACCACTCCCATTAGTAGAAAGGCTGCCTAAAGTCATGCTAAGCTCACAGACACCACAAAACACACCACTGGATGTGACCCTTCTCATCAGAGGAACAAGATCCATCTCCAACACCAAGAACACAGGCACCAGTCTTCCCCCTCAGAAAGCCTACACAAACCACTGAACCAACCACATCCACTGTGGGCAGACACCAGAAATAAGAGAAACTACAACCCTGCAGACTGCAGAAAGGAGACCCCAAACACAGTAAGTTAAATGAAAGAAGACAGAGAAATATGCTACAGATGAAGGAGCAGGTAAAATCCCACAATACCAAACAAATGAAGAAGAAACAGGCAGTCTACCTGAAAAGGAATTCAGAGGAATGATAGTAAAGATGATTCAAAATCTCAGAAACAGAATGGAAAAAATATAAGAAACATTTAACAAGTACCTAGAAAACAAAGGAACAAACAGTGATTAACAACACAATAACTGAAATTTAAAATACTCTAGAATGAATCATTAGCAGAATAACTGATGCAGAAGAAAGGACAAGTGAGCTGGAAGATAGAATGGTGGAAACAACAGTGATGGAGCACAATAAAGAAAAAAGAATGCAAAGAATTGAGGACAGTCTCAGAGACCTCTGGGACAACATTAAATGCACCAACATTCAAATTATAAGGGTCCAAGAAGAAAAGAGAAAGTGTCTGAGAAAATATTCAAACAGATTATGATCAAAAACTTCCCTAACATGGGAAAGGAAATAGTCAATCAACTCCAGGAAGCACAGAGAGTCCCACACAGAAAAAAAACAAGAAGAAACATGCCCAGACACATATTAATCAAACTATAAAAAATTAAATCCAAAGAAAAAATATTAAAAGCAGCAAGGGAAAAGCAACAAATAACATACAAGGGAATCCCCATAAGGTTATCAGCTGATCTTTCAGCAGAAATTCTGCAGGCCAGAAGGGAGTGGCAGGATACATTTAAAGTGATGAAAGGGAAAAACCTACAGCCAAGATTACTCTACCCAACAAGGATCTCATTCAGATTCAAATGAGAAATCAAAAGATTTACAGACAAGAAAAAGCTAAGAGAATTCAACACCTTAAAACCAGCTCTACAACAAATGCTAAAGGAACTTCTCTAGGTGGGATAAGTCACATCTTGGGTCACAAATCAAGCTTTGGTAAATTTAAGAAAATTGAAATCATATCTAGCATCTTTTCCAACTGCAATGATATGAGATTAGAAATCAATTACAGGAAAAAAAAACTGTAAAAAACACAAACACATGGAGCTAAACAATATGCTACTAAATAACCAAGAGATCTGCGAAGACATCAAAGCATAATAAAAAAAATGTTCCTAGAGACAAAAGACAATGGAACATGACAACGCAAAACCTGTGAGACACAACAAAAGCAGTTCTAAGAGGGAACTTTATAGCAATAGAATCCTACCTCAAGAAACAAGAAAAATCTCAAATAAACAATCTAACCTACACCTAAAGGAACTAGAGAAAGAACAAAATACCACAAAGTTAGTTGAAGGAACAAAATCATAAAGATCAGAGCAGAAATAAATGAAATAGAAGCAAAGAAAACAATAGCAAAAATCAATAAAACTGAAAGCTGGTTCTTTGAAAAGAAAAACAAAAGTGATAAACGTTTAGCCAGACTCATCTAGAAAAAGAGGGAGAGGACTCAAATAAATAAATTTAGAAATGAAAAAGGAGAAGTTACAAGGGACAATGCAGAAATACAAAGGATCATAAGAGACTACTACAAGAAACTCTATGCCCATAAAATGGATAACTTGGAAGAAATGGACAAATTCTTAGAAAGGTATAATCTTTCAAGACTAAACCAGGAAGAAATAGAAATTATGAACAGACCAATCACAAGCAATGAAATTGAAATTGTGATTAAAAATCTTCCAACAAACAAAAGCCTAGGACCAGATGGCTTCACAGATGAATTCTAATAAACATTTAGAGAAGCGTTAACACCCATCCTTCTCAAACTCTTCCAAAAAATTCCAGAGGAACACTCCCAACTCATTCTATGAGGCCATCACCACCGATACCAAAACCAGACACAGATACTACAAAAAAAAAAAGAAAAGAAAATTACAGATCAATATCACTGATAAATATAGATGTAGAAATCCTCAACAAAATACAAGCAAACAGAAGCCAATGATGCATTAAAAGGATCATACACCATGATCAAGTGGGATTTATTCCAGGGATGCACGAATTCTTCAATATATGCAAAACAGTCAATGTGATACACCATATTAACAAACTGAAGATTCAAAACCATATGATCATCTCAATAGATACAGAAAAAGCTTTTGACAAAATTCAACATAAATTTATGACAAAAACTCTCCAGAGACTGGCATAGAGGGAACCTACCTCAACATAATAAAGGCCATATACAACAAACCCACAGCAAACATCATTCTCAATGGTGAAAAACTGAAACATTTCCTCTAAGATCAGGAATAAGACAAGGATTTCCATTCTCACCACCCTTATTCAACATAGTTTTGGAAGTTCTAGCCTTGGCAATCAGAGAATTAAAAATATAAATAAAATGAATTCAAACTGGAAAAGAAGATGTAAAAATGTCACTGTTTGCAGATGACATGATACTATACATAGAAAATCCTAAAGATGTGGCCAGAAAACTGCTAGAGCTAATCAGTGAATTTGGTAAAGTAGAAGGATAAAAAATTAATTCACAGAAATCTCATGCACTCCTATACACTAACAGTGAAAGATCAAAAGAGAAATTAAGGAAACAGTCCCATTACCATCACAACAAAAAGAATAAAATACCTATGTTTAAACCTAACTAATGAGGTAAAAGTCCTGTACTCAGTAAACTATAAAACACTGATGAAAGAAATCAAAGATGACACAAACAGATGGAGAGATATACCATGTTCTTGGATTGAAAGAATCAATATTGTGAAAATGACTATAGTACCCAAATCAATCTACTGATTGAGTGTAATTCCTATCAAATTACCAATGACATTTTTTACAGAACTAGAACAAAAAATCTTAGGATTTGTATGGAGACACAAAAGACCCTGAATAGCCAAAGCAGTCTTGAGGAAAAAAAAAAAAAAAAACAGCTTGAGGAATCAGGGTCTCTGACTTCAGACTATATTACAAAGCTACAGTAATCAAGACAGTATAGGACTGACATAAAAACAGAAATATAGCTCAATGAATCAGGATAGAGATCCCAGAGATAAACCCACTCACCTATGGTTAATTAATCTATGGAAAAACAGGCAAGAATATACAATGGAGAAAAGAGAGTCTCTTCAATAAGTGGTGCTTGGAAAACTGGACAGCTACATGTAAAAGAATGAAATTAGAGCACTCCCTATCACTATACACAATTATAAACTCCAAATGGATTAAAGACCTAAATGTAAGACTGGACACTATAAAACTCTTAGAGGAAAACATAGGAAAAACACTCTCTGACACAAATCACAGCAAGGTCTTTTTTGACCCACCTTCTAGAGTAAAAGAAATACAAACAAAAATAAACAAATGGGACCTAATGAAACTTAAAAGCTTCTGTACAACAAAGGAAACCATAAACAAGACAAAAAGACATCCCTCAGAATGGGAGAAAATAATTGCAAACCAATCAGCTGACAGAGGATTAATCTCCAAAATATACAAACAGCTCATGCAGCTCAATATCCAAAAAAACAAAACAAAACAAAACAAAACAAACCCAAAGAACCCAATTAAAAAATGAGCAGAATACCTAAGTAGACATTTCTCCAAAGAAGACATACAGATGGCCAGTTGGCACAGGAAAAGATACTCAATATCATTAATTATTAGAGATATGTAAATCAAAACTACAATGAGGTGTTGCCTCACACCTGTCAGAATGGCCAAAAAATCTACAAACAATAAATGCTGGAGAGAGTGTGGATAAAAGGGAACCCTCTTGCACTGTTGGTGGGAATGTAAATTGATACAGTCACTATGGAGGACAGTATGCAGGTTCCTTAAAACATTAAAGATAGAACTACCATATGACCCAGCAATCCCACTACTGGACATATACCCTGAGAAAACCATAACTCAAAAAGATGCATGCACCCCAATGTTCATTGCAGCAATATTTATAATAGACAGGTCATGGAAACAACCTAAATGCCCATCATCACATGAATAGATAAAGAAGATGTAGTACATATATACAATGGAACATAACTCCGTCATAAAAAGGAACAAAATTGGGTCATTTGTAGAGACATGGATGGACCTGGAAACTGTCATACAGAGTGAAGTAAGTCAGAAAGTGTAAAATAAATATAGTATATTAATGCATATATGTGGAATCTAGAAAATGGTACAGATGAACCTGTTTGCAAGGCAGAAATAAAGACACAGATGTAGAGAACAAACATATGGACACTAAGGGGGGAAAAGGGTGTGGGATGAATTGGGAAATTGGGATTGACATATATTCAACAATTAATGTGTATAAAATAGATAACTAATGAGAACCTGCTCTTTAGCACAGGGGACTTGACTTCACTTTGCTCTACTGTAGAAACCAATACAAAGTTGTAAAACAACTATACCCCAATAAAAAGAAAGGAAGGAAGGAAGAAAGGAAGAAAGAAAGAAAGAAGAAAGAAAAAGAAAGAAAGAAAGAAAGAGAAAGAAAGAAAGAAAGAAAGAAAGAAAGAAAGAAAGAAAGAAAGAAAGAAAGAAAAAGAAAGAAAGAAAGAAAGAAGAAAGAAAAAGAACGAAAGAAAGAAAGAGAAAGAAAGAAAGAAAGAAAGAAAAAGAAAAAAGAGAAAGAAGGAAAGAAAGAAAGAAAGGAAGGAAGAAAGAAAAAGAAGAAAGAAAAAGAAAGAAAGAAAGAAAGAGAAAGAAAGAAAGAAAAAGAAAGAAAGAGAAAGAAAGAAAGAAAGAAAGAAAGAAAGAAAAAGAGAAAGAAAGTCCAGGAACAATGGAGGCCATAAGATAATAGAATAATATTTTTAAAGTTCTGAAAAAGAGAGAATTCTATAATCAGAGAAAATGTTCTTCAAAATGGAAGATAAGTATTTTGTCACATAAAATAAATGCAAAAGGATATCTTCACGATGAAGTAAAGTGACACTAAATGTAAAGTTGGACCAACCAGAACAGATTAAAAAAAAAAAAAAAGCAGAAAATTTTATTACTATTCAAAGAAAGCTAAAAGTCCACAAGTTTCACCAGTGAATTCTATTAAATGTTTAAGTGGAATACTAATCTTATACAAACCTTGCAGAGAATAGAGGCAGAGAAAACACCCACCCACATTTTATGGAATTAGGCTAATTTGATATAAAAACCTAATAAAGACATTGTAAAAAAAACAGTTATAGACCAATATTTCTCATGAACACAGACGCAATCATCTTTAAAACATTATCAAAATTGAATCCAGCAGTATGCATAAGAAAGAATAATACATTTTAGACCATTTAAATTTATACAAGGAATACAAGTTAGGTTTAATATTTGAAAATCAATTACATTATCCAGCATAATAACAAAATATTTTTTACAATAAAATTTTTTTTTTTTTTTTCGGTATGCGGGCCTCTCACTGTTGTGGCCTCCCCCGTTGTGGAGCACAGGCTCCGGACGCGCAGGCTCCGGACGCGCAGGCTCAGCGGACATGGCTCACGGGCCCAGCCGCTCTGCGGCATATGGGATCCTCCCAGACCGGGGCACGAACCCGTATCCCCTGCATCGGCAGGCGGACTCTCAACCACTTGCGCCACCAGGGAGGCCCAATAAAATATTTTAAATGTTAATTATTTGAATTACCTAATCTCTATTATCTGTCTTCAAATTAGCTAATTACTTCTGCCAGTTCATATCTCCTCTTGAGAACCTCTAGTAAGTTTTTCATTTCAGTGTACTATTCGACTCCAGAGTTTCATTTTTTTTAATATTTTTTATCTCTATTGATATTCTCTATTTGATGAGGCATTGAAATAATTTTTTTCATTGTTAAGCATGGTTTCCATTGTTTATTTGAATGTATTTGTGATGTCTACCATGAAGTCTTTGCAGGTTTCTTCAATATCTGGACCCTCTGACAGACAGTTTTTGTTGCTTGTATTTTTTTTTTCCCCTGTGTATCGGTCAGACATTTTGGTTTCCTTGCATACTTTATAATTTTTTGTTGAAACCTGGTGATTATAGATAATATATTGTAGAAATTCTGATTTATTGTCTCCCCACATCTACCTTCCTATTTTTGTTCACATTTTAAATTTGTTTAGTGACTGGCTGAACTATTTTAATGATTCCTATTTTCTCCTGTGACTCTTCTGATGTTGTTCTTCAAAGTACACGGACTGGGGTATTTGCAAATTCACCTTAGCATGACAGTTGTTTTAATAGGACCCCTTCTTTCTTTCATTTTCTGACCACATCCACTTTCTTTCATTTTCTGACCACATGCAGCTATTAAGTTCCACCAATTGCCAGCAGATTGCTCTATTATTTTCAACAATACCCAGGGGCATCATCACTTATTCCATGGGTTGTTTGGTATTCATAGCAGTGGTAGTTTTGAGATAGGGCTTTGTGATTTGTTCTTACCCCAGAGGAACCTTTTTAGCTCTCTTTCCCTAGTTCTGTCTTGTAAAGTAGCTAGCTTATAATTTAACTTGCTTACTATCAAATTTTCCATTGTTTTCTAGAGTTGCCTTAGGGCTGAAATTATTCTTTTCCTGTTTTCAATAAGTTTGGCTCTTTAGGGGAGAATTTTAAAGTTCTCTGTTTTATAGCCTGTCTCTACCTCTGGTAAAATATCTGATCTAGAGCTCTGGTGCTTATGTAAGGGACATGGCACAATTCTTTATGACTGACACCCTCGCTTTAAGTGCAGGTTAGGGCAGATGCAGTAGATTCTGGTTTATTTGGTTTTCCTCTCCCTACATAAGAAATTGCCCTATGAAAGCACCTAGTACTCCATAAATGTACTAAGTGCCCATGAGTGATCTAAGGTGAGGATGATTAGGGTTCTAGTATTATCATCCTGCCACACATTGGGTGGTACTAAAGGCTACATGGAAGAAAGGAGTCCTCATCCTCTCAGGCACACCAGCATTGAATTAAGCCTCTGCAACTCAGAGTTAAAGGGAAGAGAAATTTGGGGAGGTTGCTGCTTTGGGGAGAGTACCATAACTCTTGACTAGAACTGGGGCTAGAGGGAGTGCTGTGTTCTTGGCTGCACCCACCTGGAGTAGAGTTTTGGTCATGCTGATAGGAGGAGGAAAAGGAGGTCACAGCTTGAATGCCACAGACTCTTGCTATTTTATTGTGTTTTAGTAGATTATCTTCAAAAATGTTTCTTTGTTTTCTGTATGCCCTTAGGACAATTTCCAGAGAATTTTTTTTTTTTTTTTTTGGCTTAGCCACTTGGCTGACCGGATCTTAGTTCCCCAACCAGGGATTGAACCTGGGCCCCCAGCAGTGGAAGCATGGGGTCCTAACCACTGGACCTCCAGGGAATTCCCTCCAGAGACTTTAAGTGATTGGTTTTTAAATAATTTTCGTTAGTTATGCTTATTTCACTGAAGAGTGTATCTTCAGAGCCTTGGAACTCTGGAACTTTCTAAAGTGAAGAAAATATTTTGTATCTGAATTGAGATGCTGATTATAAAGTTGCATACATTTATCACAGCAATAAGTTGAAAATAAGATTTCTGCATTTCTCTATATGCAAATTTTACCACAATTGAAAAATATCCAGGGTCTATATTAAGACTAATAACATTCTACTACAAAACATTTTTTTTAATGTCATGAATACTCAGAAAAAAATACACTATGATCTTGATAGGTTTATCTGACCCTAAACAAGAAAAGAGATGTCACACATAAAACATAAAACATAAAGGGAATTTAACACAGGGGATTTTTTTGCCCAAGTGAAATAAATGCTTAGAAGCCAAACAGGTAACAAAACAAACAAAACCAAAATTCTCTTCTAACTCCAGATTGGAGGGAGATAACCCTGAGTGGAAGCTCGGTCCACAATGGGCTTTTGACACTGTCATTAGTGCCAAAGAGGAGATTATATATATATATAAAATAGAAGAGTCATATGATCCAGTGATCCCAGTTCCAGGTATATATACAAAATAATTCAAAGCTGCATTTCAGATCTTTTCACACTAATGTTTATAGCAGCACTATTCAGAAGGGTTAAGAGGTTGTAAGCAATCCAAATGTCCATCAGTAGATGAATGGATAAAACATGTAATATGTAGATACAATAGAATATTATTCAGCCTTATAAAGGAAAGAAATTCTGACACATGCTACAACATGGCTGAACCTTGAAGGCACTATACTAAGTGACACAATCCGCTCAGAAAATGACAAATACTTTATGATTCCACTTATATGAGATATCAAAAGTAGTCAAGTTCATAGAAATAAAGAATAGAATGGTGATTACTAAGGGCTCTAGTATTATCATCCTGCCACACCTTCGGTGGTACTAAAGGCTGCGTGGAAGAAAGGAGGAAAGGGGAAGGGGGAAATTGTTGTCAATGAGTTTAGAGTTTCAGGCTTGTAAGATAAAAAAATCTCAAGATTTGCTTCACAACAATGTGAATATACTTAACACTATTGAACATTTACATTGAAAAATGGTGAAGATGGTAAAGTTTATATTATGTGATTTTTATTTAATGCCCCCTCAAAAAAAAAAAAAGAAAAGGGCTAGGAATTCACATGAGGGTAAATAGGCCCATGTCAGCAAAGGGCAAAACATCATTTGAGCCCTCAATGAGTCATAATAATTTTGGTGGTGGAGGGTCTTGCCTAGACATTAATGGCTGCTGACTGATGATTGGGGTGGCAGGGGCAATTTCTAAAAATAAGACAACAATGAAGTTTATCACATTAATTGACTCTTCCTTTCCGTAATGACTTCTCTGTAGCATGTAGTGCTATTTGATAGTGCTATTTGTGCAGTGCTGTTTGATATTTTACCAACCATAGAACTTCTTTCAAAATTGGACTGAATCCTCTCAAACCCTGCCACTGCTTTATCAACTAAGTTTATGTTATATTCTAAATCTTTTGCTGTCATTTCAGCAATCTTCACAGCATCTTCACCAGGAGTAGTTTCCATCTCAGGAAACCATTTTCTTTGCTCATCCATAAGAAGCAACTCCATATCCACTAATGTTTTATCATGATATTTTATCAATGCAGGCATATCTTCAAGCTCTGCTTTTAATTCTAGTTCTCTTGCTATTTCCACCTCATCTGCTGTAACTTGCTCCACTGAAGTCTTGACACCCTCAAAGTCATCCATGAAGGTTGGAGTCAACTTCTTTCAAATTGCTATTGATGTTGGTATGCCGACCTCATCTCATTAATTATGAATGCTCTTAATGGCCCCTAGATGGTGAATCCTTTCCAGAAGGTTTTCAATTTATTTTGCCTAGATCCATCAGAGGAATTACTATTTATGGCAGTATGGCCTTATGAGATGTATTTCTTAAATAATAAGACTCTAAAGTAGACATTACTCCTTGATCCATGGACTGCACAAAGGATTTTGTGTTAACCGGCATGAAAACAACATGGATCTCATTGTAAATCTCCATTAGAGCTCTTGGGTGATCAGGTGAGGTGTCAGTGAGTAGTAATATTTTTAAAGGAATGTTTTTTGGTTCTTGGTTTTTTGGTTTTTGTTTTTGTTTTTCTGAGCAGTAGGCCTCAATATTGGGCTTAAGCTATCCAGTGAGCTGTGTGTCAACAGATGTGTTGTCATCCAGGTTTTGTTTTTCTATTTATAGTGATTTATGGTGACTATAGGTGGAGTAGATTTAGCATAATTCTTAAGGTCCCTAGGATTTTGGGAACGGTGAATAAACATTGGCTTCAACTTAAAGTTACCAGCTGCATTAGCCCTTAACAAGAGACTCAGCCTGTCCTTTGAAGATTTGATGCATTGACTTCACCTCTCTACCTATGAGAGTCTTAAATGGCATCTTCATCCAATATAAGGCTGTTTCATCTACATTGAAAATCTACTGTTCAGTGTAGTCACCTTCATTATTTAGCTAGATCTTCTATATAACTTGCTGTATCTTCTACATAAGCACCTGCTGCTTCACATTGGTCTTTTAATGTTATGGAGATGGCTTCTTTCCTCAAACCTCATGAACCAACCTCTGCTGGCTTCAAAGTTTTCTTCTCCAGCTTCCTCACCTCTCTCAGCCTTCACAGAATTGAAGAGAGTTAAGGTCTTGCTCTGTATTGCCTTTGGCTTAAGGGGACGTTGTGGCTGGTTTAATCTTCTCTTCAGAGCACTAAACCGTTCTCTATATCAGCAACAAGGTCATTTTACTTTCTTTTCATTTGTGTGGTCACTAGAGTAGCACTTTTAATTTCCTTCAAGAATATTTTATTTGCATTTACAACTTGGCTAACTGCTTGACACATGAAGCCTGGCTTTTGGCTTATATTGTCTTTTTACATGATCCCCTCACCAAGGTTAATCATTTTTAGCTTTTGATTTAAAGTAAGAGACATTTGGGACTTCCCTGGTGGTCCAGTGGTTAAGAATACACACTTCCACTGTAGAGGGCATGGGTTCAATCTTTGGTCGGGGCACTAAGATCCCTCATGTTACATGGGTGAGGCCAAATAAATAAATTAATTAAAAACATATAAAGTCAGACACATGATTCTTCCTTTCACTTTAACACTTAAACACCATTGTAGAGTTATTAATTATACTAATTTTAATATTTTTGTGTCTGAGGGAATAAGGAGACCTAAGAATAGGGACTAGTTAGTTGATGGAGTAGTCAGAACACACACAGCATTTATTAAGTTCACCATCTTACATGGGTGTGGATCATGATACTACAAAACAATTAAAATAGCAATATCAAAGATCTCAGATCACAGATCACTATAACAAATATAACAATAATGAAAAAGTTTGAAATATTGTAAGAATTACCAAAATGTGACACAGAGACACGGAATGGGAAAATGTTGCAAAAGTTGTGTCAATACACTTTTTCAATGCAGGGTTACCAAAAACCTTCAATTTATTAAAAAAAATACAATATCTATGAAGTGCAATAAAGCAAAGCACAATAAAACAAGTTATGCCTACATTTGAGTATCTTTTTTTCTTAGTTCATGTAGCTAAAGGATTGTCAATATTGTTTATCTTTTCAAATGATCAGCTATCAGTTTCATTGACTTTTTTCTATTGATTTTCTGGTCTATATTTTCTTTATTTCAGCTCTGATCTTTGTTACTTTCTTCTTTCTGCTAACTTTTGGCTTAACTTGTTCTTTTTCTAACTCCTTATGATGTAAAGTTAGGTTATTTATTAGAGGTTTTTTTCCTTGATGTATGTATTTATCACTATAAACATCCCTCTTAGAACTGCTTTTGCATCATACCATAGGATTTGGTATATTGTGTTTATATTTTTGTTCATATCAAGATACAGTGTTATTTCTCTTTTGATTTCTTCTTTGATTTAGTGGTTCTCCAGAAGCATGTTGTTTAATTACCACATATTTGTGAATTTTCCAGCTCCTTCTATTACTGAATTTCAGTTGCATAGCATTATGGTTGGAAAATATATTATTTCAACCATCTTAAATATGTTTAGACTTCTCTTGTAACCTATCATATTATCTATCCTTGAGATTTATTTTGTATGCTCTTGAGAAAAATATGTATTCTGGTTCTGTTTAACGGAATGTTCTGTTTATGTCTGTTAGGCACTTTGGGTCTAAAGTATGGTTCAAGTCCAACATTTCCTTGTTAATTTTCTGTATGGATGAACTATTCTTTTTGAAAGTAGGGTGTTGAAGTCCACTCCTATTATTGTAATATCATCTATTTCTCTCTTCAGTTCTTTTAGTAATTGCTTAATATATTTAGATACCCTGATGTAAGGTGCATATATATTTCTGTCTTTTTTTCTTTTTTTTTTTTTGTCACTGCTGTGTGGCTTGCGGGGTCTCAGTTCCTCAACCAGGGATTGAACCCAGGCCACAGCAGTGAGAGACCAGAATCCTAACCACTAGGCAACCAGGGAACTCCCTATATTACTGATTCTTATATCCTCTTGATATTTAACCACTTCATCATTACATAATTACCTTTTTTTCTTGTTAACCATTTTTTTGACTTAAGTTCATTTTATTCTGTTTGAAGTATAGCTACCTCTGTTGTCTTGTGGTTTCCACTTGCATGGACTATCTTTTTCCATTCCTTCATCTTGAGCCTATGTGGGTACTTAAAGATGAAGTGAGTCTCTTTAAGGCATGTTATAGTTGGGCCTTTTTTTTTTTTTTAAATCCATCTAACCACTCTATTTCTTTTGATTGGAGACTTCAACCCACTTACATTAAGAGTAATTATTTATAGGTAAATATTTACTATTGCCATCTTATTCATTATTTTCTGGCTTTTCTATAGTTCCTTTTTTCCTTTCTTCCTCTCTTACTGTCTTCCTTTTTCTGTAGTGGTATGCTCTGATGATTGTGGTATGCTCTGATGATTTTCTGTAGTGGTATGCTCTGATTCCTTTCTCTGTATCTTTTGTGAATCTACCTTTTGGCTTTGTGATTACTATTAGGCTTATATAAAATGTCTTGGAGACATAATAGTATATTTTACACTAAAAGCAATTTAATTTTGATCTCATATAAAACACTACCCTTTTATTCCACCACTTTAATAATTTGGATGTCACAAAAATATTACCTCCTTTTGTATGGTGTATCCATTAACAAATTATTGTAGCTGTATTTAATTTTAATACTCTTGTCTATTAGCCTTAATACTAGAATTAATTGGTTAATACTCTATGGTATTACAGTATTATCATATTCTAACCATGACTATATACATCTCTTTACCAGTATGTTTTATATTTACAAATGTTTTCATGTTTCTCACTGGTATGTTTTATTTTAGCTTGAAGAACTCCTTCCATCATTTTGCAAAGCAGGTCTAGAGGTGGCGAATTCCCTCTGTTTTTGTTTGTCTGGAGAAGTCTTTATTTCATATCTGAAGGACAGCTTTCTCAGGTAAAATATTCTTGGTTGACAGCTTTTTTAAAAATTATTATTTTTCTTTTAGCACTTTGATTATATCATCCCACTATCTCCTGGCATGTAAAATTTCTGAAGAGAAATGCACCAACAGCCTTAGGGGGGTGCCCTGTAGGTCATAAGCTATTTTCTTTTCCCTCTTGCTGCTATTAAGAGTGTTCTTTTGTCTTTGATTTTTTGACAGTTTTACTATAGCATGTCTTGGAGAGGACCTCTTTCAGTTGATTTTGTTTGGGGACCTATGAGTTACATGACCTTGAATATTCAAATCTCTCCCCAGATTTGGGAAGTTTTCAGGCATTATTTCTTTAAACAAACTTATTTTCAAATTTTTCTTTTTGTTGTATCCCATAGATCACATAGGATTTTTTCACTCTTTTAATTTTTTTTTTTCTTTGTGCTCCTCTGACTGGATAATTTCAACTGATCTGTCTTTGAGGTCACTTATTCTTTTCTCTGCTCAGTCAAGTCTGTTGTTGAAGGTCTGTGTTGAATTCTTCAGTTCATTCATTGTATTCTTCAGCTCCAAAATTTCAATTTGGTTCATTTCATGTTTTCTATCTCTTTGTTGGGCTTCTCACTTTGTTCTTGTATAGTTTTCCTGATATCTTTAAATTGTTTATCTGTGTTCTCTTGTAGGTCTTTGAGTATCTTTGCCTTAATTACTTTGTCTTTGTCAGATAATTCCTTGATCTCTATTTCTTTATGTCTCCTACTTGAGCTTTACTTTATTCCTTTGGTAGAGTCTTGTTTCCCTGATTCTTTGTAATTCTTGTAGCTTTGCATAGGTGTCTTTGCATTAGAAAAAGCAGTCACCTCTTTCAGGCTTCAGGATTGACTTTGGTATGGGGAGACTTTCTCCTGCAGGTGGAGCATGTTGGAGCATGATGTGATCCCAGGTCTAGTGTCACAGGGTGCCAAGTGTGAGTATGTGTGGCTGCACCAAATTCAGGGGTGTATAGTGTCCCTTTGGCTCAGGCTGCTGATGCCCACTGCGTCAGCAACTTTATGGTCTTTGGGGAGTGCTGCAGGGGGTCCACAGTGGCCTCAAGGTCTGTTGAGTTCCTCATTGGCAACTTTAGGTCCAGAATCTAGGGACTAGGGCAGGTGTCAGTGGTTTCTGGAGCCATTGATGTGCACCCACTTGGCTTTGGGGTTCAGTTTCAGGTGTGTGTGTGTAGTGGTAGGGGTGGATTGCATGCACACACATAGTGGTAGGAGTCCTGCTTATTGGTGTGTACTACTATAGCTGTTGAGTCTAACCACAGGTGTACAGTATTGGATGCCAGTGATGGGGGTCAGGTTGGAAGTGTACGTTTGCACAGCTTGAGGGAATAGCTAAATGTCAGCAGAGTAGTTCAGGTTAGTGACAGAAGACAGGGCCTGACCTGGGGCCACAAGCAGCTACCAGGGCCTGGCTGTTATACCTGTTTTCTTTTGACTGCATATTCTCCCCTTGAGCAAAGACACAGCAGTAGAGTCTGGTAATGGGCATCAGGCCAGTGGTGTACAAGTGCACAGATGGAAGGGCTGTCCATAGCATGTACATGGTGGTGAGGGTCAGCTGTGGAGGTACACGCTGGTCTCTTGCACTTGTACAGATCCAAAGGCCTGGACTGGCTGCCAGTCCTGACCTTCTTTTCCCAGTGAAAGAAACTATTTCTAGCTGGGGAATTCCCTCTTGGCACTGAGTGATGTCAGCTTGAGGGATGGGATGATGCAAGCAATATGGAGCTGTCTTCCTTCTCTTTTTGTGTGGTTAATGTCAGGTTTTATACCTACAGTGTTGCTGAAGTTTCTTAAGTGGAGTCTCCTAGAGATGTTTTTGTTTGTGGTTACCTGTCTAACATTGATCTTTGTGAGGGGATGAAGGCTGGGTTTTCCTACACCACCATCTCAGTGATGTCATCCCTGTCTGGTAGAAAAATGAGATAAATCTTGTCAATATTTTACAAAATTTCTGACAAATGGAAAGTTCTCAGAAAGGTTAGTTCCTATCAGTATTCCTATTGCTAATGCTTTATCTCTAGATTTAGGAAAACATCCATAGTCTATCTTACATGATCTCCCCAATTCTTATTAGAACTTAAGAACTTTCTATCTCTGTACTGTCTCTACAGGTAAACTACTAGCTTCCTTCTATCAAACCTGGGCTGTTTAAACCTGATCTATTGTTTGACTCTCTACACAAAGTTATAGAAAAGCAAGGTAAAATATGCTGATTTTTTGATCCAAGAGAACTAAGAACCAAATTTCTTCCATATATGTTAATTCCAAACTACTAGCAAACCGAGTTATAAACATACAGTCTAATACAAACAGCATTTACTTTTTGAGAGTGAAAACCATGATAATAGCTATATTAACATATAGTATGTATAATAGAATGCTACATATAAAAATAGTATCACACTTATTCCCACTATAATAATGAAGGTTAAGCTGTGGCAAAACTTATCTATGAAGGAAAATAAAAGTTGATAATATTTCCTAAATGTAGAGAAGCATGAATACATATATTTTTAATTTTTGTTATCAAAATCTATGACCTTTAAAGTGATATTTGAATGGAAAACATTGTCATAATCTGGAACTTATTTATGAGAAAGTTTCTCTTTCTGTAATGCAAAATAAAGAACTGTTAGTATATTAAACATTTTTCTTTAAAAGGTGGATTTAAAAAGCTTTTTAGGAAAGCACCTCTTTTTCTTGAACAGCACATATCTCTGATTTGTGCTCTCTGAACAAGAATCTCTGGGTCTTTTTAGCATACTTTACTTCCTTTGTATTTACAAGTTATTGAAGCCATCTAAATTCTCTAGGAATAAACTCTCAGCCAGTTTCTCCTGCTCATTTGTCCCCTGTTAAAGGAAAGTATATTGATTTAATTTCATCATGATTTTTACAGTTTGCATTTGCAATGTCTGCCCATTTAACTCTGTATTTCCTGATCTTTTACTGTATTTTCTTCTTTTTTTTGCTAATATCTGTACATTTGCTTACTAGTGTCATATACAGGTTACATATTCTTCAGCTGGCAGATTAATTTAGATAGGTACCATGAAAATCTGTTCTCCAGAGCTCCCATTTGGGGAGCTTCACCCCACTTCCCTTAATCAGCTTCCCATGGTTGGCCTTATCTTTCACTCACCTGTCCTTTGGACCTATTCCATCTGGAATCCATCAACCACCCAGAGTCTGCATATTTTAATAGTGTTCAGTGAAGCCCTCATCTATTAATCATGAGCTTTCTTTTCATCGGAATTCATTTATTATGTTTATGGTGTGCTAACACAACTTTGTAGAATTCGGGTTTGATCTCCTCCCTTAGTACTTGTCAATCAGATATCCTGTCTGTCACTGCCCATTTAGACCATTGGGTTTATGCCAAGCAACTTCCATTTAGAACATAAAAGTGAGCAAGAAACCTGTTCAGTTCAAGTTTATTTTAAGTAAACTGAAGTCACTTTTATTAATAGTTAAAGAGAAAGTTGATTATCCAGGAGGCATTTTGTCACTAACAACAGAAGCTCTACAATTGTCTGAGTTTTCTTTCATCCTCTTTGGAGAAAAGACATATTATAGATGTAAAGTTTTCAAGTTATTAAGAGAGGAGTTCTTTCTCAATCTAAAATGATATACATATACTGTATTCAATCTGATCTTGCTGTTTTACAAGTCCCGTGCATTTGTCCAGTGCATGAGAATTATACACCAATGAAAACAAATATAAATGCATTTTAAAAACTTGCTGCTTTCATGTCTTGGCTATTGTAAATAGTGCTGCATATACACACTACTATATATAAAATAGATAACCAATAAGGACCTACTGTATAGCACAGGGAACTATACTTAATATTTTGTAATAACCTATAAGGGAAAAGGACCTGAAAAAGAATATATATATATATATATATATATATATATATATATATATAACTATATCACTTTACTATACACCTAAAACTAACACATTATAAATCATCTACACTTCAATTAAAAAAAAATATAACCTGTTATAGGTGTTTCATATGAACCTTGGACTTAGACTTCTTGATGTGGAGGAAACACTATTTCGAAGAAACACTCTTGCTCTCCACTAATAACCTTTATTTTGTACTACTTTAGTCAGTTAAAGAGAAAAAGATGTACCAAATCTTGAAAGAACTGCCCCGAGTGGGATCCTGATGTATCAACTGGTCTAGAGTGTGTTAATGGAGAAATGGGAAAAGAAATTAAAGGCTCATTTGTCTACTGTCCAATAAGCATCCAATCCTCTGAATGAGTATTTTACATTTTACAATGCACTGTGGACCAGGATTCTGACTACAAAATAGAGAATATCAGTGTCCATGTGCTGCTTTTTCTGTGAGAGCAGTATGCTTAGCATTTTGTATAGATTATCACCTCAGTAATTTACTTCAAAAAATATTTCTAAGGTGACACTTAGTGAGCTGAAACTTCCATTTAGAACTTTGGACTTTCCTGACCTATTATATCAACCCTCTCACACTGAGTCTTGTGGTCATATTTCCATTTCCCATTAATTAATCCTTAATGCTCTATAATTTGTAAAACCTGTACAAGGACCTATTATCTGATCCTCATAATAACCCTGTGAGTTAAGCAAGGCCCCATTTAACAATTGAGGAAATTGAGGCTCCCCTAGATGAGATGGCATGACCAAGAGTGCGTGATTATTAGTCCAGAGCTGGGGCAAGAGCCCATGACTCAAACTTCCAGCCTGGAGTTTCCCACTTTTTCCTCCAGTGCTTCTTAACCCCTTGCCTGGTATAATATCCATGCCCCATTTCTCCATGAAACCTGACATATTTGCTCTGTCATTCTATTTATTCTGTACATATGATACGAATCATATCAGCCCAACCAAACTCTACACTAGTAGTGCTTTCCTTTCTGCCCTTCACAAATCAGATAACAAAGTAGATTTATAAGCAAGATTTCTCAACCCTATTAATGAAATGAAATCTGACACCAAGGAGGTCTTCTGTTCAGTGGCTTCATCTTCCATCTCTGCTGTCTCCATTTGCTGCATTTTCCCCTTTTCCCTTCAATAAGTTAGGAGAGAGATGTTCTACAGCAAAGAAAGAAAAATCTATCAAAATCTATAAAAAAATCTATCAAAATGATAGATCAAAAAGCTATCAAAACTATTTTCAGTGAAATCCTTCCAATCAAATAAAACTTTAGATTCAGGATATCTCTTGGGTCCATAGAGATTCCAAATATTATGACCCATTGGACCAGGTCATATGAAATCACTGTTGCTCAAGCACGGAAACTTGCTTATTTTCTCATCATGATTTTCGATACAAAGTATGACTATAATCCACCCAATAGTGGGCAAACTGTGTAATTGGTCTTATCACCACATACCAGATCCCCTTTTCAGAGTGGATGTACCCATCCCTTGGCTGTTGGAATATCCATTGCTGACAGCTCACAGATGCACAACCTTCCATAGCAGTTCTGCCTGGCCCAGGGGACAGCCTACATCAGGTGACTGGCTGATGGAGGAATACAAGGACCCCACCCTATGTTTCTGCTCCAGAGCTTCCTGCATGATGTTCCAAGGCCTCAGCTGCAGTCTCATCATGATTCAGCTTCTCCCTGTTTTCCCCCTTTCCTTACAAGTGTATCTCCCAAGAGTTTTCCCCAGTAAATATTTGGCAGGCACTGCCTGGTCTCAGAGTTTGTTTCCAGGGAAACCAATCTAAGACACCACATAAAATAGTGTCAGAGTAATAAAAAACAGTACGGCTATAATGATTTGAATAATAATCAAAAAATTTTTAAACTTCATTACAGTTGTTATTTTATTACTTAGTGTCACTTTCTTAGAAACTCTGTGTATATATGAGAGGTGGGAATGGGCTCATAGTTAGATACACGATCACTTTCTGGTCTAATTCAGTGATGATGAGCTTAGTTGCCAACAGGAAATATTACTTTCATCTTTTTGTTTCCACTTAAGATGTCAATAGTACTCAAGTATATGTAATAATTTAAGTAAGCTAATAGCACCACCAGTAACATCTAAGACACACAGTCTTCCTAAATGAGGCTGCCTACTTGATTATCTTGAGGAGTCCTTTTGGGATTATCAGTCATGAATCACTCAGCTGACACTGTCAATACCTCCTGTAATCTTCAGACTTGGATTTCAGAGTGCAAAAACATGAATGCTTTTCATTTATAACAGAACGAATAGATTATAGCTAACTATTAGTTTTACTCTACTTATTCCATCATGGGAGATTTTATTTTATGTACATGAGTACATATTTTCCCTTTACTTTTACTGTTCTAACTGTGTGGCCCCTTTGCTCTGAGATGACAAACAGAAGACAAATCTGAGAAAAGAACTAGTATTTATTTAGTTTGTACTCTCCATGTTCCAAAATATAGGGTGGTAAAGAGTACCAACCGGACTGAAAGCCATGCTCATTTCCTGATGTCAGGAGGTTTCTGGAGAACCATGTACCTGCATCACCCCCAGCCGCACATCTTCAGCACCTCTGGCCCTGAGTCTGGTAATATCTTGTTCACCCCATGCTGCTCTCTGCTTCCAGTCCTCTGCACATGCTCTTCTGGATGCCTAGGAAGCCCTTCCCCTTATTTCTTTGTGGGATGACTTCTCTCTTTATTAAAGTATGGAATAGAAGTTATGATTACAAATATCATTGAATGTGTCATGAATAAATGTAGTGACTATTACAAAAGAACTCAGCTCTCTTCCCTTTTATGACAGCATGACAACTTTCTATTTATAAAATAAAGAACACCTTAAGAGTTACATAAATAGAGAAAAGAAAGAACCCCTTTCATTAATCCTATAATCCAAGCTCTCATAGATAGTGTTCACTGATAATTGTGTATCTGTCCATTTGCCTGGTTTCCTTCAAAACAGAATGAGTAGGTGTCACCTTTACCAGGAAGATTTCCCCAGAGTAAATTTCATGTTCCTCTGGATTCACATTTTTAGCTGCTCATACTTCTGTCTCATCCTATACCACAGTATACTGAAAGCATTGTTTTCCAGAGTATTGACAGTGAAAAATCAAGGCTGAGACCATGCATTATTCATTTTTATGTCACATGAATGGAGTAAAACTCTAGGGTTACAGTAGATGCTTATTAAATGCGAGTTGAATTGAACTGAATTAATGTGGAAAGTTTTATTCCTTTTATTCTGTGCAATTTAAATTAGGGGGATTTGGGTAAAATCTCCTGGAAAATGTTACCAAAGTCTTTGTGAATTTACTTCTCCATAAGTGATATCCAAGTCCTGCTCAGCCCTGTTGGTCATACTGTTATCAAAGAAGAAGTGCAAGAGGAAGAGTCATGAGAAATTAGGGCAACAATTTGGAGCAGTTGAATGATTAAATTAGAAATAAAAGTTTACAGAGGAGATGCAGGACATTGGATCCCTGGGAAACAATCAATTTTATCTTCAAACATCCTGTTTTCATTAGTAACAGCTAAGCTCAAACAGCCTCCCCAGGTCCACTTTACCTCCATGATCAAGTCTTTACATCTGTACTGTCTGTTAGAAGCTTTCATCTGCTTTTCCAAACTACAGACCCCTCTTTTGCAGCCCCCAAGCTGTCATGGTCTTGCACACATCCTTCTTCACTCATGCTTTCCCTATTGCTTGGAATGTCCTCTCCATTTGAGGATCAAACTCTTCCTCCAGGAACCAAATCAAATTCTACTTGCTTTGAGAGAGCTGATGTTCTGACATTGTAGAAACTACTACACATTCTGTTAATGATTCATGTTGATTTTTTCACTACTAATAACATTTCTGGTGTATCTACTTGTCTCTTGTTACATCTGTCAATCTTATTTCCCAATTGATTGTAAATCCTTTGAGGGCAAGGGCATTTCTGGTTCTGCTGCATACACCACAGCATAGTGCCTTGGAGTCTAGTGTGTATTCAACACGAATTTCCTGCTTGGTTGACTGACTTCCCTGCAGCATTCATTTCAAATTAGTTTATTTCCAAATTGGCCTCATTTTGCTGATTCTTCCTTTCCTTCTCAACCTTGATGTTCACATTCCCCAGGACCCAGTCCATGCTTGGTTCTTTTCTTTTCTCTATTTATAGGAACCTTCTTTGTGATTTCATCTCATCTCATGGTTTAAATGCCATGAAAATTCCAATTTCTCTCAACTTTGTAATTCTACCTCAGCCCTCTCTGTTGGCATCTAGAATCATATTTCTCACTGTTTTATTGACATTCCACATGGATACTTGATAGGCATTTCAAACATAGTATGTCCACAGTTGAATTCTTGATCCTCTTCTTTCTTGTGTGGAAATGGGCCTTCCCATTTCAGTAAATGGTGAATCCATCCCTTCAGTTGCTCAGGGCAAAACCCCTTGAGTCATCCTCTGCTCCTCTCTTTATCTCTCACCCCACATTAAGGTATCCTATTGACTCTACCTCCAAACATCCAAAATCAAACCTTCTGTAACATTTATCTTTTTGCTGCCTGAATTTGAGTCTTTAGCATCTCTCATCTAGGTTCAGCTATCGTCTCTTATGAGCCCTTCTATCCTTGTGTACTTACAGTCTATTCTCAACACAGCATCCTTTAAAGGTCCAAGATAAATCATTCTACCTTTAATTTTGAAATTCTACAATGGTTCCCCATTTCACTAACCATCAAAGCCAAACCCTTAAAAAGGACAATGCCTTATACAGCCTATCCTCCTTGACTCTACACTCGCCACACACACATTTAGTGCCTCTCCAATATCAACTTTCCCTTACTTTTACTCTGCTCCAGAACCTTCAGTTTCCTTGCTTCCTAAAAAATATGCCTCAAATGCTTTACATTGGTTGTCAGCTCTACTTGGAAAGATCGTCTTCAAGGTATCATTATTCCTAACTATGTGTCTCTAAAGTTTTTGTTTTAATGCTACCAATTCAATGAGCCATTCTTGACTAATCTATTTAAAAGTATAATCACATGGTAGGCATTTTCCCCACCCACTCAGGCCCCAGGAAGCCTGCTGGGCTCCCGAGCCTTGTCCTCCATTCTCCAGGGCAGCCTCCGGCCACTTGGGTCCTAGAGGCATGAGAGGGAGGGAGGAGGGGGGTGGAAAGGAGGCGAAGCAGATGGGGGGAGGAGACCCTCTAGGACTGGAGGATCAGGGAAGGCGGAGAGAGGATTTCCCCCACCCATTCAGACCTGGGAATTCTGTTGGGATTCTGGGTGTGGTCCCCTGACTTCAAGGGCCTCTCTGGTCATGTGAGTCCTAGGGACATAGAAGGGGGGAGAAGAAGAAGAGAGGACAATGGGGAAGGACCCTCTGGAATTGAAGGATGGGGGAATGCTCCTAGAGTTTCCCCTGCCCACTCAGGTGCAGGGAGCCTGCTGGGGTCCCAAACCTGGTCATCTGCTCTTCAAGGTCAGAGGCATTTCTGGGACACTCCAAAGATTTTCTTCAATTCTTTTCATTATTTTTTTTCTATATTCTGCTCCTCGGCAGTTATTTCCTCCATTCTGAGGAAATCACTGAGCATAAGCTCTACTGCTTGTAACTCTTCTGCTTTTTTTCCCTCTTTCTTTTGGCCATCCCACGAGGCTTGCAGAATTTGGTTCACAAGCCGGGGATCAAGCCTGAGCTCCTGTGGGGGGACCTCCGAGTCTGAACCACTGGACTAGCAGAGAACCTCAGACTTCAGGGAATACTCATCAGAGTGGGGTCTCCCAGAGGTCTTTGTCTCAGCAACAAGACCCAGCTATGCCCAACAGCCTATAAACTCCAGTGCTGAAGCTTCAGGGCAAACAACCAGTAAGACATGAGCACAATCCTACCCATCAAAAAAAAAAAAAAAAAAAAAAAAGATGACAAAAAAATATGTCACAGATAAAAGAGTGAGGTAAAAACCTCCATGACCAAATAAATGAAGAGTAAATAGGCAACTTACCTGAAAAAGAATTCAGAGTAATGATAGTAAAGATGATCCAGAATCTTGGAAATAGAATGGAGGCACAGATCAAGAATATGCAAGAAATGTTCAACAAAGATCTAGGAGAACTAAAGAACAAAAGAACAGAGATGAACAACACAATAACTGTAATGAAAAATACACTAGAAGGAATCAATAACAGAATAACTGAGGCAGAAAAGTGAATAAGTGAGCTGGAAGACTGAATGGCGGAAATAACTGCCAAGTAGCAGAATAAAGAAAAAAGAATGAAAAAAATTGAGAACAGTCTCAGAGACATCTGGGACAACAACAAACATAACAACATTTGAATTATAGGGGTCCCAGAAGAAGAGAAAAAGAAAGGGTCTGAGAAAATATTCAAATAAATTATAGTGGAAAACTTCTCTAACATGGGAAAGGAAATAGTCACTCAAGTCCAGGAAGTGCAGAGAGTACCACACAGGATAAACCCTAGGAGAAGCACACTGAGACAACATATTAATCAAACTAACAAAAATTAAATTCAAAGAAACAGTATTAAAAGCAACAAGGAAAAAGCAACAAATAACATACAAGGGAATCACCATAAGGTTTTCAGCTGATTTTTCAGCAGAAACTCTTCAGAAGAGAGTGACAAGATATACTTAAAGTGATGAAAGAGAAAAACCTACAATCAAGATTACTCTACTCAGCAAGAATCTCATTCAGATTTGACAGAAAAATTAAAACCTTTACAAACAAGCAAAAGCTAAGAGAATTTGGCATCACCAAACCAGCTTTACAACAAATGCTAAAGGAAATTTTCTAGGCAGGAAACACAAGAGAAGAAAAAGACACACAAAAACAAACCCAAAACAATTAAGAAAATAGTAATCAGAGCATACATATTGATAGTAACCTTAAATATAAATTGATTAAATGCTCCAACCAAAAGACACAATGGATGAATGGATACAAAATAAAAACCAAAACCCATATACATGCTGTCTACAAGGGACCGAGTTCAGGCCTAGGGACACATACTGACTGAAAGTGAAATGATGTAAAAAGATATTCCATGCAAACAGAAATCAAAAGAAAGCTGGAGTAGCAATACTCATATAATATAAAATAGACTTTAAAACAGACTATTACAAAAGATAAGGAAGGACACTACATAATGATCAAGGGATCAATCCAAGAAGATGATATAACAAATATAAATATTTATGCACTCAACATAGGAGCACCTCAATATATAAGGCAAAGGCTAACAACAATAGAAGGGGAAATAAACAGTAATGTGATAATAGTAGGGGACTTTAACACACCACTTACACCAATGGACAGATCATCCAAACAGAAAATAAGGAGACACAAGCTTTAAATGACACAAGAGACCAAATAAATTTAATTGACTTTTATAGGACAATCTACCCAAAAGTGGCAGAATACAATTTCTTCTCAAGTGGACACCGAATATTCTCCAGGATAGATCACATCTTGGGTCACAAATCAAGCCTCAGATAATTTAAGAAAATTGAAATCATATCAAGCATCTTTCCTGACCACAATGTTATGAGATTAGAAATCAATTACAGGAAAAGAAAACTGTAAAAAAACACAAATATATGGAGGCTAAACAGTGCACTAATAAACCAAGAGATCACTGAAGAAAACAAAGAAGAATTTAAAAAATACATAGAAACAAAGGACAATGAAAACATGATGACCCAAAATCTATGGGATACAGCAAAAGCAGTTTTAAGATGGAATTTTACAACAATTCATTCTCACCTCAAGAAACAAGAAAAACCTCTAATAAACAATCTAACCTTACACCTAAAGCAACTAGAGAAAGAAGAACAAAGAAAACCCAAAGTCAATAGAAGGAAAAAAATCATAAAAATCAGAGAAGAAATAAATTAAATAGAAATTAAGAAAACAATAGCAAAGATCAATAAAACGAAAAGTTGGTTCTTTGAGAAGATGAAAATTGATAAACCTTTAGCTGGACTCATTAAGAAAAAACGGGAGAGGATGCAAATAAAATAAAATTAGAAATGAAAGAGGAGAAATCACTACTGACACCACAGAAATATAGAGGATTATGAGACTACTACAAAGAACTATATGCCAACAAAATGTATAACCATGAAGAAATGGACAATTCTTGGAAATATACAATTTCCATGAATAAACCAAGAAGAATTAGAAAATCTAAACAGACCTATCCCAAATAATGAAATAAAAATTGTAATTAAAAATCTTCCAACAAAATAAGTTCAGGACCAGATGGCTTCACAGACAAATTCTATGAAACATTCGAGAAGAGCTAAGACCTGTCCTTCTCAAACTCTTCCAAAAACATTGCAGAGGGAGGAACACTCCCAAACTTGTTCTACAAGGTCACCATCACCCTGATACCAAAACTAGACAAATATACCACAAAAACAGAAAATCACAGACCAATATCACTGATGAACAGAGAAGCAAAATCCACAACAAAATACTAGCAAACAGAATCCAACAGCACATTAAAAGGATCATACACCATGATCAAGTGGGATTTGTCCCAGAAATCCAAGGATTCTTCAATATATGCAAATTAATCAATGTGATACACCATATTAACAAATTAAGGAATAAAAGCCATATAATCATCTCAATAGATGCAGAAAAAGCTTTTGACAAAATTCAACAATGATTTATGATAAAAACTCTCCAGAAAATGGGCATAGAGGGAATCTTCCTCAACATAATAAAGGCCATATATGACAAACCTACAGCCAACATCATTCTCAATGGTGAAAAATTGAAAGCATTTCCTCTAAGATCAGGAACAAGAAAAGGGTGTCCACCCTCACCACTATTATTCAACATAGTTTTGGAAGTCCTAGATACAGAAATCAGAGAAGAAAAATAACTAAAAGGAATACAAATGGAAAAGAAGAAGTAAAACTGTCACTGTTTGCAGATGACATGATACTGCTATATGTAGAAAATCCTAAAGATGCCACCAGAAAACTACTAGAGCTAATCAATGAATTTGGTAAAGTTGTAGGATACAAAATTAATGCACAGAAATCTCTTGCAGTCCTATACACTAACAATGAAAAATCAGAAAGAGAAATTAAGGAAATAATCCCATTTACCACTGCAACAAAAAGAATAAAATACCTAGGAATAAACCTAACTAAGGAGGCAAAAGACTGGTACTCAGAAAAATATAAAACACTGATGGAAGAAATCAAAGATGACATAAACAGATGGAAATTATATCATGTTCTTGGATTGGTAGAATCAAAATTGTGAAAATTACTATATGACTCAAAGCAATCTGAAGATTCAATGAAATCCCTATCAAAATACCAATGGCATTCTTCACAGAATTAAAAAAAATAATTATGATTTGTATGGAAACACAAAAGACCCCGAATAGCCAAAGCAACCTTGAGAAACAAAAACTGAGCTGGAGGTATCAGACTCCCTGACTTCAGACTACTAAAAAGCTACAGTAATCAAGACAGTATGGTACTGGCATGAATAGAGAAATATAGATCGGTGGAACAGGATCGATAGCCCAGAGATAAACCCATGCACATATGGTCACCTAATTTATGATTGTGGAGGCAAGAACATACAATGGAGAAAAGACAGCCTCTTCAATAAGTGGTGCTGGGAAAACTGGACAGGTACATGTAAAAGAATGAAATTAGAACACTCCCTAACACCATACACAAAAATAAACCAGAAATTGATTAAAGATCTAAATGTAAGACCAGACATTATAAAACTCTTAGAGGAAAACATAGGAAAAACACTCTTTGAAATAAACCACAGCAAGATCTTTTTTGACCCCCTCCTAGAGTAATGAATATGAAAACAAAAATAAAGACATAGGACCTAAAATACATAAAACTTTTGCATGGTAAAGTAAACCATAAACAAGATGAAAAGACCACCTCAGAATGGGAGAAAATCTTTGCAAATGAAGCAATGGAAAAGGGATTAATGCCCAAAATATACAAGCAGCTCATGCAGCTCAATACCAAATAAACAAACATCCCAGTCAGAAAATGGGCAGAAGATCTAAATAGACATCTCTCCAAGGAGGACATACAGATGGACAAGGAGCACCTGAAAGGATGCTCAACATCATTAATTATTAGAGAAATGCAAGTCAAAACTATAATGAGGTATCATCTCACACTGGTCAGAATGGCCATCATCAAAAAATCTACAAACAATAATTTCTGGAGTAGGTGTGGAGAAAAGGGAGTCCTCTTGCACTGTTGGTGGGAATGTAAATTGACACAGCCACTATGGAGAGCAGTATGAAGGTTCTTTAAAAAGCAAAAAATAGAATTACCACATGATCCAGCAATCCCAGTACTGGGCATATAACCTGAGAAAACCATATAAACTGAGAAAATCATAATTCAAAAGGACACATGTACCCCAATGTTCATTGCAGCACTATTTACAATAACCATGATGTGGAAACAACTTAATGTCCAATGACAGATGAATGGATAAAGAAGAGGTGGTATATATATACAATGGAATATTACTCAGTGATAAAAAGGAACAAAACTAGGTCATTTGTAGAGATGTGGATGGACCTAGACTCTGTCATACAGAGTGAAGTAAGCCAGAAAGAGGAATGCAAATATCGTATATTAATGCATATATGTGCAATCTAGATAAATGGTACAGATGAACCTATTTGCAGGGCAGGAATAGAGACGTAGTCATAGAGAATGGACATGTGGATATGCAGGGGAAGGGGAGATGGGACACACTAGGAGATTAGGTGTGACATAAATACACTACCATGTGTAAAATATTTAGTTAGTGGGAACCTGCTGTATAGCACAGGGAGTTCAGCTTGGTGCTCTGTGATGAACTAGATAGGTGGGACGTAGGAGTGGGAGGGAGGTCTAAGAGGGAGGGGATATATGTATACATATAGCTGACTCACTTCATTGTATAGTAGAAACTAACACAACATTGTAAAGCAATTATACTCCAATTTTAAAAAAAGTACAATCAATCCCCACTCCCCACATCTAACACTCTCAGACATCTTTATGTTTCTCTCTCTTTTCTTGTTTTATAGCATGCATCACCCTCTAACATACTAACCAATTCCCTTTTCTTTTTTTCATTTTGTATTAATCTGTTCAATTACTAGGCTGAAATCTTCACAAGGGCAGGGATCATTGATATTTTGGTCACTGATATAGCCTAGGAACCTAAAACCATGCCTGAAAAATAGTACTTTCTTAAAAATATTGCTGAATGAATGGAATTTTAAAACAAAGTGTATGATCTTTCTATCTCTTACCATTTCTGTTTAGTGTGTTCCTGTTATTACTGAAATAGGAATTAGGTTGATTCTGTTCAAGTGAGTTCAATAAATCTCTTTGCAGATTTACTATGTGTAGTTTATTTGGCCTTCCTTCCAAGGAGCTTTACTGGAACTCTCCCAATATAAGAGAGACATGCAAATAAGAAACATATACATTTTTATTTATTGTTCTTGATTGATTGCTGTGGTTAGGACTTCCAATATTATGTTGAATAGAAGTGCTGAGCATGAGCACTCTTGTCTTGTTCCTGATTTTGGAAGGAAAGCTTTCAGTTTTTTCACTGTGATATATGGAATGGAACGGTACTCAGCCATAAAAAAATAATGAAATAATGTCATTTACAGCAACATGGCTGGACCTAGAGATTATCATACTAAGTGAAGTAAGTCAGACAGAGAAAGACAAATATCATATGATATAACTTATATGTGAAATCTAAAATAACGTTACAAATGAATGTATTTAGAAAACAGAAACAGACTCACAGTTATAGAAAACAAATTTGTGGTAACCAAAGGGGATGGGAGGGAGGGATAAATTAGGAGTTTGGGATTAACATATACACATATATAAAATAGATACACACTACTATGTATATAAAATAGATAAACCAAAAGGTTTTACTGTATAGCACAGGGAACTATATTCGATATCTTTTAATGACCTATAATGGAAAGAATCTGAAAAAGTATATATATATATACACACACACACATATATCTGAATTACTTTGCTGTATACCTGAAACTAACACATTATAAATCAACTATACTTCAATAAAAATTACATTTAAAAACGTAGAAGGAAAAATGCTAAAAATAGATAAAAACAAAGAGAAAATGATGCTTAATCCAAACGATGATGACTGACTGGAGATCCTGTCAAAGTGAAGAATACAAATAAGAATAACACAATTTTGACAGTGGAGAAAAGAGAGAGGGTATTTCTAGTGGAGGGGCTGGCATGACTGCTGACCCCACATGAAGAGTGTCTAGTACATGATTAGCACAGGGATTAAGTGGAGGTTTTAGTTGGAAATGAAACAGAGTGGGTCTTTGCTAAGGCATTTGAGACCTGACTGTAGGCAGTCAGGGAAAACTGGGTGTTTTCAAAATTAGGGATGAAAACAGATGTCTTCCATTCAGTGAAGTGTGGGATTTGAGCTCAGGAACCCAACCAAGGAGTGAAGGTGGCTCAGGGCAGCCTCACATGGCTCTAGCAAATTTGTCCAGTTAAATTGCATTTATGTCCCTTGACGTTATTTCCTTCATTTGGATCTGAGAATAAGCCATGCTTGTGTAGTCTTAATATAAACTGCAGCCTTAAGTTTGTTAATTAAAGAAATAGATTTTTTATGAGAACACATGAAGCCATTATCACATATAAACTCTGTATCAAATGGGTCAGAGGTATTTTAGATTTTTTTTTCCTACCTCACAGTTGCCTGCTAATTATGTTTTATCTTGATTACAAACAACTATCCCTCAGGCCCCCAAGGAATGATTCCAATTAAGCATCACATAATGCCAATTTAAAAACTGAGAGGCCAGTCCAGATACCCTTTGACTAGAGCTGTCTTTCCTTCACTACCACAGGGATACCAGGGTTTCAGAGGAACTTCTGTACCCTTGAAGCCCCAGGCAGAAAGAAAAAACAGTGTTGAAAAGGCAGGAGATTCGGTCAGCTGCCAGCCTCCATGAAAATAAACTGTGCAAAAGAGTTGTGGGCTGTAGAAACTTAAACGGGCAGAGTCAATGTGAGCTTAGGTTGATTTATTCCCATTGAAGATGGAGTGCTGCTCAGTCTGTGAGGTGAGATGCTGAGTAACACACACCAAGTCTCCCATTACTGCCTCCTTTGGAGGCCAAGCTTGTAGTAAAACAACCAGAAAAACCATGTCCTTAGGAGCAGAGCTCAGTACATAGTATGTAGGTGGGTTTCTTATTTTTGGGCATTGTGTTTCATCCTAATATCTTCACGATTGCCTTTGAAATCATCCTAAGGCGAGTCATTCACTGCCAAATAGCTTTGCGCTCCTCAGGATAGATCTCACTTTTCAACTCTCATAGAAGGGGAAAGGGAGTTTTATAATTACTAGGCAAATAAAGAAGTCAAGGAAATCAGACTCTGTGACACTCTCACACACATTTTAATGACATAAGAGCAAGTATTAGAGACATCTTGGGAAGATAGAGAAATAAAAGTGTGAAACGTGATGTGAGGCCTGTTTGGAGTGAAAGCCAGTCTCATGGGGTATTGGATTGTGGAGTCAGAGAGGGTGACTTATAAGTATAGGAGATACAGATGGTAACCTAATTCCCTTCCTAATTTCCTGCCTGATGACCTTGTGTCCCTAATGAGTCACCAGCATTGGTTATTGTATAGTCAGGCCACTCAGAATGGCTGTTCTCTTGCTCTCTGTACATGCCCTGCCCAACCAGTGCCTGCTTCACCTACACATACTCACCTGACTGACCTTCCTATATACTCATCACCAGGACCCAGCTGGTGACTGTTCTTATCAAAGGGGCAGGAAGGGGCATGTCCCTCTGCTGTTTTCCCTGGTAACTGATGAGCCAACCTGATGTCAAGTTCTTCTATAACTGGCCATCACCCATTTCCCTGGGAGCAAAGACTGCTGCCATGTCCTGCCCACTGTTTGCCGCACACAGTGGGGTGTTGCTCCAGGATCTTGCTTCAGTTGTGTAAGATCCACTCCTCCGCCACTGATCTATTAAACCACTGATGTCTCTGTTGCTGACTCTGGGCTCGTTCTTCAGTCTTACAGCTGGGAAAATGCAGGCCTTGTAGGCCTGTGGGGTGCAGCCCAACTGTTATGTTTATAGTAGTGTCCAAGGTAGAAATTGGAAGACTTCTATCTCATTCCTTTTTTCTTCTCATTCTATACCCTCCCTTTAGATGATTTTACTCTCTCCCATCTAATCGTGGGCATGTTTAACCACTAACACTAATATCCACCTTTAAAATCCAGTCATGGCTGGAGTTCTCTACTATATTCCAGATTCATAAATCCTATTTTCTACTCTAACATTTCCCTTGGATGTCCAAAAGACACTTCAAAATTACTGTGAAAATACACAGCAGCTGAACTCACCACTGACATTCTTTCACCTGACCACCCCCACTGCCCCAATACCAACACTGTCTGATGAAATCTCCTTCTATATCCTTTCCATTCTGCCCCATTGATTTTTCTGGAATCCATCTTCTTCTCATCACCCTAACCATCACCACACTGGGTCAGGCCACACCTGCATAACTGCCAAGTTTCATCAGTCCTCACTGGCCTCCTCATCTTTACTCCTTTACCCAGCCGTCAATCCCTTTATCACTACAGGTGGGATCTTTTGGGAATAGAAATATGATCACAGCATTCCTGCATTTAAAATAGATCTATAGTTTCTTATTACCAATAGCAGGTATTCCAATAAGGTGTTTCTTATTCCAATAAGGTATTTCTTATTACCTATTACCAATAGGTCTCCTGCTAGACCTAAAGTTCGTGAATCTCACCCCAGGTCAACTGGGTTAGCAATCATTTCAGAAACCACTCCCCAGCATGGGGTCACACACCTTGCATAATCTGGTTCCCACCCCACTTCACCTGTCATTACTCCTCTCCATACCTCCAACCATATTAAAATAGTTTTACCTTTCTGAAGATACTGGGTCATGGGGTCGTGTTGTTACCTCTGTAAGGAACGCCTTTATACGTATCTTTGGACAACTGAACTGATTTCCATTGTGCTGAGGTCTCACCCCCTGAAGCTTCTCCGTGAATGCCTTTCTGGTGGCATGGGACACATAGACTAGTTATGATCTGTATACCATACAGAAAGCGAATTGTGGGAGGACAGGGCTTTACCTAGATTTCCACCCATATATCTCTAGCACCTAGGATGTCCCTTGACACATAGAAGATGTTCAGCAATGTTTATTAAATACACGTCCCCATCAGTGTAAGCCTCCCTCTTTTCTTTGTTGTGAATAAATGCAGCAAATCTCACACGTATTTAAAATAAGTACATCTTGCAAATGCACCCAAGTTTGATTTTGTCCCTTTATGTGCTTTTAGCTTCAGCTTCTTTCTTGGCCTTTGGAAAGCCACACAGCCTGATCCCAACATCAGCACCTTTTCTGGCTGGCATCCCTAAGCTTCTACATGATCAATGGCTGTATGATCATATAGGTAACATCATATCTAATTACCATGACAATATCAGCATTACAAATAAGTATGTGATTCTGATTTATTGTTAATACCTCAATATTTAATTTTAAACAGAGGGAAGCACCATATACATAACTTTAAATGAAATCTTATGTGATTTATATGGAGAAACACTATCAGTCAGATGAGTTATTTGTCATTACTAAAGAAAATAACTCAACCATTAATAATTATGGTAAAAGCTGTTAGATTTATGTACAAGAGTCATTATTAAGAACTTTGAAATAGTTACAGATGAGGAGAAGATTGACAGTTAAATCTATTAAAACTATCAATCTATTAAAACCACTGAAATTTTATGCTAACCAGATAAATTTAGGGGAAAAAAATGTCCTTTTTGAGCTAATAAATAAAAGACTTCTGTAAAATTTTTAAAAAGTATAAGATGGAAAATAAGAAGTATGTAATCTTATAATTTAACATGTGTAGAGTTGAATAGTGAATTAAATTTCAAAACTTTCACCACAATAATGATGAAGAATTGCATATATTTTGATTACGGTTGTTTGATTCCATGTAACGAGGACTCAAACAGTTTAAAAAAGCTGTTTGAGAATTTTAATCATGAACAAAATATCAACTGTGCCACCTTAAAATGTCAGTACTTGTAAAGGCTCCAAGCTCATTTATAACAATACTTATGGTAAATCATACTTGTAGATTTGAGTCTAAATATTTAAATGAAGTTTGATAAAATGATTATTAAAATACTGCCAACTACTATTAATAAAGTTAAAGATTTTTGGGGTTTTTCTCAAGGTATAAATACCAGGTAGACTATTTTTATAGAAAATATGTTAGTAAAATAATGTTTTTATTTAATGATAATATACAGTGCACAAAAGACAAGTGATTTATTCATTGTGCTACTATTTTCTAATCAGATATTTGAGAGAGAAACAATGAAAAACTTTTTTTCAAAAAACTTTGGAACAGATTAATGATTATTCTTTTGGTCTACTTGCTTGATGAAACATTTCAGGATCTCAAGCAGCTAGCAACATAACTATTTGAAGAAATGTTTTAGAATGACATATTGTGAGGCAGATGTGCTATACGATGATACTGACAATGGAAAAGAGCTCTGAGTAATTTAGGAATCCCAAGGGTACATCATCTTCATGGCATTTTTCGTTGTGTGATTAGCACGACTAGTCAAAGAAATTCTGGCCATAAGTAAAATATATGTATTTTGGTCAGTATATGTGTATATATGCATATATATATATGGTCATTTTTATCATTCTTCTTTAGTCAGAGACAAGCTAAAAGATTTTTGACCTTCCCCATCATATACAAAATGTTTAACCAATGTGGAGTGTTGACTATTCCATTTTAAAAGGCTGGTTAAACAAAAGAAAACCTTAATATTGTACTGTGCAGATAACAGTAATACCAGGCTTGCAGAGAAAGAAGTTCAGTTGCTGGAACCTGCTGAATAAGTAATCAAATTGCTGTGCTTCAAGAGTGAGAGTAGTTTTTACACAAGGTATTTTGTAAAGATGTACAAATCATTCCACTCTAGGAAAGACGCTGAAATTGGTGTCATGTAAGGAAAGCTGAGATGCAGATGGAAATTCAGAGGCAGTATTTTGTGTGCCAATTGCAATTTCTTCATCTTCATTTCTAGATACAAGTATTAAGGACAAATTTGTTTCAAGTCATTGTGAAGCAGCAATTGCATACACAAATATTATAAATAACAAAATGTTAGAGCACCAGTCTTAACTCTGCTTCTGTAAATATTCTGACAACAATCTTTTTCAAGCAGTGCACAAAAATTCTATATGTGACTTAATTTTAATGAAATTGATTGTGTTCTGAGTGTTTGTATATTTTGACTTTTTATTTGCAACTTATATTGAATTATCAATATTATTCCATGCACTTCAGTATTTCTCAAAGTGCTTTATATTGTCTGTATGCTATTTCAATATCCACATATGCCACAATTTTTTAAATTATTGCCTATTTTGGGATATTTGTTATATTTTTGATTACTTTTCTCAACTAGATAATGCTGTCAATAACTTCTTTTTGCCAAAGACAAACAATAAAACAAACTAGTAGAAACTCATTAATAGAAACTATTTCTAAGTTTTCTCTTAGATTTAAAGTAATGAAAGTGGGATCAAACGATATCAACTATTGAAATTACACTTATGGTTATTCTCATTTTATTTTCTATTTTATACACCACCAACAGTATATTAGAATGGACAGCTCATTAAGCTTCAACATTTAAAAAAAATCATATTTCCTGTTACTATTCCTTCTCTGGTTTTCTTCTGTCTCTGCCTTATGTCTGATAGAAATGAATTTAGACCTTGCAAATTTATCTCATGTTATTTAGGGCTATAGCAGGCAATTGGACTATTATTTAAGGATAAAATATATATCACATGTTATGCAATACTAATCAAGGTTCTCCAGACAAAGAAAGAGAGGGAGATAAAAAGAGAGAGAGAGGGAATTATTTTAAGGAATTGACCCATGTGATTGCAGAGGCTAGTAAATCCAAATCAGCAGGGTAGATGGGCATACTGGATAGGATGAGTTGACACTGCAACTCAAGGATGAAGGGATTCTGGAGGCAGAATTTCCTCTTCCTCAACGAATCCCAGTCTTTTTCACTTAATACCTTCAGCTGATTGGACAAGACCCACCCCCATTATAGAACATATTCTGCTTAACTCAGTCTACTAATGTAAATATTAGTTCCAACCATAGCAACATTCTGAGTGGTATTAGACAAACCTCTGCGTACTATGGCCTAGTCATGTGGACATATAAAATTAACCATCATAAGTATTCCAAGAGATCAAACCCAGACCTAGCAAAGAATAAAACAAAACTATCATTAATTCAATTGAGTTACTAAGAAAAATACCCTTGGTATTTCTTTGAGAGAAGAATTTGCAAACTTGGCTATTGAGACATGACAAATATCAGCAACCACTTAAATGATAAAGGTGCTCTATCATAGAAGTGCCCTTACAGACCAACATGTTCCAAAGGGTAATCTGAAGTCTTCATCTAAAGTTTGTCTTAGGAGACCTAATAAAGCTGATTGATTATCTGAGGGTCAGGAGTATTAAGGGGGCTCCATGATTTAATAGGGTTCAGGAGGCTTAAGAAGGTTGCTTGATTTAATGGGGGTGAGGAGACTTAAGGGGACTTATTGGTTTAATGGGGTTCCCATGATTTAAAGGGCCTGATTCAATCACTGGGAGTTATGTGATTTAAGGGGGCTGATTGAATCAATGGGGGTTAGGAGACTTAATAAAGCTGATTGATTGAGGGTCAGGAGAACTAAGGGGGCTCCATGATCTAATGGGTGTCAGGAGACTTACGAAGGCCAATTGATTCTGTGTGGTTCAGAGACTTAAGAAGCCTGATTGATTTCATAGGGTTCAGAAGATTTAAGAAGGATGATTGATTTAATGGGTGTAAGAAAAATAAAAGTTTCTTAAAACTTAATGAAATCAAGAAACATTCTAATGACATCTACTGCCATAAGACCCTCGACCCTTCCTTCTGGGGCACTTTGGGCCAGAAATGTAAGCTATTGACTCCAGGATCTTCAGGATAAATAGAGGATTCTCACGTCTACCTCTCGGAGTTCTCATAAAAGTTATGTCATGGAAACCAAATAAAGCTTCTACTATACTACCTGGCACAGAGTAGGTATTCAACAATTTGTATTTACCTACCCCTCAATGTCATCATTCTAAAAACATCTCTCCCTTAAACTTAAGTTAGAAGCAAGCAAGATGATTATTCATTAAAACTTAGCCTAAGTAGGTTCTTCCCTGCTCTCTCTTCACCTTCCTATACGTGAGCCAAAAGATTAGAGGAATATATTCCCAAGAAATAGTAAGTAGTCAAAAGGATGAGATGTCTTTATCGTTTCTTAGAACAAAAGCGGAATAATCAGGAGGTTAACTAGATATATTTTATTAAATAAAACATTTAATTTTTGTAATGCTGCTAATAATTGGCTACTACTTAAGCTGACTTTATACACATTGATACATAAATATATATATAAAACTCATACGGGGTGGCGGTGGTAGTGTGATGAATTGGGAGATTAGAATTGACATATATACACCAATATGTATAAAATAGATAACTAATAAGAACCTGCTTATCAAAAATAAATAAATTATATTAAATTTAAACAAACTGATAAGGGCATATTATAAATACTTTCATTATCTCATATCCAAATGGACTCATATGGTAGTTGTATTAAATCTGTCTCTAACTTGGAATATCATCCTAGATACATTCTTCTCATCCCCTGTTAGAGGTAGAAGATCGTTATCAGGAGATCAACTGTCACTTTAATAACAGTGTATAGGGTAAATGGAAGTTACTGACAAGCAAGACTTTACTTTGAAAAAATAGTTCAATATTTGAAGAACAAAAGATATGGCTTATTTATATGCCCTATATTTACTGAAACATTTTGCTTTTGCCTCATGAAGCAACTTACGCAAGTTATTGATAAACAGAGAACATTGAGGCTTACCTGATATTGCCCAAATACATCTACTTCAGAATATATTTGATTTTTAAAAATCACTTGCTTGCAGGTTAATGAGGAATAAGAGAATCTTTCATGTCCTATAGGTACTTGGAGTTCAGGTTACTAACCTATTAAGTGGCTACTCTAATATACTATGATTTTGTTGAAGATTAACCAAGAGATGTACTCATGGAATTTTAGGTTTTCATGATTACATATTACTTTAAAAAATAAAAATCAAATTGTTTGACTTTGGCTGGTGGAGAAAAGAAGAAAAAATTAGTCCTGCTTATCTGTTGGTGGTACTAAATTTTAAAATGGATAGATAAATATTAATAGATAACTAGGTAGATAGCAGAATGCATGCTGTTGGACAAAAAAATAACAAGAAAGTCTACAGGTTATAGAGGTGTTATATATCTGAAATTTGTAACAGCTAGTCCAAGAAGTTCCCAGAAAAAGAGAAAGTAGCAAGCAGGCAATAACATCATCAGAGTCTTGCCCAAGGTAGGAAACAACACAGATTAGACCCTGTAAAGAAAAGCTGGTTAGTCAAGAACCAGGTGGCAAAGAAGCAAAGAAACAGAGGATGCTATTGGTTGGAGAGTAAAATAAGTGAAATGACCTAAAGATCTGGAAGATGTGTGTAAATTACAAGACAGTGTGTGCTTTCTATGTCTGGTCCTGTGCCAACACATAGTAGGTGCTTGTTTTAGATGTCAGCCCTCTTGAATGCCTCACCTGCTTTACTGATGGTTGGCCTTTTCTCTCCCCAGTCTGTGGTGAATGGCCTTGTGACCTGTGAGTTTCCACCATCTGAAGACAGAGGCCCTGAGTTTCTGGCTTCTCCCATCAACTCTTGACACAGAATCCCACAAAACAAAGGTGGAATGTTGCTTCCAAGTCATTGCCCTAGAAGCCACGTGACAACACCCGGGAATATGTGTATGTGCATGGGTGATGAGCAGTGTAGCCAGGAGACAAGTGGAAGTCAATGGATAAATTTGCTCTCCAATGTTCCCTCCATTGGATGTGCCTTATGCTTGGTTTTCCATACACCAGGCTGGTCTCTTGGTGAAATAATGACCAGCTTCATAACACAGTATCATGTTTGTTTGTTTTCTATTCTATCTCACTTCATTTACCTTTTTTCCTCATTCTTGCTGGTCTAGGGTTGTCCTTTACAGTAATGCCTTAGCACATAAGTTTTGCTTTGAGCTGTGTTTTCTATAGAACATAGACTAACATAATAGTTGTAGAAGTAGGTCTAGAGAGCACATCCTGGGGATGAGATTTTGGACTTGGATTACCTACTTACCTGAGACATAAGGTCCCATTGTTGGTGGTCACCAGAGTAATGAACACCCTAGCATGCAGTAACATCAAAGTTGCTAAAGTTTTCACCTGTGGTTAACTGGGAAGAGAGACAAGGGAAGGGCAGTTCACTGGGAAAACAACTAGCTGTGATTTTATGTTTTAAAAAATTTTGGCCACACCCTGTGGCATGTGGGAGCTTAGTTCCCCAACCAGGTTGAGATTCAGTCATATTTATATGTATATCAATAATTCTTTCCATTTTATTGCTGAGTAATATTTTATTGTACAGATATGCCACAACATATTTATCCATTCCCATCTCGATGGCTGCTTGAGTTATTTCCAGTTTGGAGCTATTATAAATAAAATGTCATGAAAACGTATATACAAGTCATTGTATGGACACATGCTTTCATTTTTTTTGAATAGATGTCAAGGAATAGAAAGACTGGGTCATAGAGTAGGAGTATGTTTAAACTTTTAAGAAACTGGTGACCTAAATGGGAAGGAAATCCAAAAAAGAGGGGATATATGTAAACATATACCTGATTCATTCTTCTGTACAGTAGAAACTAACACAATCTTGTAAAGCAACTATACTCCAATAAATTTTTTTTAAAAAAACTGGAAATCTAGTTTTGAAAGTAGTTGAAGCAGTTTTTTTTAAAAAAATTTCACTAGCAGTTTATGAGAATTCCAGCTTTTCTACATGTTTGCCAAAACTTGGTATAGTCAATTTTTAATTTTAGATATTCTAGTGTGCAATGGTGTATCACTGTTATCATTTGTATTTCCTTAATGATCATGATGTTGAATTTTTTCATGTAGTTATATGGCATAAGTATAACTTCTTTGGTGAAAAATCAGTTCAAATCTTTTGTCTATTTGTTTTTTTGGGTTGTTTTCTTACTACCGAGTTCTGAGAGTGTTTCATGTATTCTGGATACAAGTCATTTATTGGATATATGATTTGTAAACATTTTCACCCAGTCTTTTTTTTTCTGTTTACAGTGTATTTTGAAGAGCAAAATGTCTTTATTTTGATCAAGCCAAATTATATTTTTTCTTTAATGGACAGTGCTTAAGTTATTGCAACTAAATAACTCTTTACCTAAGCCAAGGTTAAGATGTTTACTTCTGTATTTTCTTCTAGAATTATTAGAGTTTTAGGTTTTCGATTGGGACTATGAACTATTTTGAGTTAATTTTCATATATGGTCAAAATTAAGGGTCATATTTTATTCATGGAGTAGCCAGTTTTTCCAACTCTGCAGAAAAGACACTAGCCAATGGAATGTTATTTTTTGTTAACAGTTGATTATGTAGATATATTTCTACATCTTCCATTTTGTTCCAGCAATCTATTTTTCTAGCTTGATGCCAATGACACAGTCTTAATTATTATAGCTTTATAACGTGTTGAAGTCAATGTAATTCTTTTAATTTTGTTATTTTTTATTAAATATTTTATGTTCTTTACATTTCTTTAAGAAGTTTGGAATCAGCTTCTCAGTTTTTATATCAAAATTCCTGCTGGGACATAGAATGTTATTACGTTGAAACAATAGATGCATTTGAAGAGACATGACATCTTAAAAGCATAGAGTCTTCCTATTCATAGAAACAGTGTATCTCTCCATTTATCTATGTCTTCTTTACTTTCCCTCAGTACTGTGTTTTAATTATCAATGTACAGTTCTTAAACATACATTATTAGGTTTATTACTATTTCATAGTTTAATGCTACTGTAAATTGTATGGGTTTTACTTCAATTCAATTTCTGTTGTTGTATTTTATAAAAATGCAGTTGTTTTTTGCATGTTTGATGACCTAGATTCCCGTATACATGCTAAATTCAGTTATTTATTCTAGCAGTACTTTTTTAATGTGGATTCCATAGGATTTTTTACATAAACAATCATGTTGTCTATAAGCAAGAACAGTGTTGCATCTTTCTGATTTGAAAGTTTAATTTATTTTTCTTATCTTGCAGTAATAGCTGTAATCTCCAGCACTAAGTTAAAGTAGTGAGAGGAGACATTTGTGCATTTTTACTAATATTAGGGAGATAACATTTAATCTGTCACCAGTAAGTATAATGTCATGTTGCAGATTTTTCACAAAAACCCTTTACCTGGTTGAGGAAATTTTCTTCTATTTATAGTTTGCTGAAATAGTTTTTATCAGGAATGGATGTTGAATGATATCAAATAATTTTCCTGAATTTATTGAGATGCTTGTTAATGTTGTGAATTATAGTAACATTTTTTTAATGTTAAATCAATCTTGCAGCTCCAGAATAAGCCTCAGTTGGTGATGGTATATTATGTTTTTAAAAATAGTTATATTCAATTATATGAATTCTGTTAAAAATTTTTGAATGTGTGTTCTTGACTATTTTCAATTTGTGGTTTTGATATTGATATGTAGTTTATTTTTTCCTTATAATGCTTTTGTCTTGTTTTTGTATCAGAGTTATGTTGACCTCATAAAAAGAATTGAGAAGTCTTCCCTATTTATTTTTTGGAAAAGTTTCCATGGAATTACAATTAATTATTCCTTAAAATTTTAGTAGAATTGCATAGTGTAACCATTTGGGCCTGAAGTTTTCTTTGTTGTAAAGGTCTATCTATGCACTCAATTTCTTTAATATATTTGGGAAACTTTAAGCTATCTCTTCCTGGGTAAACTTTAGTAGTTAATGTCTTTCAAAGAATCTGTTCCTGTCACGTAAATTGTCAAAGATATTAGCATTAAGATATTCAGAACCCTCAACAAAGTGGGTATAGAGGGAACATATCTTAATATAATACAAGCCATGTATGACAAGCCTACAGCTAACATCATACTCAACAGTGAAAAGCTGAATTTTTTTTTTAAGATCAGGAACAAAATAAGGATGCCCATTCTCACCCCATTTATTCAACATAATATTTAAAGGCCTATCCAGAACAATTAGGCAAGGAAAAGAAATAAAGGCATCCAAATTGGAAAGGAAGAAGTAAAACTCTCTGTATTTGCAGATGGCATAATATGTATAAAACCCTAAAGGCTACACCAAAAATCTTTTAGAACTAATAAATGAGTTCAGTAAATTTGCAGGATATAAAGTCAATATACAAAATCAGCTACATTTCTCTACACTAATAACAAACTATCAGAAAGAGAATTTAAGAAAAAAATCCTGTTTACAATCACATCAAAAATAATAAAATACTTAGGAGTAAACTTAACCAAGGTTAATCAGCGATGTGTACACTGAAAACTATAAGACAGTGATGGAAAAAAATTGAAGACACAAACAAATAGAAAGATATTCAATGCTCATGGAATAATTAATATTGTGAAAATGCCCATACTATCCAAAGTAATCTACAGATTCAATGCAATCCCTCATCAAAATTTCAATGACATTTTTCACAGAAATAGAATAATCTTAAAATTTGTATGGATACACAAAAGACCCCAATTAGCCAATGCAATCTTGAGAAAGAACAACAAAGCTGGAGGCATCACCCTTCCTGATTTCAAAGTATATTACAAAGCTATAGTAACCAAAGTAGTACAGTGCTGGCATACAAACAGACATATAGATCAATGGAACAGAATAGAAGACCCAGAAATAATCCCACACATGTATGGTCAAATAATTTATGACAAAGGAGCCAAGAATATACAGTGAGGAAAGGACAGTCTCTTCAATAAATGGTGTTGTGAACACTGGACAGCCACAGGCAAAAGAATAAAAATGGACCACTGTTTTAAACCATACACTAAAATAAACTCAAAGTGGATTAAAGATTTGAATGTAAGACCTGAAACCATAACTTCTAGAGAAAAACATAGGCAGTAGTCCCCTTGAAAATCAGGCTTGGCAATGACTTTTTGGATGTGTCAGCAAAAGCAAAGGCAACAACAACAAAAACTAAATAAAATGGGACTATATCAAGCTAGAAAGCTCTGCACATCAAAGGAAACCATCAACAAAATGAACAGGCAACCTATAGAAAGGGAAAATATTTGCAAATCATATATCTGATAAAGAGTTAATATCCAAAATATATAAAGAACTCAAAACTCAATAGCAAGAGAACAAAATACATGATTAAAAAGTGGGCAGATGATCCAAACAGATAGTCTTCCAAAGAAGACATACAGATAGAAAACAGGTGCATGAAAAGTTGTTCAGTATCACTAATCAGGGAAATGCAAATCAAAACCACAATAACACTTCACACTTGTTAGAATGGATATCATCAAAAAAGACAAGAAATAAGAAGTGTTACAAGGATGTGAAGAAAAGGGAACTCTTTTGCATTGTTGGTGGGAATGTGAATTGGTGTAACCACTATAGAAAACAGTATGGAGGATCCTGAAAAACTTCTGGGTATTTATCCAAAGGAAATAAAAACACTAACTTGAGAAGATATGAATCCCCATTTTATTGCACTATTATTTACACTAGTTAAAACATGGAAGCAACATAAGCATATATTTTGATGGATGAATGGATAAAAAAATGTAGTACATAAACAATGGACTATAATTCAACCATAAAAAGAAGGACATCTTGCCGTTTGTGACAACATGGAAAGACCTGAAAGCATTATGTTAAGAGAAAGAAGTCAGACAGAGAAAGACAAGCACTGTATGATCTCACTTATACATGGACTCTAAAAATAAAAACAATAATATAGTAATAATAATAAAAAACCAAAATAACTCACAAAGAAACTGAACTCTTAGGTACAGAGGACACGTTGGTGGTTACCAGAGGTAGTGGGTGGGTGGGGGTGAACCAAATGAGTGAAGATGGTCAAAAAATTACAAACTTTCAACTATAAAATAAATAAATCATAAGGATATAATGTACCATATGGTGACTATAGTTAATAATATTATGTTGCATATTTGAAAAGTTGCTAATTGTGTAGGTCTTAAAAGTTCTCATCACAAGAAAAAAAGTGTAATTTTATGGTAATGGATGTTAACCAGACTTATTATGGTGATCGTTTCACAATATATACAAATATTGAATCATTACTTTGTACACCTGAAACTAATATAATAGTATATGTCAATTCTATCTCAATAAAAAAGAAAAAAAATGTATTGCAGATCTGATTTATTCCAGGCACTTCTCTCAGTACTGTGGATGTCAAAAATATATTATTCCCATATACCTATGCAAAATCGCTTCTTCAAACTTTTTTTTCAAAATATTATTAAACTGGCTGGAATATGGACACTAATATTCTTGCAACTTTTCTGTAAATCTAAAACTATTCTAAAATGTAAGTTTATTAAATGTTAAAAAATACACTCATAATAGTCCCTTATTATCCCTTTTAATATTTTTAGAATTTAGAGTGATGTCAACTATCTCATTCTTGATGTTGACAATTTGTGTCTTCCCTCTTTTTCCTTATCAGTCTGACTAGGGTTATCAATTATATTGATCTTACCAGATAACGAGCTTTTGGTTTCAGAAATTTTCTTTACTATTTTTCTGTCTTCTATTTCATTGATTTCCACTCTGATCTCATATTTATAATTTTTTCTTCTTGTTTTGGTTTCACTTTTTCTTCTTTTTCTAGTTTCTTAAAGTAGAAGCTAGGGTCATTGATATGAGACCATTCTTTTTGAACACTGTGTTTATGTGCTAAAAATTTCCTGTTTGGGTAAATTTTGCTTTACTTGTATACAACAAAAATAATGTGATTTGTTTTCATTTTTATTTATTTCAACATACATTCTAATTTCTATTTTGAATGTAATATGGATTACATTGGATTACTGGATTATTTAGAAGTGATTTTTTTTTGGTTTCTTGGTTTTAATAATTTTCAAATATTTGAGGACTTCCCAGATATCTTTCTAGTATTGATTTTTAATTTAATTACATATTGGTCAGAAAGCAAAATTTTAGTGACTTGATTCACTTTAAAATTACTGAAACTTGTTTTATGGTCCTAATATAACATTATATAATATGATGATATACCATATCATATCACTGCTAAACTGTTCGAGTGAGCTTGAAAATAATCTGTGCTCTGGAGAGGATATGGAGAAAATGGAACCTTACAGTCACTATGGAGAACAGTATGGAGGTTCCTTAAAAAACTAAAAATAGAACTACTATATGACCCAGCAATCTCACTACTGGGCATATACCCTGGGAAAACCATAATTCAAAAAGAGTCATGTACCACAATGTTCATTACAGCACTATTTACAATAGCCAGGACATGGAAATAACCTGTGTCTATTGACAGATGAATGAATAAAGAAGATGTGGCACATATATACAATGTAATGTTAGCCATAAAAAGAAACAAAATTGAGTTATTTGTAGTGAGGTGGTTGGACCTAGAATCTGTCATACACAATGAAGTAAGTCAGAAAGAGAAAAACAAATACCATATGCTAACACATGTATATGGAATTTTTTTAAAAAATGGTTCTGATGAACTTAGGGGCAGGACTGGAATAAATACACAGATGTAGAGAATGGACTTGAGGACACAGGAAGAGGGAAGGGTAAGCTGGGACGAAGTGAGAGAGTAGCACTGACATATATACACTACCAAATGTAAAACAGATAGCTAGTGGGAAGCAGCTGCATAGCACAGGGAGATTAGCTAGGTGCTTTGTGACCACCTAGCAGGGTGGGATAGGGAGGGTGGGAAGGAGATGCAAGAGGGAGGGGATATGGGGATATATGTATACATATAGCTGATTCACTTTGTTATATAGCAGAAACTAACACACACACACACAAAAAGAATTGTGCCTATTATGATACATCTCATATGTTTGTTAATGATTAATGGGACAGGCAATTAGCCCATTAATGAAATACTGCTTTTCCAATTTTTAGAATAAACTACTGACTTTCATTACCAAAAAAAAAAAAAAAAAAAGAAAATAATATGCTTTGTTGGATGAAGTTTTCTATAAATGTCAGTTTGACCAAATTGGACAATAGTGTTTTTCTGCTTTCTAAACCCAAATGGATTTACAAACACTTGTTTAATCAAGTATTCAGAGAAAGTGTTGAAATCTTTGTACTTGTGGATTTGTGTTTTTCTTTTTATAGTTTTATCAGTTTTTCCTGATATATTTTGAAATTCTATTATCAGATGTTTAAACATTTAACATTGTATGTGTTCTTCAAAAATTGAATATTTCATTATTATGAAATTACCTTCCTTATCCTTGCTGATAAATTTTCCTCTATGATGTCTGACAGCAATATATCTATATAGCTTTTTTCTTTATATTATGGATAGCATGAAATACCTTTTTTCATCTTTTTACATTTTTCTATTTATGTCTTCATATTTAAAGTGATTTTCAAGTAGACAGTATAAGGATTTTATCTAATCAGACAATCTTTGCCTTTTGTTAAACTTTCTCTCTCTATGAAATTAGGTAAAACATTTCCCTATACTGGTCTTGAAGGCATGTCCTTAGGTGGGAGTGTCTCTATGCAGTCTGCATGTGCCCAGTGGCTTTGGTGGGAGAGCTGGCTCTGAAGTGAGCATGGGTCATGTCTTCTCCTAAGGTGTGCTGGCAGCCCCTACTTTGATGGGAGGTAGGACTGACGATGGAGGAGCTAGAGCCAGAGCCAAGTGTGAACTGGGGCTTCATCTGTGGTCAATGGCAGTCACTACCGTATCAGAGGAAGGGGCAGGACCAAAGATGTTGTAGCAAACACACTCTGAGGGTCAGTTCCAGATTGGCTACATTCTTTGTAAGTGTGTAGACTCCCACCACGAGCAGCACCTCTGCTCTAGTGGAGGGCCACGCCAGAGCAACAGGGGCTAGAGCCCACACCCAGTATGAGCTGTGGTGCACAATGGGATGGTCCCACTTAGCCACTCAGAGCCCCATGTAGTTTCCAATCTGTCACCTCTGTGTGTATGTTGGCTCATGTGCTGGGATGGTCCTGGAGTTTGGTCAGAACCCCAGGCAGTTTTCAATCTACTGCCTTTGCGAGCACACTGGTGATTGCTGCCTTGTCTTGTTCAGAGGAACAGTTGGGTTTGAGCTGACTCTTTTCTCTCCAAGTGTTCTCTAAGCATGTGCACTATTATTTTTGGCAACGGCCCCACTGCTCCAGTGGAGAGCCACACAGGCACAAGAGAGACTGGAGCAGTCAGGAGCCAGGTGCAGGCTATAGTGTGTGCTGGGGCAGTCAAGAGAAACCAGCCAAAGCTCCTGCCAGTTTTCAATCTGCTTTGTCTGCCTTGTCGCCAAGAGAAACTGAATGTTGCATGTACCTTTTACAAGAAAAAGTCTCAGTGTCTTACAGCCCTCTGGCACATCCCACTGGTTTTCAATCTAGCTAAAGGGATTCATCTTCCTTCCCCAAGGGTGGAGGTGCCCAATACGTGGCTTGAACTTCTCACTCCCCAGGAGGACCTCTGAGCCCATGTAATTCTGCTCTTCTTCTGTGTCTCCTGCTAAGGATGTCCCCATTTGATCACTTCTCCTCTTTTCCTACCAGACTCCATGTGGTTCTTTCTTACAGCATTTGTTGTACAAGAGCCTTTCTGTCAGTCTCTAGGTTGTTTTCATCAAGAGTTGATCCACCTGTAGTTGTATTTTGAATATGCTCATGGGGGGAGGTGAGCTCAGCATCCTCCTACTCTGCCATCTAGATCTCCCTTCTGACCCTTCAGCTCTTTCTTGTAACTCACAATTTTATCTTTGCTTTGTTAAATGTGATGTTTTTGTTCTCCACTGAGTTTATTTATTTGATTATTTTCACTTTTATATATTAATTCTGCTTAGTAGCTATTGCTTCTAAGGTTTTTAGGTTTCTTGAATAGCTTTGTATATTTTAAATATTCACCTATTAAACATTACAGATTGTTCTACTAATATGTCAGGATCTTGAAATATTTAATCTTAGAAAACATGATGTTATATATTTATATGATTGTTTCTTGGATAATCTATAACTATTTTCTTCTTTGAATTTCTCATCACTTGGAGGTCTTCCTGTAGGAATCCCATCATGCATGGGTTATAGGTATTTCCATACAAAACGTTTTACTTTGGCATCTACCAGGTATTACACGCTTCTCATAAGTTCAGGACTTCCTTGTAATATTAATAATTTCATGTAGCTGTTCACAGAATTCTGTGTAGTGAATGCTGCAGGCTAAGGACCATTGCCTTCTGTATTTCTTTCACTTTTAAAAAATTAATGGTATACAATTTTTGACTGTATCAATTTATAAATGTATTTATCAATTGACTGTATTAAATTGAAATAAATATGCAATATTACCATTATTATTGACCTTTTAATTCTTTATTCAGACACTGGTAAGTTTTTATTACTCTGTTAATTTAGAAGTAAGAATATTTAGATGAAGACATGGTGACTGTTTTAAATAGGACACATTTACACTTAACTATATTCACCCAAATTAGTATACACAAACACACACACTCCAATATTGTAAAAACAATGCTAGTCATTAAATATAAATGATGAAAATGCATGTTATAGATAATAGGGGCCATAATTTACTACTGCTTAGGAAATTTTTCCAAATGGAGGACATACTGGATCATTACAAATGACCAATATGTAGTTAGTTGGTGGTAATTTTACTTTTATTGGGTTGGTCAAAAAGTTCGTTCAGGTTAAAGTCTTACAGAGAACCCCGAATGAACTTTCTGGCCAACCCAATAAAAAGTCAGACTTAAAGGCAAGATCTATACCTTGTTGACGCCTAGCTACTAGAAAATGTGTAGACTCTGAGATAAAAGGTCTATTCTCTACCCTTAAACTGTACATTCAATTAGTTTTTTAATAATAATGTCTTTATTTTTAAAATTTGTATTAATTGAGGTAATACTGACATATAACTTTGTGTAATTTTAAGGTGTGTAACATGTTGATGTGATACATTTCTATATTGTAGTATGATTATCACCATAGCATTAATCACATAATTATTATTTATTTTTTTATGGTGGGAAAAATTAAGATTCAGTCTATTGGCAATTTTGAAGTTTATAATGAACTACTGTTGTTTATAATCTCTACGTTTTGCATTAGATCTCCAGGACTTATTTATCTATTAGTTTCAAGTTGGTAACTTTGAGCAACAAATCCTCAATTCTGCCACTTCCTGCCCTTGGGAACCACTATTCTACTCTTTGTTTTCACATGTCCAGCTGTTATAGATTCCACATAAAAATGATATCAGATAGTATTTATATTTTCTTGTCTGACATCTCACTTAGCATAATGCCCTCAAGGTCCATCCATGTTGTCACAAATGGCAGAATTTCCTTTTTTCTCATGGCTGAATAATATTCCATTGTAATATAGATATTACGTGTTTCTTATCCATTCATCCACTGACAAACACTTAGATTGTTTTCATATCTTGAATATTGTTAATAATGCTGCAACAAACATGGGAGTGCATGTGTCTCTTTAATATCTTGTTTTCATTTCCTTTGGACTTATATCCAGAAGTGGAATTGCTGGATCATATGGTAGTTCTAATTTAATTTTTTGAGGAACCTCCATACTTTTTCTATAGTGGCTGAACCAATTTACATTGTTAGTGTATCAAAACACAACTGATTTATATATGTTGATTCTATATCCTACAACTTTACTGAATTCCTTGATTAATTCCAACAAAAATTGTTTTGGTTGAATCTTTAGGATTTTCTATATATAAGATCATATCCTTGGCAAATAATGATAATTTTACTTTCTCCTTTCTGATATGGATGCCCCTTATTTCTTTGTCTTACCAAATTTCTTTAGCTAGGACTTCAGTACTGTACTATGTTGAATACAAGTGGTGACAGTTGGCACCCTTGTCTTTTTTCTTAACTTAGAGAAAAATCTTTCAAATTTTTCTGTTTAGTATAATGTTACCTGTGGGTTTGTTATATATGGCCTTTATTATGTTGAAGTATGTGTTTTCTATAACCAATCTGCTAACGGTTTTTATCATGAAAAGATGTATTTTGTCAAATTCTTCATGATAATTATACAATTTTTACTTTTCATTCTATTATTGTGGTATATCACATTTATTAATTTGCATAAGTAAACCACATTTGCATCCCTGGGATAAATTCTACTTGGTCATGATGTATAATCCTTTAAATGTGTTATTAAATTCAGTTTGCTAATATTTTGTTAAACATTTTTACATCTATATTTGTCAGAAATATGTCTGTAGTTTTCTTATTCTTATAGTGTCCTTATCTGCTTTTGGTATCAGAGTAATGCTGGCCTTATAGAATGAATTCAGAAGCATTCCTTTCTCTTCAATTTTTTGAAATAGTTTGAGAAGGATAGGCATTAATTCTTCTTTAAATGTTTGGTAGAAGACACCAGTGAAGCCACCTGGTCCTGGCTTTCTCTGTTGGGAGACTTTTAATTACTGATTAGTTGTCTTACTTGTTATTGGCCTATTCAGGTTTTCTATTTCTTCTTTATTCAGTATAGGTAGATTATATGTTTCTAGGAATTTATTCATTTTTTCTAGGTTATCCATTTTTTTGGCATATCATTGTACATACATATACTCTCACATAATCCTGTATATTTCTGTAATATCAGTTGTATGTCTCTTCTTTTGTTTATGTTTTATTTATTTTGGTCTTTTTTCTTTTTATCTTTGTTAGTCTAGTGAAAGTTTTATCAATTTTATCTTAAAAAGAAACAGGGTTTAGTCTTGCTGATTTTTTTCTATTGTTTTTCTGGTTGCTCTTTCATTTATTTCTGCTCTGATTTTTGTCATTTCTTTACTTCTGCTAGTTTTGTGCCAGGTTTTTCTTCTATTTCTATTTCCTTGAAGTATAAAGTTGTAGTTTTTTAAAGATCTTTTCTTTTTCTTAATATATACATTTATTGCTAAAGTGGTGATTAATTTAGCTTTAACCTGGGACCTCTTATCCTGTTTCATGCATTTTTACATGCTGTATGTGTAGATAGAAGTAAGAATGACTACCCAGTTGGCACATATAAAAATGAGGACTGACTTTACCTTCAAAAAATTTTTTTTAATAATGAAGGAGTTAAATATGGACACAAGTGATATACTTCCTTCACAATTAATAAAATTGAAAGAGTTATTAATTTTCAAGATTTTTCAAGATAAAACATGCAGATTATATATTTTTTCCTTTTTTAAAAAAATCTAGAATTCTTCTTAATTCCCCAAACCATACAGTTCTCCATCTTTTCTCAGGACAGCATGAAAACTCTTCAGTATAAATCCATAATAATTATTGAGTTATTGAATAATTATTCAATTCCAAAGCATGCTGCTGCAAGAATGCAGGTATGTATTGCTCTTACTGCTTCTTTCTATGTCCATTTTATACCCTTTGTTGATAAATAAGTATGTGTGAGGCTTTGTGTGGGTGGGGTGTACCTTGTATAAATTTTTACTGAATTCAAATGTTTTTATGAACTCAGGAAATACTGTTAGGTGACAGTGGAAGATTTGAACTGTAAAAAATAATTAAGACTAGCCATGAATAAGAAATAGCAAGTAGTAAAACAGGAAGATAGAAAGTTAAAAAAAAAGTAATCTGGTGGTAAATAGATGGTGAAGCTTGATTTTGAACTCAATTGCTGGAGGAAGAGAAAAATACAATGAAACTGACTCTTAAAGCAGCCAAGATTCCTAATAGAAACAGCTTATTTGAGGCATCACAAAATTGGAAACCATAAAATTAGTCCTGTCCATCAAAATTAATCAGTTTTATAAAGAAATGTACTAATGATTCAATGCTTCTACTCACTGAAGAAAAGACTGGCAAGAATCCGAAATAATGCTCTAAATAATTCTCCATCTGCTGGGTTATTTTGCTAATAAGTTCGGTTATTATTACACATACTTCATACTTTTACCTTCACTTGAGTCAGTTCTACTCCAAATATGACATGAGGGAAGATATTACTGAACATTAGTCATTAGTGTGCTATGATTTTAGCAAATGGTATTTAATATCCCTATAATTACTAATAAAACTTTTATTTCATGTTTATATTTCTATAGAAGAGAGCTAGAAAAATCCTAGTGGAATTGATTGTCAGTTATTTCCAAATTCAAAAATATAATTTCTTTAATATTAACTCCCTTAAGTTCTCTATATTTTACATCTTCTGTGTAAAAATAAAGAACAGAAATATCATCATTTATAAAACTGCCTTTAATTTAATATTTATGAGATAAACTGTTATAGGAATGGCATGTTTCCATGGACCAACTTTGTGCATCTATGTATTCATTTCCTTTGGGGTAAAATATTTCTAAAACTTCATCATTTTAAGATGAAATAAATATTTCTACATTGTATATTTATTCAGTAAAACACCAACTATTTGAGAAATTGTGTGCTAAGATAGCTTCAAATTTTCAAACCCATCAACTCAGTTCACTACTATAATAAATATTGACTTCAATTATGAGTAATACAAAATTCAATGTAACAGATAAAAATATCAGTCTACAAACTTAAAAAAAAAGTAACTTTCTTTGTCTAAATTTTAATTTCTATTTGACCACCCCTAACCCAATCTCCCTCTTTGGGCTTACCCACAATGCATAAAGGATCTTCTTTTACTTTCTCAAAACCTAGGAGGTAGAGAGGCTTCCTGCAGAGAGGTGGAGCTTGGCCCTGGGGGAGGCATGTCATCCTTGTTTGTCATCCATCCACCATGATACCTCCTGAGATGCATCGTATTCCCATCAGACCTCAATTGTCAGTTCACAGATCCCATTCCTGAGCCTTTCCTCATTTCCCTGTCAAGCCTCCTTGTGTCTGGATTTCTTCCAGCGACATTTGTTTTCACTCTTCTTGGCTACATGGGGTTATTCTGGTGTTCCCATTGTGTTTTGAGACCACCAGAAATGCTTACAGTTGTTTCTGTTCATTTACCTAGACCAGCCTTTCTCAACCAAGACTCCTCAAAGGAACTACATACCAATGACTTGAGTACATACATACAAATGACTTGAGTAACTATTTTCTCAATATTCTAAGACTTCTACATAATTAGTGTCATTCTAGATGCATAGGATATTAAGGCTTAGTCCTCTAGTGGAATCAACTATATCTAGACTCTTCAGGGATGAAGTAGTATTTTCAAACCTATCTGGAAACAGCCTGACCAGGGCTGAGGGGTGTATATAGTGCCTCTACTCAGTGCATTAGTAGCTAAATCCTCCTGATTTTCCCTTGAATTTACCCCCTACCCTCATCCAGAATATCACATGTAGTAGGGAAAATTTGTTTTGGTTCGTTATTTCTACATCCCAAACTCTTTTCTATGTTTAAGCTTAAGCTCTTGAACATGACAAGACAGCAACTTGACACTTTCTTATATTTTTGTTCTGCTTCATGATTATTTTTCTGTAACTAATGAATGCAAAGTACCAAGTCAGTCAAATAGGGTTAAGGATAATGATAACTGCAGAAAAAGGAGTGGGGGGCAGTCTTGGAGTAGGCAGTAAAAGTTAATATATCAAAACTATTTAAACAGATAACACAAAGGTGAAGATAGAAAGCACTCATCCTTGTGGAGTTAACAATCTAGAAGGAAATGCATAATTTAGTTAAGTGGCTCACACAGACTTGTTTATAATTGCAATATGCAAGAAACTAACTAATAGCTATTGAACTCATATCATTAGAACACCTTTTACATTTGGTATAATGTTTCTGTTTGTTAGATTTTATAACCAGAATTTTATAGACAAGGACACCAATGTTTAGAGAGTTTACGTGATTGAGATTATAAAGCGAGTTAATCATGGGGGCTGGAGTTTAACACATGTTGTTAGTCTTCTGTTATTTTATATGTAAAGACAGAAAATATTTATATATGCTAATGAAATTAAGACTTTAAAAATAAATGCTTAATTTACTTTAGTATTAGTTCCAAAGATTATCAAGTGGGACAGAATACTTGGATCCCTTCCACAACATCAACATGTTTGTCTTAAGAGTGACAATGATTGACAGAAGGACACCAAAATTCTTATGCAAGAAAAAGTAATAAAATAAAATGTCCAATACTATAAATAAAAGATACAAAAATGCACAAATCAGCTATAGAGAGCAGAGTACATAGTGGCATATCCCCATGGGTGTACTTTCCTTCTAATGATGCCTCTGATAAAAGTGAGTTTGTCAATAAAAAATGAGAGTATATCTTTTTACCCATAGGCTCCTCCAGCTCTTTTGGAGATTCAGGCTTTCTCACTGTACTCCCTGATGGGACAGAGAGACCAGTTTCCCAGGGATAGCAAGGCTGGTACTCAGGTCTGCTTGAAACATACTCCTGCAGTGTATCTGGCAAGTGGTCACTCAGGCTGTCCTTAATTACTGCCTACAGAGAGAGCTCATTTCATCTCTGGACAAGTCTCTATTGAAAAATGTTTCTGATATTCAATTGAAACCTATTTCTATATAATTTTACTGCATAGAGTCTGGAACAGGGGCTACTGAGCAGCTATAATTTTACAACACTCCACAACACTATGGATGATTCCCATATGTACACAGGCTTAAGAACCACCAATTTAAAACAGTAGATTCTAACCTTGGTTGCACATTCTAATTACCTTGGGAGTTAAAAATGATGATGCCTGGTCCCACTCCAAGAAATAGTGATTTAATTGATTTGTGGTATGATTGGGACATCTTGATTTTAAAAAAAATTCCCCTGTCAATTCTAATGTTCAGCCCACATGGTAAACACTGATCTAGAGGAATAAATGAACAGTTTGTCCTTCAGTCCTACCCTCCAAAATACTGAGGTTTTTTTTTTTCCAAAATTGATATTTTATTCACTCTTTTTATACTATCACATTTGATCTACTGGACCAGAACAAGTGGGCTGAGATTCAAGATTGAGTTTACTGATTGGATACTAATCAATAATAATAAAAATAAATTATAAGAACCATTTACCTCAATATATAATACTGAAATTGATACATGACACATCTACTTAATATTAAAGTTTTCATGTCTAAATTATGCTACTTCTAGGCTTATGGTAGCATTATTACCTGAACACTGGGTTCATTTCTTGGTGGATGTAGAGCCAAGAGACACACTGGAACTGCACAACTCAGATTGGACCTGAATCTACAGGCTGGGACTCAAACCCACCCTCTTTTAGTTGAAATTGCTCACCTGTCTCAGGACTTAATGAAACTCAAGTTCTTTATGCCCCAACACAGAAGGAAATCAGTGAGAGGCAGAGTGATAGGTAAGAAGTGGCTTTATTTAGGCAGATACACATTCCATAGACAGAATGCTGTCTGTCTCAAAAGACGAGAGCAGCCCCAAAATATGAGCTGGTTAATTTTCATGGGCTGGGTCATTTCATAGGCTAATGAATGGGAGGATTATTCCAACTATTTTGAGGAAGGGATAGGGATTTCCAGGAACTGGGCTACCGCCCACATTTTGGTCTTTTATGGTTGGTCTCAGAACTGTCATGGCACCTGTGGGTGCGTTATTTAGCATGTTAACGAGAGCTAATGACCACTGATGATTTAATCGTGCATATGTAATGGAACTTCCATAAAAATCATAAAAGATGGGGTTCAGGATTCTGAGAGCTTCTGGGTTGGTGAACACATCCACTCGGAGGGTGGCACACTCCAAAGTCTACAGGGACAGAAAGTTTCTACCCTTGAGATCCTTCCAGATCTTGCCTTTTGTGCCTCTTTTTCTGCTGTTAATTTCTATCCTTTATAATACTTCTTATAATTAACTGGTGTTAGTAAGTAAAGTGTTTTCTTGAGTTCTATGAGCCATTCTAAAAAAATATCAAACCCAAGGAAGGGGGTGTGAGAACCTCTGATCTATTGGTTAGAGATACACATGCTGGGACTTGCAATCTGCATCTGAAATTGAAGGCAGTCTTGCAGGACTGAGCCCTTAACCTGTGAGGTCTGTGCTAAATCGAGGTAGTTAGTGTCAGAAATATTTAGTGTGAGAAAAGTAAACTTGCATATTTGATAAGTATTGAGAGTATAAAAACAGGTATCCTTTAGGTCATATCAATTATCCACACCATCTCACCAGAGATTGTCCAAATCATGGACATTCTTTAAGCCTATGTCCTTAGTGAGAACTTTGTGAATCAGAGCCTCCAGCACACAGGTTACATATAGCATGAAAAAGAAATCAAAATTTGTTTTTACTGTAATAAAACTTAATCTATATTGATAGTTTCACAGATGGAACTTCTAGGTTAGAAGAGTATTATTTTATTGAATAGATTATTTTTTCTATAGACATTGCACCATTGAATATTCCATCCAACTGATGTTTGCATTCAGCTTCAGTTATCCATCTTCTTTGCAAAGATACCATGAGACATCTTATTAAGTATTTTCCTGAAGTCCAGACCTAAGATTGATACAGTTTTCCCTTGCTTGAGTAAGCAACAGGTCCTCTTGGAGAAAGAAATAAGTTGTTTCAGTGAACTTCCGTTAGGTCCCACTGATCAATGATTTTTTATGTAAATGGCTTCCAAACACTGGGGCTTGGGAAAGTACCCAGCTGGCAGTGTTACAGTCACCTGAGGAATTTATTCAGTACACAGATTCCTAGTCTGTACCTCAGAGAATCAGTTTCAATAGGTCAGGGGTATACCTGGGGCTTTATATGTTTCACAAGCTCAAGCTCTGATGAAAGTATAATGTGAGCCAGATTTGGATGACTGATTTAGGTCAGTGGCTCTGAATTATGTTGGCATATTGGAATCAACAGTTCACCCTTTTTAATCTATGTAGACTGTCACATCAGTGGAAGCTCTGGTATACCAGGTGTTACAATAGAATGTTAGAATGAAGTTTGGTAAGGCAATGAAGAACGACCATTTGAAAAGTTTCTCAGGTAACTCTGAAGTCATCTTTTCTTGTTCATTAAGGACAAATTGAGCACTCGCAAACTGTAAGTTTAGTAGGGTAATTACACTGATACAGAGTTTTAGTTGTAAATGAGAAAAAATGTCATTGATTGTATGAAATAAAGAGGTTTATTTTAGGGTATTTTGCAGCTTATAGAATCTCTAAAGAGTCATGGAATCAAGATTGGGTATTACTTAGCCATGAACAGCGTGGTTGGTAAAAAAAAAAAATGCTCTCAACATTTTGGGACACTGCTTGTAATCATGCCTCTCATCACTGACTCTGGATACATATGATGCGAGGGGACCACAGGTAGAAATTCTACCATAGCTGACCCAGAAAAAACAGTCTTTGCCCTAGATCCAGTAACCCCATTTGTGACACCAAGCCAAGCTGCTTGCTTTCACCTTTTAAGTGTTCTAAGTCTGCATAGTAGAAGCCATAGCATTTAGATACAACAGAATGTGGGGTTATGTATTTCTTTCTCTGTAGTCCCTATAGCACAGAAATGAATACTGGGATATGGTTGGAGAAGGCAATGCTTAAGCCAGTTTGTAATATCAGTCCCATCAACCTAGGTCACAGAATAGTGTCTTAGACTGAAATCAAACAGATCGCTTTAACACATTGTATCTACTTTCAAAGGCTTGTGGTTTGCCTGCATCCAGATTTTCAGTGTGTGTCTCAGTGTTCAAGATGCCTTAATATCTTAATTAATATCTTAGTATCTCAGTCCTCTAATTTCATAAATTTCTTATTCCTTGGGTTACTCAATCATCTTTGTAATCAAAGATATTCATATTTATGTCAAAGAACTAAATAAAAAGAAAAATTTGGTCTTTGTTTCTCCACAGTAGGGAAGTTGGCATGTGCTAATTTTTAAATATACATTTACTCACATATGTCAAATTACAGGTGTACACATATTGCATACAATTTAGAACAGCAATCAGAGGCTAGAGGCTTTGCAGAGTTGCCTCAGTTATTATTAACTCCAAAACTTCAATTTATTCTTTTTTCTGACTTAACATGGTAGGCTTCTTCTAACAGAAGAAATAATTTTGTTGCTTAATAGATTTATTAAATTGATAATATAAGCTTTATGTGGGTCAAGACTTAGCCTAAAGGTGAATGATTCAATGCTTTGGTCACCTCAATGATCATGAAAATAAAATCTTTGATAAACACATGTGAAAGCAGAAATGGCCATCCTATACAGAATTAAATACATAAATAGCTACACTAAAGTAAGTAGGGCCACTGCTCTTTGGTCCTGGAACTGAAAATGGTATCAGGATGATGCAAGTGAAGTGTGGGGTTTCCATGACAACCTACATTTCCTGAAACTATAAAAATAACTTTTACTTTAGGGGTTCTTTGGTCTATTTATTTATTTATTTATTTATTTGCGGTACGCGGGCCTCTCACTGCTGTGGCCTCTCCCGCTGCGGAGCACAGGCTCCGGACGCACAGGCTCAGTGACCATGGCTCACGTAGCCCAGCCGCTCCCCGGCATGTGGGATCTTCCCGGACCAGGGCACGAACCCGTGTTCCCTGCATTGGCAGGCCGACTCTCAACCACTGTGCCACCAGGGAAGCTCTCTTTGGTCAATTTATAATAACTCGTAACAGTCCTATTTCTGGAATGAATGAATGACTCACTGCCTATTTATGAAGAAGAAAAATGTGGTCCTGATGTTGCTGTTGGAATCATCTAAAATGTGTCTCTGACTTACATTCCAGGAAACTTACCTGTGAAGAACAATTCACTTTACTGCTTTTTAAATTATTATCCTTTTAAGTGACTGATTTCCTAGATATAAATTTATACAAATGCCACTTAGAGGAATAAGTTACTTAATGTGTCCATGGCAGCTACTTCCTATACCAAACAATCCTTTAATATAAGAATTTGCAAACATAAAAAAAAAGTGGAATGGACAAATAAGTTAAGGTGATTTCCTTGGCCTGTAATGCAAAGTGGGAAGTTGCTGTAAAGTCATCATCTCTTTTGATTAAAACTTAATTGGTTGGGAAAGCAAGATTGAACAGCTTAAAAATGGAGGTCTAAATTTAGGAGGCTTTATTAGGAGGGGTGATTTGTCCTCCTAATACCTCCTTTTGGATTCAAAAGAATCTAAGGAATTTAACTTCCTCAGAATGGAGAGAGAATTACAGGGCATTAAATCTGCCTTCCTTTTCAGAGACATCATGTTATTCTTACTTGAATGACAAACTAAGCTGCTTTGCAATTAGAGGAAGTCTTCACCAGCTAAGCCCTTTTGGAATGTATGCACCACACGCACTTCCCTCCAACCCCATTCTGGTACCTTCTGGATGCAAGTTGATATTTAAACCATCAGTAGGATGACAAGTGTGGACAGTACTCATGCACCACAACCTCTTAAATGACAAACTATTACAAAAAACTGCACTTAAGGTAATTTGTGACACTGAAACCAGCTTGATGGAGTGATGTGAAAACAAGCAAAAAGAGAGACAGGGGCAGGTTGAGATAGATGGACACAGAGACAGATGTTTGCAGTATCTTGTAGAGAGACAGGAAGAGCGGAGTGAGGCAGCTGGGGCATCCTGTAAATGGAGGGGATTAAAAAGGGAGTGACTGATACCAATTGTGTGCATGATTTTTAAGTACCATCTTGAATTAACCAATTATTGATAATACACAAAGTTTCTGTTACTTAATGAGCCATTCTTTTGCCTTCTTCAAGTTCATTGTCAGTGTTTAATAACATATGGAGTGTTACCTGACATGCTGCAGAAGATGAAGTGATGTTATAATTGCCCTAGCTGACAAAATGGAACAAAAACAGGAAAAGTGAGATTTTAAAAGCCAAGCTTTTATCTCTCCCTTATTTAACTTTTAATTGGAAACACTTAGCTTTTATTTACTCTAAAAAGTAATCATATTTTTTGTCAGAGGATGATCTGTCTCTTTAATGTCAAGGATAATTCTCTTCCTGAAAAAAGAAAGCAGAAAATATTGGATTTTAGAGCTTTCATTTATTTATGAGATTCAATTTGCTCACTTCTTTAAAGTGTGCTATAGTCCTGCTCTGCCCCTGGACATTTACATAAAATTCAAATGTCCATGCTAACTACATTTGTTAAGTCTTCCTTAAGGCGAAAGTCTGAGATGACTTTCAAGGTTTCAAATTCCAAATTAGAGATGATCAAAAATGTTCTTTGAAAGCTGAGGTATTTTTAAGTCAAATGCAGTGAACTAAAAATAAGGAAGACCAGACCCAGGTCCTTCCCTAAAAATCATTTCTTATACAATAAATAAGGTCCTCCTTTTGCATCACTAATAATATGTTATCATTTACTTTTCCTTCATGCAAGGATAGTATACAAGTTTTAGATGATAACTTTTAGATTTTGAGATATTAAGTGTCTTGTTGACGAATACATAGTTAGAATATGAGTTAGGATTTTTGATCCAGTATACTCCCTACTACTGTTCCCAGGGTAGGATCTGACAAAACAGCAACTTTGCTTCACAGCCTCATTGCTAGTGGGTGACAGTCTTCTTTGCTTGAGTTTTGAACATTGTTCCTCTGCTGACCTCAGGTGCCTGCCTACACTTATCCTTCAGTGTACCTACCTAGAATTCTGGTCCTCCCTCTATTATTAAGACTATAGCGTTTATGGTTGGAAAGATGGCTTGATGTAGCTCAGTCACCCTGATTTTCTAGATGAGCAAACTGAAGTCCAGATAAAGAGGAACAGTGATGAACCAAGTCGCACAGCTACCTACAAGAATGGGCATTCATTTAAGTGTGGCTCTCTCCTCAATGTAATGCTTCCTCTGAAAAACATCAGCTACTTAACACTCATTTATGTTGCATGTAAGTGGGGAAATTCCAGAAATGTTACTTTTTATGGAGAAAATATTAATTTGGGAAAAAGCATAACTTTCCTATTTAGCAGATTTTACATGTATATGTAAAATGTTAGTGAAACAAATAAGAATTGTTTCCGTGCAGGAGGAAGTTAAATTTGAGAAGAGTTTATTTTGGAAACACTTGAAATTTGCACATTCAAATTATCTATGAATGTGTTCATTTGAGTTCCTGTAGAACTTTAAAGGAATCCCACCTTCTTTATTTGTGTCAATTTGTGAGAAGCAGGCAACAGCTTGTGAACATAATTGGTCAGTATTTTTGCATAACAAAGAGCTTTGTTGTTTTCTGAACACAGGGACCTCTATAGTATAAAGTATATACAGAAACAATTCATTTCACAAAGAGAAAAATAGCAAGAAAAAAGACCCTTGAGCTTACTAAAAGCACAACTTCTTCTCTCTTTGCCTTGTGATCTCTCGGCAGGAATAAACCCATAAGTAAAACAGACACGGATACTCTCCTTTCCCCTTCCTCTTGTCCTGTGTTGTCCTGTTTTCCCTTAGTGGAAGGGGTCTGAGGGAGTGGAGTCATCACGGTTTTAATCAATGGCAGTAGAGCCAGGACTTAACTCTCATAGTAGATAAACCATCACAAGAGCTACACAAAGCAGCCTTTACTATTGCTATCATAGCTGTTCACAATTGAAATTTTAGAAATTGATTTGGATGACAAAAGATGTGTTGAAATAGGCAAATATGATTAAAGTTTAAATCATAAGAGTTTAAACCATTGTCATATTATATACCTTATAGCCAGTCAGTCAGAAATACAGGTACCTGGGAATTATGATTGGTATTAGAGTAGGAACAGTCTTTGGGATAAGCTCTTACCCTATGGGGGCTCCACTAACTCTGGGTAGTTAGTATCACAATTGAATTAGATTGTAGGACACCCTAGTTGGTATCTGAAGAGTTAGAGAATTGGGTGGTGTGAGGAAAACCCACACATTTTGTGTCAGAAGAGTTGAGAGGGAAAACATTTCAGAACCATATTTAAGTAAAAATATTCTCAACCAAAAAAAAAGGGGGGCTACTGTGAAACATTTTGTAAATCCTCATATATTGATTTTACATGAAGAAAAAATGGCAGGATTCTTGTGAAATTTAAATTTAATTAATGAAAGCATCTTCTTAATAAAAAATTCAATGAATTTTGGACTATGAAGCTTCTGGGAGATATTTATTATTCTGTTTTTGTAGACTTAATTTCTTTCTATCTCTCTGTCTTTCTGTATCTCTCTCTCTTTCTCTCTGTCTCCCACATTTAGTGAAGAATGAATGTGTATTAGTCACTCTCCCAGAAAAAGAATTTACAGTAAAAAGTCTAGATCTTTTAAAAAGATTAAAGATAGAAAGATTAGTATGCAAACAAATATCTATAATAGAATGTAATTAAAACAAAAATAGGCATTATCTCTACGCCTCTGAGGGATCACAGAAGGCTTGCCATTTTGGGAAGCAGGTAACATTTTAGAGGCAACTTGAAAAATGAATGACATTTAAATGATCCTAATATTGTCCCAGCTTACCCTTCCCCCTCCCCGTGTCCTCAAGTCCATTCTCTATGTCTGCGTCTTTACTCCTGTCCTGCCCCTAGGTTCTTCATATCCTTTTTTCTTTCTTTTTTTTTAGATTCCATATATATGTTTTAGCATACGTTATTTGTTTTTCTCTTTCTGACTTACTTCACTCTGTATGACAGACTCTAGGTCCATCCACCTCACTACAAATAACTCAATTTCATTTATTTTCATGACGGAGTAATATTCCATTGTATAAGTGTGCCACATCTTCTTTATCCATTCATCTACTGATGGACACTTCAGTTGCTTCCATGTCCTGGCTATTGTAAATAGTGCTGCAATGAACATTGTGGTACATGACTATTTTTAAATTATGGTTTTCTCAGGGTATATGCACAGTAGTGGGATTGCTGGGTCATATGGTAGTTCTATTTTTAGTTTTTTAAGGAACCTCCATACTGTTCTCCATAGTGGCTGTTTCAATTTACATTCCCACCAACAGTGCAAGAGGGTTCCCTTTTCTCCACACCCTCTCCAGCATTTATTGTTTGTAGATATTTTGATGATGGCCATTCTGACCAGTGTGAAGTGATACCTCATTGTAGTTTTGATTTGCATTTCTCTAATGACTAGTGATGTTGAGCATCCTTTCATGTGTTTGTTGGCAATCTGTATATCTTGTTTGGAGAAATGTCTATCTAGGTCTTCTGCCTATTTTTGGATTGGGTTGTTTGTTTTTTTGACATTGAGCTGCATGAGCTGCTTGTAAATTTTGGAGACCAATCCTTTGTCAGCTGCTTCATTTGCAAATATTTTCTCCCATTCTGAGGGTTGTCTTTTTATCTTGTTTATGGTTTCCTTTGCTGTGCAAAACCTTTTCAGTTTCATTACGTCCCATTTGTTTATTTTTATTTTCATTTATCTAGGAGGTGGGTCAAAAAGGATCTTGCTGTGATTTATGTCATAGAGTGTTCTGCCTATGTTCTCCTCTTAGAGTTTGATAGTTTCTGGCCTTATATTTAGGTCTTTAATCCATTTTGAGTTTATTTTTGTGTATGGTGTTAGGGAGTGTTCTAATTTCATTCTTTTACATGTAGCTATCAAGTTTTCCCAGCACCATTTATTGAAAATGCTTTGTTTTCTCCATTGTATATTCTTGCCTCCTTATCAAAAATAAGGTGACCATATGTACGTGGGTTTATTTCTGGGCTTTCTATCCTGTTCCATTGATCTACATTTATCTTTCTGTATCAGTACCATACTGTCTTGATTACTGTAGCTTTGTAGTGTAGTTTGAAGTCCAGGAGTTGATTCCTCCAGCTCCATTTTTCTTTCTCAAGATTCCTTTGGCTATTCAGGGTCTTTTGCAATTCCATACAAATTGTGAAATTTTTTGTTCTAGTTCTGTGAAAAATGCCAGTAGTAGTTTGATAGGGATTGCATTGAACCTGTAGATTGCTTTGGATAGTAGAGTCATTTTCACATTGTTGATTCTTCCAATCCAAGAGCATGGTATATCTCTCCATCTGTTTGTGTCATCTTTAATTTCTTTCATCAGTGTCTTATAGTATTCTGAATACAGGTCTTTTGTCTCCTTAGTGGCATGGACTTATATATATTACCAAATGTAAAATAGATAGCTAGTGGGAAGCAGCTGCATAGCACAGGGAGATTAGCTTAGCGCTATGTGACCAACTAGAAGGGTGGGATAGGGAGGTTAGGTGGGAGATGCAAGAGGGAGGAGATATGGGATATATGTATATGTATAGCTAATTCACTTTGTTATAAAACAGGAACTACCACACCATTGTAAAGCAAGTATACTCCAATAAAGATGTTAAAAAAATAATTTTAACATCTTAACATGAACCAACAACAGAGATGAAAAAGTGCTCAGGGAAATGGTGAGTAGTTGAGCTTCTTTGGAATGAATTCATGGAAATAGCATAGAAATATATAAGCTAAGACAGGTAAGGCAATTTGAAACTATACTGTGAAAGTTTTGATTGGAGTGCCAGTAACTTTGCACTCAGTTCTTTAGGTAATGACAGTCTAGTGTATACTTTTCAAAGAGAAGGTTGGTTAATGTAGGGTAGCTTAAGGAATTATTTTTTTGATGGTGAAGTGAGAGAATATGAGGAATAGTTTAGAAAGCTAATTCATTATTCATTCACTCATTCACTTAAAATTTTGTGAAACTATTGGAGAAAAGATGTGACTTTCCTTCATTGTAAAAGAAATAAAAATATCCAGACCAAAAGGCACAGAATATTTCTGTACTGTGACACTTTACTACAAGAGTTGGACATAGAAAGGGTTATTGACAATTAAGCGAAGACTTGGTTAAAAAACTAGGTAAGTCATTCTGAAGAATTTGAATTAATTCTGAGGTTTATGGGAGACATAAAAGAGTTCTAAGCATAAAATGGCTTAATCAGATTTGTGTTTTAGTATGATTTCTCTGGAAGCAGCATGAGGGTTATATTTGCAGCAGTAATGGTATATGTCTTAAATTTATCTTTTTTTTTATTCTTTTACCTTTGATGATGAAGAAAGGATAGAGTATGTCAGTTTGTGTATACAAATTTTGTAAAAATATGTTGATATAATTATATCCTGAAAAGTGGTAAACTTTGCCCTTCTGAATAAGTTATGCTTAAACATTGAATCTATTTTTGTAAAAATAATTGCTCAATAAAATCTAGCCATAAAAATATTTTCTACATATTACAAAATATTTTTCCTCAATAAGAAGAAGTTGTACCACTGCTTTGTAATCTTCCCACTCAAGAGCAGTAAAATATCAATGAAAACTGTACCCTGCTTTTTGATGGAAGTACCTTGAAAAGAGAGTAAACAGTGACAAGGAGGACTTGCTGTAATGAGCCCTTATTTTCAATTTTTAAAAATTCTTTTAAAATGCTTTAAAAATGTGTTCAGTATTCAGTAGGACAAGATTATAGAGGTTAGTTTGTAAGGTGGGATTTTATTATATGTTTCTTTATCCAGATTCATCAAAATAATTCAGAGACCTTTTGGAAAGGGACAGACCTGAATTTAGGAAAATCTAGGTAGAAATCTGTGTTAATTTTCATGAAACCTGTTGTGTGCTTGAAACCTGGGTATGTGAATATTTAAGGGGCAAAGGAAGACATTTAATGAGGGGAAGAGTCAGTGCTGAATAGGCTTATAGGTAAGTCTGTAGTGACACAGTCACCAGGCTGGGTAGCTTCTGTTTGAAGTTATCTGTTGTCTCGGGAATAGAAATCTAGAGTCATCTGCCAAGAACAAGAGGTATCAAAGAAGTTGAGCTGCATGGTGAAGGCTTAAAAATCATCATTACTGAAAACTTGAGAACACTCTTTTATTTGTAGGATTTTCAGGCAACCCAAGAAACAGAAGTTTCTGTTCATATGGTTTTTCCATCTACATAGCCATACACAGAAACTTAAGTTTAGAAACAATTGATTAAAGACCAGGCAATGGGATTAAGTCAAGGATGGATGTTTTAAAAGCAGAGTCAATAAAAGAGGAAGGAAGAAGAAGGCATTAACAAGAGAGTGCAAGACAGGGAGAGTATTGAAGGTATATGGGCACAGCAATCAGAATCTATAGAGCAGAAAACAACAGGACTAGAGGGAAAAAAAGAAAGAAGAAAAAAAGGGTGTCCCCAACAGAAGGAAAAGTCAAAACTATCTCTAACTTTTCTCACCTAATGTATTGAAATGATACTTATAACATCAGTCAAGACGGGAAGCATGAGAGGAGGAACAGGTTTAAAGTGGATGAGAATTTTAGAAGAATATTTTGAGATGGTGTCAGTAAATCCATGAGAAAAAAAGGTAAGTAAATGTGGAAATGACTGATGGAGACAAATAGACATTTAAAAACCAGAAGGACATGGGTTATCTATGAAGAAGAGTTAAAATCGCCAAGAATAAATGTGGAGTAGAAGGAAGAGTTTTTCAAAGAGAATGTCATAGGAAAATGTTCATTGCAGACAGATAAAACAGGAAGTGACCACGAAGACAGGGAAGGAGAAGATAGAGAGATAGGGGAATACTCAAGATAAAAAGTATTGAGAAAGGAAAAAATGCCAAAAATGAAAATGAGGATAACATCAATACAGGAGGAAATTCAAAGAATTGCAATCAATACAAAATAGAATATTTGGTTTCTTAGCAAGCCTAGGCTCTAAGAATCTACTAATATCTTTTCTAAATCCCAACCCAATAGAATCAAATGAGAGTAAATAAAAAAACAAAAAAAAACCCATCCTTTCAACAAACATTATTTGGATTCTGCATTTGAAAACAGAGAAAAGGAAAAACCATACATAAATACACAGTCATTTAATCTGTCCATGTTTGAATATCTACATTATATTTCACTACCCATGATTTTAATTACATGAACTCATAGGGGTTAAGAACTTTGCATTTGAATCGTTTATACTTAAAAAGTTGTGTGTCCTTGAATAAATCACAGAATCTTCCTGATTGGAATTTCTTCCAGTGTGAAATAATGAAATGATCCATTCTTAATATGAGTCAGTTAATTATCAAAGTTGAAGAAGTTCAAGTCAAGTATTCAACTGTATTATACAATCAACAAATACGCTTAATTGATTCAAATGCATTTTCTATCTCTTTTTGATTGTTTAACATTGAAAAACAAAATCAACAACACTTTCAGTTCAACAAAATTCCTACATTACCTAAAACAAACAAACTTGAAATATAATGGAATGGATACGATATTTCTTTCAATTCCTCTTATAAATTTCTCTTAGACCCTAGGCCCTGTTCTGACACTAATTTGCATTACAGAGTTGACAATTTTCACATGGATCTTGTTAGGCCAATCACACAGTCAAAACCCAAAGTATGACAATACTGTATCTGAAATCTATTACTCTTCACAAAGTAGCATCCTTAATAAAATACATTGATTTTATGCCATAAAAAATAAAAAAGTATGGGCCTCCCTGGTGGCGCAGTGGTTGAGAGTCCGCCTGCCGATGCAGGGGATACGGGTTCGTGCCCCGATCAGGGAGGATCCCATATGCCGCGGAGCGGCTGGGCCCGTGAGCCATGGCCACTGGGCCTGCGCATCCGGAGCCTGTGCTCCGCAACGGGAGAGGCCACAACAGTGAGAGGCCCGCATACCGCAAAAAGAAAAAAAATAAAAAATAAAAAAGTTTGTCATTATATTGAAATGGATTGGAGGAAACAACAGAAATAAACATCACCATAATGATCACCTCAAGAATTGGTTATTCTTAATTTGAACACCCTGAGACTCAAAATAAGAAAGATTGTCTTAAGTCCTTTTTCTCAAAAGTGTAGACACCACATTTACCATTGAAGAATTAGATTGAAGGCTGAATTTGAGCTTTATAAAATAAATACCAGCCCATATTCACCTTTGTCTACTAAATCTGTTGCTAAGGGAATCAGCAACTTGAAGAATAAGTTAGCAGGAAAATGAAATAAAATTGCTTTGCCTAATGGTTTGTGAAAAAAGAAAATGTAGGGGCTCATCTGAACCTTAGCTGTGTCAATTACTTAGACGAACAGCTAATAGGCTACCTTTCAAAACACTGTAAATTGTATTAGTGGGCTAAGCAAAGAAAACTGGACTCCAGATGCTCTATGAGTCAGTGACTTTGCCAAGATTGTGATCAGAAACGTATACTTGCCAATTGGAATTTAGCATGGGTGTGCAGAGTTTGCATAATAAAATTTAAATATTGATTATATCTTTGCAGTAAAAAGCAAAGAATGCAAACAAAAGATATAAATGGACTAATTACATGGACATAATTAAATGGGCCTTCTTATATTTTTTCTTTAAAATTTATATTCTCAAAGACAGCAAATGGATTGGCAAAATGATTCAAAATATACAAACACTAGGGCTTCCCTGGTGGCGCAGTGGTTGAGAGTCCACCTGCTGATGCAGGGAACAAGGGTTCGTGCCCCGGTCCGGGAAGATCCCATAGGCTGCACAGCAGCTAGGCCCATGAGTCATGGCGGCTGAGTCTGCGTGTCAGGAGCCTGTGCTCCAAAACGGGAGAGGCCACAACAGTGAGAGACCCACGTACTGCAAAACAAAAACAGACACAAACCCTAACAGATCCTGCATATATCACATTTTTTAGCAAGAATGCTAACTTCTGTTTGGCTTAATTATGTATGGACTAAATACTTCAGCTCTAATAATAGACAATCTTGCCTAATATTTTGAAAGGCAGCAAAACATGGCATCCAAAGATTTTGCATCAGCTCTTCCTATGTTAGATGTTTGATTTTGGGCAAGCTGTCTGATATTTTTGGTTAGAGTTTTCTCATCTGTATAATGGGGAGTCTGTAAGATATGTATGAGAAGTCACCTTAGAGATAAATGTCTCCCTTAAGTGAAGCAAATTTATTCATCTAAAAAAGGTAACTTACTTGAGTTTTATGACAAAAGATCACTGGTCTGGGATCAAGAACTGAGAGTTCAAATTGGTCATGTTGACAAGCTGTGTGACCTTGAACAAATCGCTAAGTTGACTTATGGACTCAGACCACTTCTAATGTGCCATGTTTCTTAGTCCATAGACAGTGCAACCAAAAACCCTCTCCTTCGTTGGCATACAAAGGGCGTACTCAAACGAGGAAAGTCTATATCGCAAAGAGAGCATTCAGTATGAAATTTTATGATTTTGATTGCTCTATATCAAATCACCATAATGGATTTCAAAAGCAACATTCATTGCAGTTATAAAAATTTCTTAGAAACATAATTAAACTTCCCCACAGAACACCATTGTACAGGAAAGTCACAATTTTCAACAGATTTTAGACCTTCATGTTTCTAAATGTTTCAAGGTGTGTTCAGTTTTCAATAGGTGTGCTCAGACAATGTAATACTTTATTTCTTGTTTGATCATGAGAAAAATTCTCTATAATATACCTGGATACATGACATATGCATGAACAATTGCTATTACTATCTCTTGGGGTTAGAGTTTAGTGTTCCCTCACCCAACTGCAGCTGCCCTGTTAACCCACTTTTCACAAACTACAGTTCTTGGTAGCCAGGAGATAATTTAAGAAATGCTACAGAAAACGTGCACTTTTGATTCCCAGTGGAGATTCAGTAATGAACACTTATTTCTTCTGCTCTAAAGAAAGGTACATCTCTGAGTCCTCTCTAGTTAAAATAAAAATAAATAAATGAATGAATAATAAATAAATACAAAATAAAGGAAAATATTTACTTTATTTCCTCATTACCTAAGAGCAGAAAAATGCCCATTCATCTTGGTGTTATCTCTGACCTTTATTTATTCTGCAGATATATACAAGGGAGGAACGGGGACCTTCTTTCTCTACCAAAGAGTTAGATCGTATGTCCAACAGCTTCCAGAGGTCTTGCTGAGACAGCGTTCTAATAAACACTCACTTGTGAGATAAAAATAAGTGGAATTAAATGTTATCCAGAGAAAAAGCAATGTTAAATTTATTAAAATATAAAAAAATGATATCTATGCCATTATAGGCATGACCTTACTCTTAACTGTTTATTTATAAATAAGTCAAACTTAATTTAGAACTGTAAGAAAGTGTGAATGTAAGGGTTTTTCTCTCTGAGAGTAATGGCCTTTTGCTTCCCAATTCAGAACACTTGCATAGTGATTGATTAAACAGTTGCCAAGTTATTAACACTTCAATGGAGTATTATATCTTATTCATTATTATCTCCCCAGTAAGCAAATACCTGGACAGACAAGGCCAGAGTTTGCAATTTGTGGATAATCTATTGTTGAGCTCTAAAATTATTTTGGTGAATCCTGACTAGCATAGAGAGTAAGGTAAAGAGAAAAAAGAAAGAGATAGATAGATAAATAGCTATATTACAGATAGATAGATGATAGATAGATAGATAGATAGATAGATAGATATGATAGATAAATAGACAGGTAGATAATAGAAGAATATACGTCAGAATGTTTGAGAGCCAACATGCCCTCAACTTGATACCATTCAGGTTTTTCTTCCTCTTCAGAGGACAAATAATATAGATTGAATGTATCCCCCCGAAATCCATATGTGGAAAACCTATTGCACAAGGTGATGGCATTAGGAGGTGGGAACATTGAAGGTGATGAGATCATGAGGGCATTCCTCTCTTGAATAAGATTAGTGCTCTTATAAAAGAGATCTTTCACCTGTTTTACCTGTGAGGACCGAGTAAAAAGGCATAATCTATGAACCAGAAAGTGGACTCTCACCAGACACTGAACACACAAGTAACTTGATCATGGACTCTCCAGCCTCCAGAACTGTGAGAAATAAATTTCTGTTGTTTATAAGTGACCCAGTTTATGGTATTTTTGTAATAGCAGCCCCAATGGACTAATAAAAATGATTAGTCATTACATGATTCACTTGAACATTCTTCTATTCCACATGGTAACCATGGTAATTTTCAACTAGTGGATTGGCTCATCTGATGGAGCTAAGATGGTTGCACTTGTGGATCTGGCACTTTGTTGAGGATGGCTAGAAAGGGTCCAGTTGGAACTGTTAACTAGAGAGCCTTCATATGGGTTTTCCACTGTGACAGTTTGGAAAAAAATAGAGACATTCCAAGGTTAACACACACACACACACACACACGCACATACACAAAAAAAGAGAGTTTAATTTGGTTACAGTTTCCAAAATCCAACATACTCTCATGATAAAAACACTCAAAAAACTTGAAATAAAAGGTGATTCCTCAACCTGATAACAGTCATCTACCAAAACAAAACAAAACAAAACAAAAAGCCCATACTTAATTGTGAGAGAATGAAATCGTTTCTATAAGATCAGAAACAATGGTAAGATATTACTTCTACCACTTCTATTCAACATAGTACTGGAAGTTCTAGCAAGGACAATTAGGCAAGAAAATGAAATAAAATACATTCAAATAGGAAAAGGAAAATATAAATCTATCTTCATGTGAAATGACATTCTTACATATAGAAAATTGCAGGACATTCACTTGAAAATTTTTCAGGCTAATGAATAAGCTCAGCAAAGTTGCAAGGTAAAATATCAACATAAAAGTCAACATATTTTTATGCACTACAAATGAACAATATGAAAATGAAATTAAGAAAAGAATTCTATTGATAATAGCATTAAAAAGCTAACAAAAGAGGCTCAAAATTTGAACACTGAAACTTACAAAATATCATTAAAAATTATAGACCTAAATAACTGGAAAGAAATTCTGTGTTCATGAATTAGAAGACTTAATATTGTCAGCATGTCAGTACTCCTCAGATTTATCTACAGAGTGAATATAAACTCTATAAAATCCCAGCTGTCTTTTTTCTAAATATTTACAAAATGATCTTAAAATTCATATGGAAAGCAAGGTACCCAAAATAGCCACAACAATCTTGATAAAGAAAGACTAAATTGGAGGACTCACATTTCCCCATGCAAAATCTTAATACAAAGCTACAATAATCAAGAAATAATAGTACTGATCTAAGGATAGACACATACATTAATGAAATCATACTAATATTCCAGAAAGAAAAGCTACAATTATGTTCAATTGACTTTTGACAATAGTGCCAACAAAAATTAAGGAACAAATAGTCTTTTTTAAAAATTGTGCTGGAGCAACCGGAGATCCACAGGAAAAAGAATGATGTTGGATACTTAACTCACATCATATTTAAAAAGATTAACTCATAATACTTCAAAGATATAATTGTAAGAGCTAAACCTATAAAACTCTTAGAAGAAAAATAAATGCTTAAGTCTTTGTGACCTTAGATTAAGCAAAGATTTCTTATACATGACACCAAAAGCACATGAAACAACAGAAAACATAGATAAATAGGATTTCATCAAAAGTTAAGACATTTTTGTTTTAAAATACACCATAAAGAAAGTCAACAACCAACCCATAGAACTGGAGAAAATACTTTCATGTCATATATCTGATATCAGATTTGTACTTAGAATATATAAAAAGTACTTAGAACTCAATAATAAAAAAATATAATTTTTAAATGGGCAAAGGATCTGAATAGACATTTCTCCACAGAATATGTACAGGTAGCCAATAAGCACATGAAATTTGAACATCATTAGTCATTAAGAAAGTGCAAAGCAAAACCACAAGGAGAAAGAGATACCATTCACAACCACTAGGATGGTTATAATACAAAAGGCAAAAAATAACAAGTGCTGAAAAGAAAGCAGAAACATTTGAACACTCATACACTTGTGGTGGGACTGTAAAATGATGCAGTTGCTTTGGAACACAGTTTTACAGTTCCTCTAAATGTTTAACAAACTGTTGCCATGTGATCCAAAAAGTTCACTCCTAGCTATACATGAAACCTAAATGAAAACTTATGTCCACACAAAACTTTTATATAGATTTTCTTAGTGCTATTATTTATAATAGCCAAAACTGAAAATAACTCAAATGTCCATCAACTGAGAAATAAATGTGTACAATGTTTCATTATCTATGCAATGAAATATTGTTTGGCATTAAACATAGTATGTGCTGATACTATGGCATATATGAACTTTGAAAACATTATGCTAGATGAAGGAAGCCAGTCACACAAAAATGTTATACATTCCTATTTATCATAAATGTCCAGAACAGGGAAATATACAGAAATTTAAAGCAGATTAGTGATTACCAAGTGATGGTGAAAGGGACCAGGAAGAGTGTGAATGAGTACTATAGGGGGATCAGCATTCTGAAAAATTAGTTTTCCTTAGAGGAGAATAAACCTGCATTTTAATCTAAGCAGAAAAGCTGGAGGTGTGCTACTGATCATTTTACATTTTTTTGTAAAGTTGAAAGACTCCAGTCTCAGCAGAAGTAATGCTGGTAGTTTGGGGGCAGAGAAATTCCTCAGGGAGGAAATCCGCCCCCCCCCCCCATTTTGTAGGAGATTATTTTATCTCTGAGAGCATTAATTACTTCATTTGAAAAACAGTAATAATATAGCCTTTGTCTAAACTTTATTGTGAGTCTTAGAAGATATTTTCATACCTAATATATTCTAGTGTGTGAAGCAGAGCCTGAAACTTCACAGCTTTGTTCTTTTGCCTCATCCTTAAATGATGAGCTTAACTCTTACCCGCTCCAAAGATCCTCTAGACTATCTAGATATTTCTAAAGTTCCCTTTTCAGAACTCTTAAAATATGCAGAATGATTGGTATAGAATAGCACTGAAATTCACATCTATGTTATTCATTAATTGTTGTGTGTTACTCTTTCTCAATCTTCCAATGAGACAACACCTACAGGTATATCATGAGAACAATGGCAGCCGTATTTTACACTCTCAAGGTGGCTTAACTTCATTTAACTTTTCAGATTAATGTGCAACCTTGACGGTAACCAGATAATCACCCAGTCAATATTTCCATCTCCCTAGGTAGAATTAAGCCATTGGAAGTAAAAAAGATGGACTGTGGAGTGTACACTTTTCTTCAGTCTCTGACCACCAATTAATTCTGATGCTGCCATTTTGCCATCTAGGAATTTATCCTGAAAAAAGCTTGAGAACATCAGGTTTACCTTGGAAGAAGTGAGAACTACCTTCTTCAGCCATGCTAATTGAACTCACGTGCTAGAACTTTGTAGCTGGACAATTCCAGGAGAAGGTTCAGCTCAAAGTGAAGTTCTTACTTTAAGTCATCCCACCATTCCCTATTCCCATACGTATTTGGGGCAATACTCTTCATTTTTAAAGGAGAATAATAAACAATATTTACTTATGAGTAATAGGAAATACTTTGAAGAGCCTTTGCACATTTACAACAAAGAAATATAAAATGTGTTCTCTTAAGAAACAGTCTGGCAAGGAGTCTCTGCTGCCAGTGACAAGACTGCCATAACTGATATCTGTAGAGAGAAATGTGAGGCTATTTTTTTTCACTGATATTTGTAAGTCACTTAAAATGGCCACTCAGCTGTGCCTTATTTAAAAAATAACTTCGACCACTCAGCCAAATTGAAATTTTTTTATCTGAAAAGGATATATATTTTTATACAACCTTGTATGTGCATTCTTGAGAAAATACTTTGTACGCATTCATATCCTCTCTTTCTTTCATTTTCTTTTAAACCAGCAAATATTGGCTCTAATTTATTTTCATAACTTCATAAGAAAAGTCAAATGGAATAAGAAAATAATTTTCTGATCTTTCTGAGTGAAAAATATGTACTAAAACAATTTAATTGCAAGCCAAGAAAATTACTATAATTTCATTTAATTGCTAAATAATGATGCAATGTGCTCCATAACTTAAAGAAATGTAAATATGTGATTATTTTCCCTCAATAGTAAATGAAGGAAGATGGATTACAGAATGGCCAAAAATTAGATTTCAATATTTGTAAATAACTTAGTGAATTTTAAGATGTCTTGATCTATATATTTAACCGACTCTTTTAACTTTCTGCTTTCTGTAGACAAATTTTCATGAAAGCCATTATCAGGGGGAATTATCAAAGCAGCAGGCTGCCATGATCACTCCATAATCTTGATGTTCAAGGGGGAAGTGCCAAGCAGGGATACTGACAGTCTGGACAAACTGAGGTAAGTCCACAGTCATTTTTCTTTCCGTTTTGCTTTGTTTTTTATTTATGTCCTTGCCAATGAAAAGAAGAATAGGCATATGCCATGTGCAAAATGACATTAAAAAGTAAAGACAGTGCAGCCCCTTTACCCATGACTCAAAGAATATTCCATGTAATTTTTTCATTGTTATATCCACAGTGAAACTGTACAGTACTCATTTTTTCTTTGCTCTTTTTATGTTGCCAAGTATCTTATTGATCAAATAGTTTCATCAGAGATATATTGAACTAATTCTATAAATTTATTCCATTCCATTTCTATAGATAAAATATAGCTTATGAGATGTTCCCAAACTTTACTATACAGAACATATTTTAAGATATAGTCCCCATACATATGACTTAACCAAATAAATTTTCTATACATTAGTATATGTTAAAGTAATTCTCTCCTGATTAATAAACCTCATTATTATGTACTTATAATTGCCCATAAAAATAAGTCAATTGTCCAAAATTTTAGTTAAATAACCTTCTTTATACTGAAAAAGTCAGTAAAGTATTGCCCTTAAGTAACTTATTCATTTATTGGTCCAAGTTGCCATTTCAGGTAATATGATATCTAAAAAGAGGTCACTGGATTATAAACCAGAGACATTGATACCAATTTAAATTATCACAAAGAGCCTTCCTCTTGGACCTTTCAGATTCTCAACTCTAAAATGAAATGTTAATAATAATAACAAGAGTAATACCTCACTTATTATGTGTCAAACACCATTTCAAGTACTCGAGACCATCTTATTTAACCCTCATGACATCTCTGACAGAGAAGTGATATTATTGTGTATTTTTCACAAGGGATTGAGGCTAGGATATGTGAAGAAGATCATCCAAGGTGGGGTGCATGCCAATATCCATTTTGTCATCCACTGCACTATATAGAGAATGAAATCCCATCCTACCTCAGAGGCTTCTGAGAGTTACAGAAATATCATCCAATAGTGGCACCTTAGAGATTATGACAAACTGGGCAGGAAGAAGGTGACAATTGGGGTGAGGTCCCCTCAGTCATTTTTAATCTGTGACTGCACACTTTTCCTTCTGCTTAGACCAGCTCCCCTGAGATGTCATCTAGGGGTCTTTGCTTCTCACCTGTGAAATTCTGTGAGATGGAAGAAAGCATATGGGTGTGAGAAGGCAGAAGTAAAGGACACCTGTCAATCATCCCTGCTCTTGTTATTCTTTCATATCAAGAAGCTGCAGAGATATCTATCATTCTGTTGTGATGTGGGGAATACTTGCAATACCGGCTCAATTCATTCTCTTAATTCCAGTAAAGTAATGTCACTGGAATCCCAGTACTTGAAGGAGTGACATGTGGGAAGATACTATAGAATAAGCCTATAATTTTTAATGGAAGTCATTTATTACAATGTCTGTAAAGAATATTCAGTAATGCAAGGAACACAAACCATTTAAGAACTGGGTTTTAAATTCTGTTTGTTCACACATGAGGTGCATGATTATAGGAAATCATCTGAGCCTCAGTTTCTTCATCTGTACAATAGGAATAATAATAATAATAATAATAATAATAATAATAATAATAATAATAATGCTACATCCAGGCTTGTTAGGAGAGTGAGATGACTTAATGTAAGAAGAGTTTCCAGTATAGGGTGTGACTAAATGTTCTCCTTATGTTAGTTTTATTCTATCCCATTCCCCCACAATATGCATAAAAGTGCTAATATCCTTTGGAGAGTAGGGCTGATGCATATGGATTGAGATCCATCATTCAAAAGAGAGGTATATATATTTTTTGAAAATTATTTATTTATTAATTTATTTTTTAAATTAATTTTTATTGGGGTATAGTTGCTTTACAATGCTGTGTTAGTTTCTGCCATACAGCAAAGTGAATCAGCCATATGTACACATACATCCCCTCCCCTTTGGATTTCCCTCCCTTCCAGGTCACCACAGAGCACTGAGGAGGGTTCCCTGTGCTATACAAAGAGAGGTATAGTAATGAAATGACATAGAAAGACTGTGGGCTTTGGTGTGAGATAGGTCTTGAATAGAGTTTCTGAGTCCTGCCTCTTCCATGCTCCAATGTCCTTAATTCACTGTAACAAACTTTATGATTCTTTGTTGCATCTATTATTCCTGTCAAGGCAGTATTTTCATAAGGTTTCAAAATAATAAATGCAAATATCCCAAGAATGCCTGCTACATGCTATTCTAGGCAGCCCTCAGCAAATGGTAGTTATTTTAATTAAATATCTCAAGAATTCAGAAAACAGGAGAATTATCATAGGCTGATAGTGGCAGAAATTGATTTATGTCAGAAATAAGACTTTAAGTGCTGAAGGATTTTTAAGCATTTGGCTAGACACAGAAGAATAAAACAACGTTGGTAAGAGGGAAAGCCTGTAGAAATGTTCATATTAGTCAGGGTTCTCCAAAGACAGAGAACCAGTAATATAGATAGATTAGATAGATAGATAGATTATAAATAGAAAGATAGATAGATAGGCAGTTAGATAGATATTATGAGAAATTGGCTCATACAATTATGGAGGCTGAGAAGTCCCACATTCTGTGTTTGGCAAAATGGAGACCCAGGACTTATGGTATAGTTCTTTTCTGAATCCAAACAAGTGACAACTAGGGGAACTGGTGATATAAGTTTTTGTGTGAAAGCTGGGAGGCTCAAGATATGAGAAGAGCCAATTTCTTATTTCAAATGCAAAGGCTGGAAAAGACTGATATCCCAGCTCAAAGAGTCCAGCAGAAGGTATTTTTTCTTACTCAGCCTTTTTATTCTTTTCAGGTCTTTGATTGGATGGGGAACCACCCACATTAAAGAAGACAGTCTGCTTTACTCAGTCTACCAATTCAAATGTTAATCTCCCTCAGAAGCACCTTCACAGACACACTCAATAACGTTTGAACAAATATCTGGGCACCCCATAATCCTGTCAAGTTGTCACATAAAATTAGACATTTTCAAAACCTCCACTTGTCTCTACTGTCTCTAAAAACCTAGTATTATATTGGGTTTAACTTTCAAATGCACATGTTCCCCCTGGGCCGTGAGCTCAATAGGTATGCTGAGGATGACATACCAGCTTGTGAGACCCGATAGTTAAACTTTCAGGAATTTTGTTGGCTAGTTGTTAACCATTGGTAGGGTGAACTTGATCATAGTCAGAGTATTTATACTACAGAATTTGACAAACACTACAAATCGGAGCTCTAAAAAAACCCCAAAAAACCAAAAACCCAGAGAGATAATTGTTAAACATTATAGCACTGCTATGATACCTAAGGAGCAGTGAGAAATGAAGATTTTTATGGAATATTTAAGATTTATTAAAGTTTTTAAATATCCTATTTTTGTTCAGTCTGTGACTTTATAATACATGCCCTACACATTTATATTTCTTATGAACACATATATCATGATTATTGCCATTATTGGAAAAATTACAAAAAGATTCATTTTACCCTGGAGGCCTAAGTTAAATAAATATATATTACTTAGGCAGATATGGATCACAATCAGTAGATGTCATTATGTAGGTTCATCCTGATAAGATGATTTAGTTTCCCTGCTCACAACCACATTTCTTCTTCCAAAAGTAATTTAAATCAAAGTCAATCTTTAGTAACAACTTTTCATGAAGCAGGTACATATACTAATTTCAATCCTCCAAAATGTTTTTTTTTTATAACTACATGTTCTGAAATAATTTTTAATGGACCCTTTTCTAGTTATCTGAAGAACAGAGTAAACTTAGCCTAAAATCAGGATGGCCGTGTGACATTATATAAGTGAGTCTGGATTTAGTAGTCAGGTGTTAGACGGTCTGGATCCAAATCTTAACTCTGCACTAACTTACTGAGTGATCTTGAACAACTTTGCTCTTTACAAAATTATAACCTGCACTATATTAATAGAGTCAAATTGGAAACACAGCCATAATTCAGAATCATCTGAAACTTTTTTAGGAGGAAAAAGGTATATCCTAACAACTAAGTCTCTCTCCTACACTCTCCTGCCCCAAACACCAGAGGCAGCTACTGAGTAGATTTCTTTTATATCTTCCAGATACTGTCTGAAATTGAGCATGCACACATGCACAGACACACACACCTACTATATATATGTTTGGAGAGAAAAGGATAATGAAGGAGGGAGAGAGGAAGAGAAAGAGAGAGAAAAAATTAAACTTGGCTCATCCTTTACTCAATTTAATTATTCCTAAACCTATTTCATTTCATCTATATCTCTATGCACTTCCTTACAATATTTTGAATTAAATCTCAATTACCATATTATTTATTCTATAAATATTTCTGCTTGTATGCATAAAAACTAAAGTTTATAAAGATAGAGCCAAATGAGGTCTACCTGTAGTGTGACAGTGTTGAAGGTTCCACTGACTTTCTCTCTCCATTGAATGTATTAAAAACTATTATCAAAAATTATCATTTAAGGTCTCTGGAATGGAAGGTCTGAAGGATAAACCATCAAAGAATAAATAGCCATTCAAGAACATTGGCAAAAATTTGATAACAAACGTGAAAGATTGTGGTATTTGAATGAAGACTACTTTCTGCCTCTCCACTCAAGTCTCAGTGAAGTAGAGGGTCTATTCCAGGTTGCTTTAGCCAAGAACACAAGGCTCCTTCTCTGCTCGTTTCTCAGTCAGAGGACTTCATTCCTGGAGGAGCAGAGTGTCAACATTTCTCACCTTGGCCCTAGCTTTCTGTTGCTGAAGCTAAGTCCAGGGTGAGACCTTATGTTATAAGCCTTGTTGGGTACAGCATACTGAGAAGACTGGGGGCTTGATCATCCTTGCCTTAGAGCATAAGGCAGTGGTTTCATGCTGGGGAAAAGGATCTTCATGCCAGGAGAAAGGACCAAGCCAAAAGCTAACCTGCCTTCTAGACAGCTCTTCCTTAAAAAAAAAAAGAAAAAAAAATATGTAGAAGTATAGTTGATTTACAATGTTGTTAATTTCTGCTGTATTTGTTAACTCCAAACTCCCAGTCCAACCCTTCCCTAGCCCACTCCCCCTTGGCAACCACAAGTCTGTTCTCTATGTCTGTGAATCTTAAAACAGAGAGCTCTTAACCTCTTCCCAAGGAACTGATTTCTTTTACAACAAAGAGTGAAGAAGTTTGAGCATAAAGGCACTCATAAAAACAGCGGAAGTTCAGGTAATGGACAACTGGGAGGACATTCAAGATACAGGCTTAGCTGAGGGGAGCCCTCCTGGAATCAGAATAAATACCAAACACTGACATCAGAAACTCTTCCTGCTGTAAAGGATCCACAATTTGATCACATTAGTCTGTACAGCAACTTATGTCACAAGGCTGTATTGAAAATGGTTGAATAATCAGCCAGACATTAGTAGAATCGAACAGCTTAATGTTAAAAAATAATAATAAAAAAATAAAAAGATACAGTGAAAACACAAGATAAGAAATTAAAACGCTACATTAGAAACCATTCACTAATGGAAAATAATTTTGTAGAAGAAGATTACAGAAACAAAGTGATGTGAGAAATATAGGAAAAAGAAGAAAATGGCAAATATCATCCAACTATATCAATAACAATATTAAATGTGAATGTATTAAACAAAGTAATCAAAAGACAGATTAACAAAACATGATCTGATTAAAGGATGTCTACAAAAGAAATATTTTATGTTCAAAGATATAATAGACTCAAATTAATGCTTGGAAAAAGTTACATCATTCAAACAACAAACACAAGAAATATGAAGGGGCTCTGCTAATATCAGATGAAGTAGACTTGTGAATTAAAAAGAAGTAAGAATAATATTTTATAAAAATAAAATGCTCAGTCTATCAGGAAGACATAACAATTACATACATGTATGGACTTAATAACAGATAATCAAATATGTCAGACAAAAACTGACAAAAATGAAGGGAGATATAGAAAACAATAATAATTCAAGCATACAATTCCCCACTTTCAATAACATATCAAACAATAGAAGATCAACAAGAAAATAGAAGACTTTAAAATGCTATACACCAACTAGAACTAGTAGACATCTACAAAACACTCCACACAACAACAAAACATACAATATTTTCATATATTCATGGAACATTTTCCAGGATAGACCATATGCTAGGATATAAAATAAACCTCAATAAATTAGAAATGATAAAAATATTACAAAATATATATTCTGATTAAAAAGAAATAAAATAAAAAATAAATAACAGGGAAAATATGGGACACAAAAATATGTGAAACTTAAACAACACACAAGAATAAGCAAAGGGACAAAGGCTCAGAAAATACTGTTAGATGAAAGAAGATGAAGATATATCAAAACATTTGTTATGTTTCTGAAACAGTCCTTAGAGGTGAATGTATCTATGCAAATGTTGATATTAAGATAGAGAAAAGATCTGTTAAGAAACCAGTATCAGTGGAGGGGTTGACTAAGTTCGAAATTGGATCTGTCTGAGTTCAGAGGACTAAGCCAAGAAATAGAAAGACAACTGAACAGGTTATACAGTAAAGGATCAATATTCATTAGTCCAGGCTAAGTCAAAGGACATGGGTAATATATACTACCTATTTAAAAATAAACAATTTTTAACTATGTAAAATGCATAAAATAATAGACAATAAATTACACTGGAAAAGAACATAAAATTTAGACAGGAATGAGGTGATGCATACAAAAGTGTCACTGGCATCTGACTTCCAGTGAAGAACAATAAAGGGATAAATTGGGAGACTGAGACTGACATATACACCCTACTATATATAAAATAAATAACTAATAATAAGCTACTGTATGACATAGGGAACTCTAATCAATACTCTACAATACTCTAATACTCTAATCAATACTCTAATCAATACAGTAATTACCTATATGGGAAAGTATATTAAAAAAGAATGGATATATGTATATGTATAATTGATTCATTTGCTGTACAGCAGAAATTAACACAATATTGTAAATCAACAATACTCCAATAAACATTAATTGAGGTGGTCAAGTGGAGCATTTACAGGCAAACAGACTTATATAAGTTTCCATTTGCTGACATGAACCCCAGGGAGGAGCAGCTTTGTTTTGGAACTAGAAAGATATTTCAACACTGGAATTCTGCATGGCTGACAGGGTCTTGGTACTCTGGCCTGGTGTCAGGCCTCAGCTTCTGAGGTGGGAGAGCCAAGTTCAGGACACTGGACCACCAGACACCTTCTGGCCCGACATAATATCAATCAGAGAGACCTCTCCCAGAGATCTCCTCAACACTAAGATCTAGCTCCACCCAATGGCCAGCAAGTTCCAATGCTGGATGACCCATGCCAAACAATTAGCAAGACAAGAACACAACCTCATCCATTAGCAGAGAGGCTGCCTAAAATCATACTAAGTTCACAGACACCCCAAAACACAACACCAGATGTGGCCCTGTCCACCAGAAAGGCAAGTTCCAGCCCAACCAAGAGAACACTGGCAACACTCCCTTCCAACAGGGAGCCTACACAAGCCACTGAACCAACCTCACCCACTGGGGGCAGACTCCAAAAACAATGGTAACTATGAAACTTTAGCATGCAAAAAGGAGATCCCCAACCACAGTAAGTTAAGCAAAATGAGAAGACAAAGAAATATGCAGCAGATGATGGAGCAAGGAAAAAACCCACCAGAACAAACAAATGAAGAGGAAATAGGCAGTCTACCTGAAAAAGAATTCAGAGTAATGATAGTAAAAATGATCCAAACTCTGGGAAACAGACTGGAGAAAATAAAAGAAACGTTTAACAAGGACTTAGGAGAACCAAAGAGCAAGCAAACAATGATGAACAACACAATAAATGAAACTTAACATTTTCTAGAAGGAATCAATAGCAGAATAACAGAGGCAGGAAAACGGGTAAGTGACCTGGAAAATAAAATAGTGGAAATAACTACTGCAGAGTAAAATAAAGAAAAAAGAATGAAAAGACTTGAGGACAGTCTCAGAGAACTCTGGGACAACATTAAACTCACCAATATTCAAATTATAGGGGTTGCAGAAGAAGAAGAGAAAAAGAAAGGGACTGAGAAAACATTTGAAGAGATTATAGTTGAAAACTCCCCAAATATGGGAAAGGAAATAGTCAGTCAAGTCAAAGAAACAGAGAAAGTCTCATACAGGATAAATCCAAGGAGAAACATGCCAATATACATATTAATCAAAATGTCAAAAATTAAATACAAACAAAAAGCAGTAGAAGCAGCAAGGGAAAAGCAAAAAATAACATACCAGGGAACCCCCATAAGGTTAACAGCTGATCTTTCAGCAGAAACTCTGCAAGCCAGAAGGGCATGACAAGACATATTTAAAGCAATGAAAGGGAAAAACCTACAAATAAGATTACTCGACTGAGTAAGGATCTCATTCAGAATCAACACAGAAATTATAAACCTTACAGACAAGTAAATGCTACAAGAATTCAGCACCACCAAACCAGCTTTACAGCAAATCTAAAGGAACTTCTCTAGGCAGGAAACAAAAGAGAAAGAAAATACCTACAATAACAAACTCAAAACAATTAAGAAAATGGTAATAAGAACTTACATATCAATAATTACCTTAAATGTAAATGAATGAAATGCTCCAACCAAAAGACATAGACTGGCTGAATGGATACAAAAGCAAGACTCGTATATATGCTGTCTACAGGAGACTCACTTCAGACCTAGGGACACATACAGACTGAAATTGAGGGGATGGAAAAAGATACTACATGCAAATGGAAATCAAAAGAAAGCTGGAGTGACAATTCTCATATCAAAAAGAACAGACTTTAAAATAAAGACTACTACAAGAGACAAAGAAAGACACTACATAATGACTGAGGGATCAAACCAAGAAGAAGATATAACAATTGTAAATATTTATGCATCCAACATAGGAACACCTCAATACATAAGGCAAATGCTATAGCCATAAAAGGGGAAATCGACAGTAAGACAATAAAAGTAGGGAACTTTAACACCCCACTTTCACCAATGGACAGATCATCCAAAAGGAAAATAAAGAAGGGAACACAGCTTTAAATGAGACGTTAAACAAGATGGACTTAATTAATATTTATTGGACATTCCATCCAAAAACAACAGAATATATTTTCTTCTCAAGTGCTCATGGAACATTCCCGAGGAAAGATTATATCTTAGGTCACAAATCAAGCCATGGTAAGTTTAAGAAAATTGAAATCATATCAAGTATCTTTTCCAACTATAATACTATGAGACAAGATATCATTTACAGGAAAAAAAAACTGTAAAAATTACAAAAACATGGAGGCTAAACAATACACTACTGAAAAAACAGAGATCTCTGAAGAAATCAAAGAGGAAATTAAAAAATACCTAGAAACAAATGACAATAAAAACAAGATGACCCAAAACCTATGGGATGCAGCAAAAGCAGTTCTAAGAGGGAAATTTATAGCAATATAATCCTACCTCACAAAACAAGACAAATCACAAATAAACAACGTAAACTTACACTGAAAGCAATTAGAGAAAGAAAAAGAAAAAAACAAAGAACCAAAATGAGCAGAAGGAAAGAAATCATAAAGATCAGATCAAGTAACTGTGAAAAAGATATAAAGGAAACAATAGCAAAGATCAATAAAACTAAAAGCTGTTTCTTTGAGAAGATAAAAAAAAATTGATAAACCATTAGCCAGACTCATCAAGAAAAAAAAGGGAGAAGACTAAAATCAACAGAATTAGAAATGAAAAAGAGAAATAACAACTGACACTGCAGAAATACAAAGGATTATGAGAGATTACTACACGTAACTCTATGCCAATAAAATGGACAACCTGGAAGAAATCACAGAAAAGCATAACCTTCTGATACTGAACCAGGAAGAATTAGAAAATATAAACAGAGCAATCACAAGTACTGAAATTGAAACTGTGATAAAAAATCTTCCAACAAACAAAAGCCCAAGACCAGATGGCTTCACAGGTGAATTCTATCAAACATTTAGAGAAGAGCTAACACCTATCCTTCTCAAACTCTTCCAAAATATAGCAGAGGGAGGAACACTCCCAAGCTCATTCTATGAGGCCACGATCACCCTGATACTAAAACCAGACACAGATGTCACAAAAAAAGAAAACTATAGGCCAATATCACTGATGAACATAGATGCAAAAATCCTCAATAAAATACTAGCAAACAGAATCGAACAGCACATTAAACGGGTCATACACAATGATCAAGTAGGGTTTATCCCAGGAATGCAAGGATTCTTCAATATATGCTAATCAATCAATGTGATACTCTATATTAACAAACTGAAGGATAAAAAACATATGATAATTTTGATAGATGCAGAAAAATCTTTCAACAAAATTCAACACCCATTTATGTTAAAAACTCTCCAGAATGTAGGCATAGAGAGAACTTACCTCAACATAATAAAGGCCATATATGACAAAGCCACAGCCAACATTGTTCACAATGTTGAAAAACTGAAACCATATCCACTAAGATCAGGAGTAAGACAGGTCGCTCACTCTCATGACTATTATTCAACATAGTTTTGGAACTTTTAGCCACAGAAATCAGAGAAGAAAAAGAAATAAAAGTAATCCAAATTGGAAAAGAAATAAAACTGTCACTGTTTGCAGATGACAAGATACTGGACATAGAGAATCCTAAAGATGCCACCAGAAAACTACCAGAGTTAATCAATGAATTTGGTAAAGTAGCAGGATGCAAAATTAATGCACAGAAATCCCCTGCATTCCTATACACTAATGATGAAATATCTGAAAGAGAATTTAAGGAAACATTCTCATTTATCACTGCAACAAAAAGAAAAAAAAATACCTAGTAATAAACCTACCTAAGGAGATAAAAGACCTGTATGCAGAAAACTAGAAGACATTAATGAAAGAAATTAAAAATGATACAAACAGATAGAGATATATAACATTTTCTTGGATTGAAAGTATCAATATTGTGAAAATGACTCTACTGCCCAATTTAATCTACAGATTCAATGCAATCCCTATCAAACTACCAATGGAATTTTTCACAGCACTATAACAAAAAAATTTCCCAATTTCTATGGAAACACAAAAGACCCTGAATAGCCAAAGCAATTTTGGGAAAGAAAAACAAAGTTTGAGGAATCAGGTTCCCTGACTTCAGACTATACTACAAAGCTACAGCAATCAAGACAGTATGGTACTGGCACAAAAACAGAAATATAGATCAGTGGAAGAGGATAGAAAGCCCAGAGAAAAACCCATGCATACATGGTCACCTTATCTTTGATAAAGGAGGCAAGAATATAAGATGGAGAAAAGACAGCCCCTTCAGTAAGTGGTGCTGGGTAAACTGGACAGCTACATGCAAAAGAATGAAATTAGAACACTTCCTAGCACCATACACAAAAATAAACTCCAAATGGATTAAAGACCTAATTTTAAGGCCAGACACTATAAAATTGTTAGAGGAAAACATAGGAAGAACATTCTTTGAAATAAATCACAGAAAGATCCTTTTTGACCCACTTCCTAAAGAAATGGAAATAAAAACAAAAATAAATAAATGAGACCTAATGAAACTTAAAAGCTTTTGCAGAGCAAAGGAACCATAAACAAGACAAATAGACAACCCTCAAAATGGGGGAAATTATTTGCATATGAAGCAACTGACAACGGATTAAGGTCCAAAATATATAAGCAGCTTATGCAGCTCAATATCAAAAATCAAACAATCCAATCCAAAAATAGGCAGAAGACATGAATAGATATTTCTCCAAAGAAGATATACAGATTGCCAACAAACATATGAATGGATGCTCAACACCACAATCATTAGAGAAATGCAAATCAAAACTACAATAAGATATCACTTCACACTTGTCAGATTGGCCATCATCAAAAAATCTACAAACAATAAATACTGGAGAGGGTGTGGAGAAAAGGGAACCCACTGCACTGTTAGTGGGAATGTTAATTGATACAGCCACTATGCAGAATAATATGGTGGGGCCTTAAAAAACTAAAAATAGAACTACCATGTGACCCAGCCATCTTACTATTGGGCTTATACCCTGAGAAATCCATAATTCAAAAGGAGACATGTACCACTGCAGCTCTATTTACAATAACCAGGACATGGAAGCAACTTAAATGTCCATCGACAGGTGAATGGGTAAAGAAGATGGATATATGTGGCATATATACACAATACGCAATGGAATATTACTCAGCCATAAAATGAAGCAAAATTGAGTTATTTGTAGTGAGGTGGATGGGCCTAGAATATGTCATACAGAGTGAAGTAAGTCAGAAAAAGAAAATCAAATACCGTATGCTAACACATATATATGGAATCTAAAATAAAATGAAAAATGGATATGAAGAATCTAGGGTCAGGACAGGAATAAAGATGCAGACATAGAGAATGGACTCGTGGACACGGGGAGGGGGAGGGTGAAGGGGAAGCTGGGATGAAGTAAGAGAGTAGTATTGATATGTACACACTACCAAATGTAAAATAGATAGCTAGTGGGAAGCAGTTGCATAGCACAGGGAGATCAGCTCAGTGCTTTGTGACCACCTAGAAAGGTGGGATTGGGAAAGTTTGGGGGAGACACAAGAGAGAGGGGATATGGGGTTATATGTACACATTATAGCTGGTTTGCTTTGTTATACAGCCGAAGCTAACACAATATTGTAAACCAATTATACACCAAGAAAGTTTGGAACTCAAAAGTTTTTATTTAAAGATTTATTTATTATTTTAAAAAATAATAATTTTTAAAAAGACTTACATGTTCAGGGCCCTATAAATACATACAGTGAACCATGGGGTCTAGCTTCCTTAGAGAAACCTCTTAATTCTGATCTGAGTTGGACTTTAGGTGTCCCTCTCGCTATCAATTTTGCTCTTCTCATTTCCTTACCAGATCCACATGTTTTATCCTAGTTTCTTTTTCTTTCTTTGACTGTACTTCCCAAATTCTCCTTAGTTTTTCTCTCTTCTGGTATCAGACATCCATAGATAGATAAACTGGTGACTCACTTTTTCAGGAAAAATTTTAAGCTCTCCTCCTGTTTCCCCATCACTTTTGTTGGTGAGTCTGACCAGGTATCCCTGTCCTGAAAGGATGTTAACTAACTCCTGAGAGCTAGTCACATTTTAGTTTTGTTCGTCTGACAGGACACAGTGAACAGAATATTAAGGATATAAGGTGGTTAAATAACTACTATTTACTGAAGGTTTACCATGTCCCAGGTACTTTTTAGTTATCTCATTGATAGTCAAAGTACCCTAAAAGGTATCATTGCTCAACTTTTAGATGAAAAAGCTAAGACTTACAGTGATCAAGAAACTTGATCAGGTCATAGCTACAAAGTAGGGAATGATCCTACCTGTGTTTTTGCTTACTCCTGAACCTTCTGAATAACTTAATAGGCTTTTGTTTTTAACAACTATAGTGTAGGAATGTCAACCATACCTACTCTGTTTTCCTTTGTTAAAAGATCAAAGATGATATAATTCCTTGGGTAGAAAACCACTATAAATGAGTTCATTTCCCATGTGACTGTTTAAGAACTATCCATCAGGTTTTCACACTCACATGCCAATTTAGCAAATATTCGTGGGATACAATAGAGCAGACACAACACAGTCAAAGTATAAAGCAGGATGGGTCATCAGCACATTGGGGTGAGTATTAGTTGCCTCTGGTGCTGCAACAGGGCACAGCAGCTATAAACTCAGGGATTTTAACTGCTTGAAAAGTGTCATAATTTCTGCAAATAGCCATGCCTGTCATGTTTTACTGAGATTTTGAAATAGAATTTATATATTAAAAATAAAGCATACAACATGCTGTGCCTCATCATGGACTTGGGCATGACTTGAATGGCATCCAATCAGAAACTTCCATTAGGCAATGCTCGGAGTTCCAAAGACAGTATCCCGGGGAATTCTGAAAGCTCTATTTTGGGAAAAAAAAAAAAAATATATATATATATATATATATATATATATATATATATATACCCACTGGTCACTGGGTCTGCAATATGTTTGCTCTGTGCCATGTAACTATTAATTTGTACAGCCAAATAAGTTTCAGATGGTGCCCATTTTGTCAAAATTACACTGCAATTTAATTGCAAATTTAGTTGACAGGGAAGCATGTGGTTTGGGTCCTAATAATACGGTCCACTGTGTCCTTTTACAAATGGACTTTATAAGCACTGGCTATCACCACATCCTCAGGTTTTCCCTCCTTAGCTTCACTGATCCCCCTCAGCTTCTCAACAAGATCAACCCTCTTTGTGAAATACAAACCCTGCATAACATTCTACTGAGTCCTGTCTATATTTCCCGAATATTTAGTTCCCGTTCTCACTTCTGTATTTTCACCTGGGTTTTTCTCCTGCTTGGGATGTTTATTCATCTTTTAAAATAAGTACTGAAAGAATGAATGAAACAAGTATTAATACCTTATGCTTTTGTAGTCCCTCTCTACATGTCTAAAACAGTCAATTTGTGGTTCCATGCTTCTAATGCACTCTCTTACCTGTTCCTTCTTAAAACATATGTTCATTGGTATCCCTAGTAAATAAATCTCTGTGGAAGGCAAAAAAACAAAAACATGAATTTGGCAATACCTCTACCTTCAAGGAGATTAGAGACTAATGTACAGTCATAACTCTCTGAATATTTCCAATGTTATAAAGCTTTAGAGAAAGGATTTGGAATGTACGAGAAAGACTTAGAACTAATTTGTCTATTTTAGTACTTAATTGCACACTGTCCACTTGATATGCAACCCCCCAGAAAGCAGAAATCAGATAGTGGTTCTCTCTACAACCACATGACTACATGCAGAAATGGAGAGTAACTACATTATAATACTGAACAAGGAAATGCACTGATGAAATTAGAAACAGAAATATGCAGTTGAAGACCTGGGTTTTGAAGAAAAGAAGACAAGGAACTTGTCACTGAAACTTTGAAGACTACCTCATGCTTTGTCTGATAGGAAGGGCCTCAAAGATCATCTGTCAGTGCAAATAGGCTTAGAAAAAGATGTGGAGCCCTGAAAATATCTGGTATTTTTTAAAGGCAACCTTCAGGCATTATTGTGGTTTGAGTGAAGTAGACCATAACTTGTAATGATCTGTATTTTTGTCATTTGGAGATCTCACTGGTATTTCAATTTTAATACTTCCAGAAATTAATATATAGTACCTTCTTACAAAAATATATTCAGTCATTCATCTAATCATTCCCTCAGGCAGTACTGGGTGGCACTCTCTGGCTCAGAGTTTCAAAACTGTACATCAGGGGCTTCCTTGGTGGTGCAGTGGTTAAGAATCCACCTGCCAATGCAGGGTACACAGGCTCGAGCCGTGGTCTGAGAAGATCCCACATGCTGCACAGCAACTAAGCCTGTGCACCACAACTACTGAGCCTGCGCTCTAGAGCCCATGAGCCACAACTACTGAGCTTGCATGTCACAGCTACTGAAGACTGCATTCCTAGAGCCCATGCTCCACAACAAGAGAAGCCACTGCAGTGAGAAGCCCATGCATCACAATGAAGAATAGCCCCCACTCACCGCAACTAGAGAAAGCACATGCACAGCAATGAAGACCCAGTGCAGCCAAAATAAATAAATAAATAAATAAAATTTTAAAAAGAAAACTGTACATCAATTTGATTTGACCATTGTTGCTCAGTTCCACATCTAATGAGCTACTGAGCCCTCTGATTCTACTTCTAAGATAATTATCTTATCAGATCCTACAATTGATATTTTTATTAACCTCACCTTAGTGTAGATTGGTAACCTTCACTTAAATATTTACAATTAATGTTGAAAGAATGTATGGCAGCATGGATGGATAATTAATATATAAATTGGTTGTTATCTGCCCTTTAAGGGTATAAGCATTGGAAGAAGTGTCAGTATCTAGGTCTTCTCGGTGCTCCACATATTATTGATATTTCCTGTAGAAGGCTGTAGATATAATCACTCAAAAAAGTTCTGTTTATTGCTCTTCTTTGATTAGCTGAGAATGGCCATTACAAGTACCATACAAAAGTACATTGATTTAAAGAGGATAAATCAGTGCTCTTTATTTAATTTTATTTTTAAATTAATTTTTATTGGAATATAGTTGCTTTACAATGCTGTGTTAGTTTCTACTGTACAGCAAAATGAATCAGGTATACATATACATATATCCTCTCTTTTTTGGATTTCCTTCCCATTTAGGTCACTACAGTTCATTAAGTAGAGTTCCCTGTGCTACAGAGTATGTTCTTATTAGTAATCTATTTTATACATAGTATCAATAGTGTATATATGCCAATCCCAATCTCCCAATTCCTTCCACACCCCCATTCCCCCTTGGTATCCACACGTTGTTCTCTTTGTCTGGGTCTCTATTTCTACTTTGCAAAAAAGATCATCTATACTATTTTTCTAGATTCCACATATATGCGCTGATATATGATATTTGTTTTATTAGAACACTCCTTAACACCACACACAAAAACAAACTCAAGACGGATTAAAGACCTAAATGTAAGGCCAGACACTATAAAACTCTTAGAGGAAAACATAGGCAGAACACTCTAGGACATAAATTGCAGCAAGATCTTTTTTGATCCACCTCTTAGAGTAACAGAAATAAAAACAAAAATAAACAAATGGGACCTGAAGAAACTTAAAAGATTTTGCACAGCAAAGGAAACTATAAAGAAGATGAAAAGACAACCCTCAGAATGGGAGAAAATAATGGCAAACAAATCAATGGACAAATGATTAATCTCCAAAATATACAAATAGCCCATGCAGCTCAATATTAAAAAAACAAACAACCCAATCAAAAAATGGGCAGGAGACCTAAATAGACATTTCTCCAAAGAAGACATACAGATGGCCATTAGGCACATGAAAAGATGCTCAACATCACTAATTATTAGATAAATGAAAATCAAAACTACAATGAGGTATCACCTCATACTGGTCAGAGTGGCCATCATCAAAAAATCTACAAACAATAAATGCTGGAGAGGGTGTGGAGAAAAGGGAACCCTCCTGCAATGATGGTGAGAAAGTAAATTGATACAGCTACTATGGAGAACAGTATGGAGGTTCCTTAAAAAAACTAAAAATAGGGCTTCCCTGGTGTTGCAGTGGTTGAGAATCTGCCTGCCAATGCAGGGGACACGGGTTCGAGCCCTGACCCAGGAAGATCCCACATGGTGTGGAGCAACTAAGCCCGTGTGCCACACTACTGAGCCTGCGCTCTAGAGTCTATGAGCCACAACTACTGAGCCCGTGTGCCACAACTACTGAAGCCCGCATGCCTAGAGCCTGTGCTCCGCAACAAGAGAAGCCACTGCAATGAGAAACCTGCACACCGCAACAAATAGTAGTCCTCGCTTGCCGCAGCTAGAGGAAGCCCGTGCACAGCAACGAAGACCCAACAGAGCCAAAAATAAATAAATTAAATAAATAAATTTATTTTAAAAAAAACTAAAAATAAAACTACCATATGACCCAGCAATCCCACTACTGGGCATACACCCTGAGAAAACCATAATTCAAAAAGACACATACACCCCAATATTCATAGCAGCACTATTTACAATAGCCAGGACATGGAATTGGTGCTCTTTAAACATCCTTGAAGAAACAGGTGTGAGAGAAAATATGAGAATGTATCCATATTTAAAATGGTAGCACTCTGAAAGGGAGAGAAACAAATTATATCCCATGAAAGTATGGCTTTAAGTGGTCATTTGCTCAAATTGCTATTACAGTTGAAAAAAAAATCAGCAATCTGCCTGGATTCTTCTATTAAACAAAAGTTATTTAACAAAGCTATAAATTGCATTGCTGTGGCAGAAAATAAGATCAGCCAGGCTGAAATGATCCAGCTGTTTTTGGTTTTGTTATTTCAAAATGTTTTCATTTCTATTTCTTCCCACATATATTTGTATTTGTTTAAATAGCGTTCATTGTGACGCTGATTCAAAGAACAAATTCCAATTCTTTAGACCCTGTGATTATGCAGCTTCTATGTTGAGCTCTATTTGTTCGTCACAATAGGCAAGACTTTTTGCATTGCTGTCTCCATACTGGCAGACTTAGAAAGGATAACACGGATTTCATCAGCTCTAACAAAATGCCATGTATTTCACATCCTGGAGCTCATCAAGATCCTACTGTATAGCATATCTTAACTTCCAGTATGTCTGCATTACATTTTTTCACTTGTGTTCCCCAAAGTATTTCCATTAATTTTTTTCTATCATATGCATAGAATTGGTTTTAACATTTGCTGATGTGATTTGAAGATGATTAATTCATTCTGCCTTTCAACAAAAACATAATATTACAAGGGGGACGGTTTTCAAGGGGAATTCTTTGGTTTATCAGATTGGAGCAATTTATTCATAAATAAGTAAGGTGTTCTGCAGTGTCAGTCAGCATCGGAGTGTCCATGTTCCCTCTCATTAAATCATATATAGATAATGTGTCCCCAGAACGGCTCTTTTAGCTGAATCTAATGAGTAAGATCAGTTTTTCCTACATGGATTGATTACTCTTGAGTACTAAACCTTGAGGCTGTCATCTGTCTCTATAGGAATGTGTCCCAGAGGAAATGAATCCTCCTGTTAATCAACAATCTACACAGAACTCCTTAGAACCCACGAGTACTATCATATAGATCTCCAAAAATGATCAACTCTACAGTGGGACACATCAGAAAAAAACTGGCTGAGAAATTGTCCAAATGTGACTATAAAAAATAGGTAATATTTGTGTACCTGGCAGGTGGGAGGTAAAGCCAAATATAGTAGAGAGAAAGGTAGTTTTGTTTTGTTCTGTTTTTTTCCTAAAACAGTAGTCAGGAAAGAGAGGAAGAAACATGGAAAAATAGTGATGTAAAGTAAGGAAAATGAGAACTCTCAAGAGAAAGGTATAAACATAGAACTTACAGCATAATAATGCATTTTTCAAATTTGGGGAGCACATTCTCAGAAGTTGAGATTAGCATGAAGAGTTGAGGTAACGGCGTCCTTGGAGTTTCTGTGCTAAGCTGATGTAAATAGACAATTTCAGCATATCAAAATCAAATCAGGTTATTTTGTCTTACTTTTTCTATAAGCAAAGCCATCTCAAATACATTCTACATGTTTTGGTGAGATTTTAGCATCTACTTAATGATTCTTATTGCAGGGAAGAGGTGAACTTACATTATCAAAGAGTATGAAGGCGTCCTAATTCAGTTTTAACAGCACTTAACATAGAGCATTCCTGTTTTAAATATTTCTCTTTAAAACCACCCACTTTAATTTTCAATAAAATTATTTATCCAGGCGTCTTACCCACAATGTTAGAGAAAATGCAGGTTTGATCTTTAATTGGAAGAGCTATGAATGAGTTTACAAGGAGGGATGCAGGAAATAAATTGTTACCTTCCTTCTCCCTACCTAGACCTTCTTCTCTTTCCTGTTATTGAGGTCAAATATTACATTTAAATTCTAGAAAATAATAAAAAATGGAATTAAGAAATTGAAATAATATATACCTATTTTTACATGTGTTCATATATTTACCTTTACTGGAGAACTTTATATTTTCACATAGTTTCGAGTCGCTGTCTAGAGTCCTTTGATTTCAGGTTGAAAGGTCCCCTTTAGTGTTTCTTTCAGGTCAGGCTTAGTGATAATGATATTTCTCGGCTTTTGTTTATGTGGGAATGTCTTAATTACTCCCTTATTTTTAAAAGGACAGTTTTGGTGGCTATAATATCCTTGGTCAATAGGTTTTTATTTTTCTTGTATACTTTAATTATATTATCTCACTGCCTCCTGGCCTGAAAACTTTTAGCTGAGAAATCCATTGATAATCTTACAGAGAATTTTCTGCATATGGTGAGTCTCTGTCTCTGGATGCTTTCAAGATTTTCTCTTTGCTTTTCACAGTTTGATTATAATGTGTCTTGTAGCGGATCTCTGGATTTTTGGATTTCATTAAGCTTCTTGTATTTGTATATTCTTGTCTTTTCTCAAATTTGGAAAAATTTTGATCATTATTTCTTCTGATAAATTCTTGGGCCCATTCTGTCTCTCTCTGCTCTTTCTGGGATTTCGATAATGCATATTTTAATCTATTTAATGGTTTATCATAAGTTCCTTAGGCTCTGATTCTTTTTTATTTTTCCTCTACACACACAATAAATTTAAAGAACCTATCTTCTAGTTTATTGATTATTTTTTCTACCCCTCAAGTCTGTTACTGCATTCAGTGATTGCATTTTTAGCTCCAGGATTGCAGTTTGTTTGTTTTTTTGTTTATAATATTTATCTCTGTTTATGTTCTCTTTTTTTATATATTATTGTCCAGATTTACTTTAGTTCTTTTTCTGTGTTTTCCTTTAGCTCTTTGAGCATACTTAAGACAGATGTTTTAAAATATTTTCTAGTGAGTCTGAATCCTATGATTCCTTAGGGTCAGTTTGGGGAGATTTATTTTCTTCCTTTGAATGGGTCATGTTTCTCCGTTTCTTTGTGTGCCTCATAATCTTTAGTTGAAAACTGGTCATTTGAGAAAAAAAAAAAACGGCCACATCTTTGAAGATTGACTCCTTGCAATGGAGCATCACTAATTCACTTATCATGAAGGCTTAAGTTCTTTTCATGCATTTCTGGGCATGCGTCTTCTCTGGGTGTGTAAGTGTGTGTGTGTGTGCATGTGTGTGTGTGTGTGTTTCCCAATTCCCTCATGTATACTGCTGCTTTTCAATGTCTTAATTTTCCTAAAAGTCTTACTCCTGTTTCTTCTCAAGGCCTTAGATATTCTACGCATTCCTCTGCCTATAATCTTTTACTGTCAGACAACCATGGGTCTACAATTCCCCTGCATTTTTTCACCTGCTGGAATGCTTTCCACTACTTTAGTGATCTCCAACCTGATATTGAAAAACTATGCTTTCATTCCTGTCTGAGCTCCACGTCAGGTAAAACAGAAATAAATCCCTTGTGCAGCCCCAGACAAGCCAAACATTACAAGCCAGCTCCACTCCTTTCCTTTAATTTTGATGGAGAAACAGACAATTGTATAGCTTCTTCCCAATAGTTCAAGCTGTGTTGCACTGAGGAGGGGATGGAGGCAAGTATGAGGAGAAAAAAAAAACCCACAAACTTTTCTACTGTTTTTTTTTGTGTGTGTTTTTGTTCTTGATTGGGACTTGGTTCAGTTGCTCCAGAAACTTGAGTGATTGCTGCGGCTTCCACAAAATTATTCCACTTAGTCTGTTGTTGTCTACTTCATTTTTCCATGTAGGAACAAAGGCCTGGAGTTTCATAGTTTGCTATGTTGCTCATATCATTCTCCTACTGCAAATTACGTGTGAAAGTATATAAAACCTTGGGAAATGAAAAGCTATACTCCAAGTTGGCAAAAGATAGCATCAGCTAGTTGCACTTCATGTTGGGAGCAAACCAAAAAAAAATACGATTTCCCATATGGCCTGTATAGTGGAGGAAAATTGAAGCTGCAAACTCTCTTGGATAGAAAATAAAAGAGAAGAATTAAAACTTGTTTTGCAGGAACTTCAAAAAGAATGAAGAGGCGGAGTTCTCCATGTAGAATGTGAGTTTAAATTATTACAACCATAAAAACTGTTACCTTAAAAAGAGTATATAGAGTTTAATGGGGGAAAAATCTGAACCTCAATAGAAAGAAAATTAATGTGATATTATGATGGTATATAATGGAATGGGATTCTCATTCACTGAAAATGGCAACATAAATTGGTATAGGCTTTCCAGGGAAACATTTTATAATAGTGAACCCATCTGTTGGGTCATTCATTCATTTGTTAAATATTTACTGAGCTTCTGCTGTGAGTTAGAACCTGTGAATATCATGTAGAAATGAAGGATCTCCATGCTATCCTTATATTCTTACTACATGTGGAAGAGATAGGTATATTTTATGTAACCACACTGTTACATATAAAATTACAACAGTGATGTGTAAAATGAAAAAAAAAAAGATATGCCAAGCTGACAGAGGTTATAATAGGAGAATCTTCCCTAAATTAGAATATGAAAGAAAAAATTCCTCCTACAAAGTTTGAGTTGAGATTTAAAAAGAGAATACTAATTATTGTAGTAAGAAACAAGGGAAGAATTTAGAGTGAAGGAAATACTACAGCCGAAGTCTTGAGACAGAAACAGAACAGCACATTGAAAGATTCAAAAGTACAGAGTGACTGGAAAACATATAATAGCGGTTTGGTGGAGTTGCTCTAAATGAAAACCAAATTATTCAGGATGTTGTATGATATGTTAAGAATTATGACATTTATCCTAAGGCAAATGATTAAAAGTTTTAAACTGGGAAGGGAGATCAATGTAGGGGTAAGCATGGATCCAACATAATGAGATTTTCATCTTGCAAGCACTGGCAACAGGGTGTAGAATGGATTTGATGGGATGAATAGTGAACATAGGAAATGAAAACAAAAGAAGACTGCCTCAGTCTAGATGAGACTTTCTGGTGATTTAGGTAGGATGGGAATGGTGGAAATGGAAAAGGGTGGACAGATTAGAAAGGTATGTAAAGGTGAAACACAGACCTGGTGATAGAACGGATATAGGAGCTGTTAAAAAGGAAGTGTCAAGAGTAGTTCCTAGGTTTGGGGTTTGCACCACTGATTAGATGACGTTGCTATTTATTTAAGTTAGGATAACTGAAAAAGTTCCTCATTGGGATGAAAGGTTTTAAGGTTTTACATTTGGTGGGCAAGGGGAGCACCCGAGACAGTATATATACCATGTTTCCCTTTCCTCCTGAGCAACTTAGAAAACTACATTTCCCAGCTCATTGGGATCTAGGAAGTGCTACTTCTCTGGCCAACAGAATATGAGCAGATGTAAAATTGTTGCTTCCAGTTTGGATGATTTCCCACTCTCTTTTCTCTTGGGCACAGGTTAGAAAAGGTAGGATTACAAAATAGCAGAGGGATATTGTGGAAGGAGACTGAATTCCTAAGACATTACTTGGAGAATATCTGCCTAATCTTTATCAAATCCCACTGAGCAGACATACTCAGTGGAGTTTGATAACGACATGTATAAAGTTAAGTGACTATGATGTCTGAATGTACTTATTACTTCATCACAAAAATAGAAGTGTCTTCAAGACATTCTTGTCTTAGGTGCATATAATGTGTATATCAATGGAGAAGTTAAGACTTAACTTGTATTCAAGAGTTGTCAGTATGTGGATGATAATTCAGTCATGAGCACAGGTGGCACTGCCTGATAAGGAAATATAGAATGAAAAGACAGGAATTTGTGTTTAGTATGTTCAAAGTTATTGCAAAGTCAAGTGAGGTGGAGTATAAAAAGTATGCATTTAGCTTTATGGGCAAGGAGGCAATTGGTGATCTTAGAAAAAAGCTATTATTACCTGGTAATTTGGACAAAGCAAATTGGAATAGGTTGAAGAATGGAAGGTGACAAAATAGCAACAGTATCAATAAATGTTTACTTTAGAGAGTATTCTATTTGTCATCTAGGAAGAGAACCAAGGACGTTTAAATATTGAATATTTAAATTGGGTGTAAAGAACATGGAAGGAATAGTCCATATTTCATGTTACTGAAAAGATAGGGAGTTAGGTGATGCAAAGGCTCTGTGGAAGAATTGACCTTGGGTAAGAGGAAGGGCAGCTCTTCCCTTGTAGCCAGAAGAAAAGAGGAAAATGGGCAAAAAAAAATGCCTACTGTCCAACCTTCAGTATGTTGGTTAGAAAGAATGGAAGATGTACCTCCTCTCTTCTCTGTACTTTGGAGGTATGGACACTGCAGAGGCGGGGGCGGGGCGGTGGGCAGAAAAATGATTGAAGACCCTGAAAATAGAGAAATGATGAATTGAGTAGAGAAATATGGTGTGTAATGGTCAAGGGGAGTAAAGAGTTTATATAACTTTATCTAGAAATTCCTCTCTTAAGAATAAACTCTAGAGAAATAGTAAATGCATACAAAACCTTATGAACAATTATGGTTTTATTTTGGTATTATGTAATATTGCAAAAAAATGGGAACAATCTAAATATTGAAGAAGAGGGGGTGACAATGAACTATAGTACATTTGAAGTATGGATCATTATAGATTCATTAAAATATGTAAGAATATTTAACAATATAAAGGAGTTTTTATTAAGTGAAATGAAATTTCAATGTTGAAAGTTCATAAGAATGTGCATATGTGTTTCTATGAAAATATAAGACTGGAATGTAATTTCTAAATTGTTAACAATTATATATTTTGGTGATGAGATATTGGGTGTTTATTTTTTTACATACTTTTTATATTTGAAGTTTTTACAATGTGCATACACTATAAAAGTCATAAAAATATACTTCACTTGATTTTTCTTTTAACTTTTGATTTGATGTAATTTCAGACTTGCAGAAAAAAATAGCAAGAATGGAAAAAATAATTTTCTTATATTGTGCACTCAGATACCCCAAAATGCTAACAGCTTGCTCCATTTCCTTCTTTTGTTTTAGTCCATATACAAGTGCATATTTTTGAATACATGACTTCCCTTAATACCTAAATATTTTTGTTTGGCTTTCTAAAATAGAAACTTTACTTAATGAGTAAAATTATCAAAAACCAAAATTAATATTGATACAATACTATTATCTTATATTGATAGATTATCAAAATTTAGCTAGTTGTTTAATTAACAATCTTTATAAAACAAAATTAAATTTTAATTTGTGTTGCATTTAGGTTCAGGTCTTTTTACTTTTCTTTAATCTAGAAGATTCTTCGAGATTTTCTTTATATTTAATTTTTGTTATTTTTTCAAAGTACAGGCAAGTTATTTTATAGAATGCCCCTAAGTATGAGGGAGTCTATTGTTTCTTTATGATAAAACCCAAATTAAAAATTTTTGCAAAAATGCTACAGAAGTGATACTCTGCCTTTTTCAGTGCATTGTGCCAGGAGGAACATGATGCTGGCTTAACAGTCTGGTTTGGGCGGTGTCTATCAGCTTCTTCACTCTAAAGTTCCTGTTTTCCATTTGTGATTAATAAATATTTTTTGTTGTTGTTGTTGTAATGCTGTTTGAGTGTTTTATTTTATTTTTTAACTACTTTATTGAAGTATAATTGCTTTACAATGGTGTGTTAGTTTCTGCTGTATAACAAAGTGAATCAGCTATACATATTATGGGGAGAGACTTTGAAGATATTCAAAATACTTGTTACTCCTCAAACTTTTACCTGTTAGAATAATCCACTGTTGGTTCTTGACTCAAACAATTATTACTATGATTGTGGCCCAATGAAGACTTCCTAATTCCATTATTCCATACATAAAATATGAAACCTTCCTTCTCTCAAGTTACAGAATAAGTCCCATCAGCACTTCCATGATCTCCACTTTTAGGAAAATCTTAGATTGTCAGGTTACTATTTGAAGAGTTACCATTTAAATGTAATATATTCCAAATGAGATGATACTTTTGTGAGGTGCATTTTGTTTTGTGTGCTCGATTTGGTTAATGTGAACCACCTTAAGGAAATGCTTATAGCCATATTGAGATTTCCCCCTTGTGTCCTTTATGTATCCTAGCAGCCACCTGTACTTCCTTCTTTCCTCACCATCTATCATCACAGTGACTTGTCACACTTGATTCACTAAGTCTGTGCTTTTCTCCACTGTGAAGTCTCTAAGGATAGACAACATCTTTCTCTTCATCTGTAGTGTCTAACTTGGTGCCTAGCTCATAATGGATGTTCAGGATATGTATATAGGAGGGACAGACAAATCGATGAATGACTCTAGTACAGCGAATAGTTCTGATTTATTTGCCAAGAACCTAAATGGAGCTGAGTGACACAAAAGGAGAGAGGGATAAAAGCCTATGATAAGGAACACCAAAAAGTAGATTATAAGAATCTGGATTGTCATCCACATTGAGTGGTTGCAGATGACATAGTATGACAGTGCACTAAAAGGAGCATAAAACTGTGAAAATATTCCCGTGCCATTTTTGCTACTTCCTAACTTTGTGGCTAAGCACTAGGTTTATATATCTAGATAATCTAATAGAGGGGATAATACACACCTCATCAGTTTATATACATTTCCAAGGTCAAACATGGGAAGAGGTGAAATATCATGACATATTGTACAAAGAAAAACCTTTCACTTTAAATTAATAATTTATTTCTAATGAATATTAGCCATTCATATAACTTACTAGATGCATTGTAATGTGCACACAAATTAAGACTTTAAAAAAATTTTTTGAACTATAGTTGATTTACAATGTTGTGTTAGTTTCAGGTATACAGCAAAGTGAATCAGTTATACATATACTTATATCCACTCTTTTTTAGATTCTTGTCCCATATAGGTCATTGCAGATTATTGAGTAGAGTTCCCTGTGCTATTCAGTAGGTCCTTAATAGTTATCTATTTTATATATAGTAGTGTGCATATGTCAATCCCAATCTTTCAATTTTTAAAAAGAGTAATATAGTAGTAGATTTCCTGATGTAATTATTATAGATGAAAAATGAGAATGTGCTTTGTGTCACCCTGAAAGGGTCTGAGACCTGGTTCAGAAAGGCAATGTCTTCCTCATTCATCTTATAAAATAGCAACAATCTAAGCAGTGCCTACTTTATGGGGGGGAGTGTGGGCACCCCTCGCTAATGTTCCATGGACAGGAATTCTAGTACCGAATTAAATCAAACACAAGACAACGCAAGTCAAGTAAATCCTTGGTATTTCATGTTTACCTATATCAGTTTCATTGAATCATGAACCATCTTCCAGGAATATGTGGAACTTAGATAAGAATTTATTCACGGTGATCAAACTTTAGGAGCTAAGGTAGCATATAAGTTCAGAGAAGTGGTGGTCATACCTGCAACAGGAATAAGATATTCCTATAAAAGAAGATTCTCTCATTTACGTGCATGACAGAAAGTCAAAGCCCAGAATAAATTTGGGCATTACTCTTAAAGTTCTGGTGAGACTGTGAACAAAATGATGACACTTTCACATATATTCATCTTCATGATTTTTTAACAGAGCTTCCTAACAGATATATCTGAAAACCTGTTGCCCCCAACCTAAAAAGGTACATGTTACTAATGCAATCACGATGAATACATATATGCATATAAAATATCCTGGGATAGAGTACCTACACTGTATTCACATACATTCTCACTTATCCTATACTAACACATAAGACTGGCTTTATAATTATTATATGCATTTTAGAAATTAGGAAAAAGGAGGGCTAGAAGGAAATATTTGGTTTTTTTCTCAAAGCTTCACAACTTGTTACAGCTAAGTAACAGAACTGAGATAAAAATGTCTTCTTACCTGACTCAAGTATAATTGTTATACAGAGGTGATATGCTGATATATGAATTCTTTTGTTTTTCTATTTTACCAAATGTATTAAATACTCTAATACTTTCAGTGTTGATTAAAAAATAACATGAGGTTATTTAGTTATCTCAAAGTCCCTCTATAAATCAATATATGTTTGGAATTCCAACTTACAATTGCATTCAGAATCAGAAGCACGCCTGCTTCAACAGATCAATGTTATGAAGGAATTTGATTTTAGAAATAGGTGACATTTAGAACTAAGATTGAGGAAAAAGATCGGTTACCAAAGTTGATGAAACATATTTTATAAAAATTGAAATGTGACTATGAAATAATGACTGTTTGTGTTTCTATTTCTCCATTTGGCGTACTACCTCTAAAATCCTGTTAAAAGGGATGATCACAAATATTTGAATGAATTTATTTTCCAAAAGTAACATTTTTTGAAAGAAAAAAATTTGTAGATGTGTAATTTCTCACTTTCTGTCCAGAGGGTTGAGTTTGAGGGAGGATTTATGCAATGAAAAGAGTTTGGATTTTTAGACAAAATGGCTTAGGCTCAAATCCTGACTCTTTCACCTTCTACAATGAGCTCCAGTTTTATCTGGAAAGTAGAGACAAATAATGTGTATCTATAAGCTCTGGTCGAACTTAGTGACAAGACATGTAGATCACTGAACACAGAGCCTCATCTAAAACACCATGCAAATATTTGTCATATTAAAAAAAATCTATTACAGTTTTTGAAGAAAAAGTATATTGTGCTGCTATGCTTGAAAGGTGACCCATCTACAGAAACAATGAATGATAGAAACTAGTGTTTAACCAAACTTGTAAGTAATATAATGTTGCATCTGGATAAACAATACAACTTTGGTCAATTCCCAAGACAAATGTGATTTGGATTTTTTAATTCTCTCTTTGGAAAATCTGTTAATATAGTGGACAAATGGTTAAAAACTGATCGAGCTGAATGTGCTGTAATTGCCTATATGAAATTCTAATGAGAATTCAAGAAGATTCACTTTTCATTAATAACAGACCCTCCTTAGGTGATAAAACACTGAATTATTCTTAGTTGTTTTCTCTTCCTATTGTCCAATCTAATGTGTTACTGTAGGGCTAAGGCTAAAGTTATGTCTTATGAGATTTTCTGATCATGACAATACTTCAGGCAAAAGAAAGTTAATAGAGAATCAGATAGCACCAACATTCTTGAGGATACAAAAAATATTGGAAAAAAAAATTGGATCAGAATATAGCACTATACATCTATTCTGCCTAATTTTAAATTCTGGGAGAAGTATACTATCTTTAATTTTAGTTTCAGTAGAAATGTACATAATACAGACATGAGATGTAACTGAGACATGAATACATTTCTTAATATTTTCATGCTATACTCAGAATAAAATCTGTTTTTTTCCCTAAATTTAATAAACAGTTCAGTTAAGTAAACATTTATTGGGAGTCTACTATATTTCAGGCATTCAGCTGTAAGTTGATAATAGAGAAATACAAAACCTTAATTTTCCATTGGGTATACAATCCAATAGATTGGTATTATGTGTTATAGAGTATAATAATAGAAATACTATATTCAAGGAGAGATGTTCTTAGATGACTTGAGAAGATTTGGACTAAAAATACAGATTAGAAATATTAGATCCGTAGGGCTAGTTCATAGCATGAAAACAGGGGGAGAATATCCAAGCGAAGTATGAGATGAGAAGACAGCCTAGGGCAAAACATGAAGGTAACCAATATTCAGGCATAGGTGAAGTTTATAGAACATATAAAGAAAAATGGAAAAGAAATGGTATTAACTGAGTAATCTGATTTAGAAGATTGTTAGCAGTGTAAGGAATTTTTAAAATCCACTCCATTTCCTTAATTTCACTCATAAAAGTACCCCAAATCTAAACAGTTATGTGATTTTTCAATGTTCAATCACTAGAAAGGATGGGAAAGATTAAAATTCAATATCTGTGAATTGCTAACCCAGTGCTGTTTTCACTTCATCATAAAACATCTCAGCTCCTTTATGTGCCATCAATATACAATATACTTAAGTAAAATAATTATTAAGGATCCAAGTATTTTCATTGCAGTTCAATAATTATTGTTTGCTCCAGCTTGGCAAAAATTATGTCAAATAATTCTCCCTAATCTTTACCCAGTCTTCAGATCCAACTATGTTTTTCACTTTTCCCCAACATAAAGGTCCCTCCCTACTTAGGCTGTCCTCACCCTTGTCTCCCTTTGTTTCCTTCCACATGAAACGTGTCTACCTTTGTTCATCTATCCAAAACCTGTCCATCCATCTCTATGTATGCCTCAGTTTTCTCCTGGTCTTACATCATAAGGCTTTTCCTGTCTAGACAGTAAATGTACATATATATGTGTTTCCTACCCAAATGTCATTGAGAACAACCAAAAAAAATAATAATAATCTCTGCCTCTTCACAGTGCATACTGAATGGGATTTTTTTTTTTTTTGCATATTTGGTAAACATGTCTTTTGGGGCTCTGGCTGATTTATTCTCAGCAATCTAATTCAACTTTATTTTCTTGACTGTCTGAATGCATAACCCTCTTTATATGCTTTGGCTCTCTTAGTATTAGGTATTTTTAAAGATTTACAATAATTTCACTTGAAATCATTCTTTTAGTTGCCTCATTCCCATTGACACAAGTGGTGTCAGGAACTCATTGAGTAAGATCATATTATCCTGCTTGGTCCTGCTTCCATGGACAGGCAAGGTTTCCTAAGATGTGTAAATTAGCAGGGATTTAGAAATACAGCATCTCAAATAAAACAGGATCTTGGAAAGTCCTTACTTTTGTACACTGAAGTAATGTTAAATACAGTATAATTTCTATTCATTTTCACAAGACTTAAGCACCATTACCAACACATTATCCACACTGTAGCCGTGGGAGGGGATATATGTGTTCATTTAACTGATTCACTTCGTTGTACAGCAGAAACTAGCACAACATTGTAAAGCAACTATACCCGAAGAAAGAAAGAAAGAAAGAAAGAAAGAAAGAAAGAAAGAAAGAAAGAAAGGGAGGAAGTAGGGAGGAAAGAAGGAAGGAAGGAAGGAAAGAAGAAAGAAACCTGGGACATTTAACCTGAAAAATAAAAGTACTATAGCCCTTAGGATCAGGTAGTTCAGGATTTTTCCACAACACTCATTTTGTATTTCCATCCTCACTTTGTCTCTAAAGATATCAAAGCAGTTAGGCCAACCTGTCAATATTTTCTTTAGTTTCAGGCTAAACTTGGTCAATAAGGAAGCAGCCTTGTAGACATAGCTTTGAATATGACTTCCAGGTTGGGTGACTGATATTGGTACCTATATAGTCTGTTGTACAGGAGGGCTTATGGCTCCTAAAAGTCTGTTTCATTAAAACAGATCTTTGTCCTTTTTGTGTTATATCCCCAGAGAACAGTGTAGTATCAGATAGTCAGTATGTCTTTCATGAATGCTTGTGGAATAGAGGTTTACTGAGTCAGATTTGTGGAAGCAGCTAGTTCTGTTCATAGAGTAATGTGTTTTTAGACTTTCTGACACACCTCAGCGACTTATATGTCACAATGGTTATAATCACGTTTTTCTCCAAATATCAAATCAAGGACCATAATGTCTACTTCCTTAACAGCACCACTAGAGATCCTAGTAGGAAAAAATAACAATAATAATAATATTGATTTCTAACATGTATTGTAACAAATTATTTTCTTCCTTCCTTCCTTCCTTTCTTCTTCTTTGTCTCTCTCATTTTTCATTAGATGCAAAAAAAACAGGTGTAAATGTTTTGCTTTTTGGTCTTAATTAGCTACATGACCTCATCTAATCTCCTCTAGAATGTTTCCTCTTTTCTAACATGGAGTGTATGTTATTTTCACTTATTAAAAAAAACATATTACTTAACTCACAAGGATTCTATGAGAATCAAAGGATTGAGTATATATGAAAATACTGAATATCTATTGGCTTAATAAGTGTTAATGAATCAAAATATGTGGTTGATAAATATTGGAACTAATACTATAAACAAATATTTATAATCATGACTTAAATTCTATATGTGTTTCAAGAAATTGAAACTCAGAAGAATAAATTAAAACATTTGATTAATGTGACTGCTTTGTCATTAAACATTTTTGGAGACAATTGTAGATTTACAGCAGTTGTGTGTAACACAATGAGTACAGGGCAACATAGAATGACAACATAGAGTTGCCCTGTACTCATTATACACTTTCCCATAATGGTTACATCTTGCAAAACTGTAATAGGATATCACAACCAGACTGTGAATATTGATACAATCAGGATGCAGAACAGTCTCATCACCACCAGGGTACCCAATATGGCCCCTTACAGTCACAACCCCGGCAACCACTAATTGGTTCTCCATAAGTTTGTCATTTCAAGAATGCCATATGAATGGAACCATATAATATGTAACCATTTAGGATTGGATTTTTTTCACTCTGCATAATGACCTGGAGATTCACGCAAGTTGTCTTGCCTATTGAAGATTCATTATTCTACTTCAGAGTAGCATTCCATGATATAGATATACCACTTTGTTTAATCATTCATGTTGAAAGACTTAGGGATTGTTTTTGGTTTGGTGGTATAATGAATAAATTATGACTCTCATGTGGTAGTTGTATGTTTAGATTATAAGAAATTGACAGAAGTGTTTTCTATAGTGGCTGTATCATTTTACATTTCCACCAGCAATATTTGAGTGATACCATTTTTCTGAACGCTCTAAGCATTCAGTGTTTTCACTATTTTCTTTTTGAATTTTTGTTGTGTGTAGTGCTATTTCATTATGGTTTTAATTTGCATTTCTCTAATGACTAATGAAGTTTAACATCTTTTCTCATACTTATTCCTCACTTGGATATACTCTTTGGAGAATTGTTTTCTCATGTCTTTTGCTCATTTTCTAATCAGACTGTTTGTTTGATTTTACTCTTGAGTTTTGTATCCTTTATCTATTCTAGATACCAGTCTTTTGTCAGATATGTGGCTTACAAATATTTTATCTCAGTTTTCAGCTTATAGTTTCATCATTTTAAGAGACACATATAGACAACAAAAGCTTTTTTCTTTAATTTGTGATAAAGTCTAATTTATCAGTTTATCCTTTTTTATGCATAGTGCTTTTGGTATTAAATTGAAGAGCTCTTTACCTAGCCCTAGATCATAAATACATTCTCCTTTGATTTTTCTAAAATTTTTATAGTATTAATTTTTATATTTAAGTCTGTGATCCACTTTGAGTTAAATTTTGTTTAATTTTGTTTCAGGTGTGAGAGTTAGATGAAGGTTCACTTTTCTCTGTATATGTGTTCAATTATTTCAGCACCACTTGTTGAAAATGCTATATTCCTTCTGTTGAATTCCTCTTTCATTTTTGCCAAAAATTAGTTGAGCATATATGTGTAGGTTTATTTCTTGGCTCTAAATTCCATTCCAGTGATCTATGTATCTGACCCTCCACTGATAGCAAACTCTCTTGAGCACTGTAGCTGTATAGCATTAATATTGGATAGAGTGGTTCCTCCCACTTATTCTTTTGATAATTTTAGCTATTCTAGGGCCTATACCTTTCCACATAAATTTTAGAATAAACTTGTCCATCTCATTACACTGAGACTCCCATTGGTGACTGCTGGCAGCTGAGAACTGTCCTTTGGGGCTCTGAAAAAGCCTCCTTGGACTGAGCTGCCTATGTTCTCCAGGTGGAGGAAGGAAATTCCCATTCTGTGGGAACACTTCCTGGGCTAGGAGCTCATTTTCATAGTATGAACCCTTCCTGTATGGAACAGAGATAACTTTATGAGATGCACTCTATGAGGCAGAATCCCCCTTCCCTGTGCCCCTAGCCCTGCATTTCTGTGTGGAGGAAGGGAGTCTCAAGATTAGCAGAGAAAAATGGGAAGGCTTTTTTGATGTGTCAATTAGTCTTGGCTACAGTCGTCAGTTATTTAATCATACACAAATCTAGGTGTTACTGTGAATGGATTTTGCAGATGTAGTTAAAGCCCCTAATCAGTTAATTTTTTCTGTGTGTGTGTGCGGTACGTGGACCTCTCACTGCTGTGGCCTCTCCCATTGTGGAGCACAGGCTCTGGACGTGCAGGCTCAGCTGCCATGGCTCACGGGCCCAGCCGCTCCACAGCATGTGGGATCCTCCCAGACCGGGGCAGGAACCCATGTCCCCTGCATCAGCAGGCGGACTCTCAACCACTGTGCCACCAGGGAAGACCCTAATCAGTTAATTTTAAGTGATGGCGATTAACCTGGTTGATCTGGTGGCTCTGACTGAATCTGTTGGAAGGTGTCAAAGCCTAGCTATGGTTTACCTGGAAGAAAGAAAATATTCTACTTGTGAATGTCAGTGTTTTCACATGTCCATGGGGTTCTAGTCCTGCTCATGATTTTTCTTCCTGACTTCTTGTGGAAAAGAGCTACAGCCTGTGCTTGTGTGTGTGAACTTGCCTATGGTCTTCCTTTCAAACTACTTGCTTTACTGGTTCTTCTCTGATTGAGCCCTAACTGATATAATCAATGACTCTAATTTAGTAGTTTAGGTCAAAATGAATCTTCACATAATCAAACATTAATCTAATGGCTTAAGAGGAAATCTATACCAATTAAATAAATAAAAAGCAATTGGTAAACAATGGATTTAATGACTACATTCTATCAATTTAACCTACAAAAGAGCACTGAATAATCAATCTGGCCACTTCAGTGTCTTAAGTGCAAATTTAGATCATTGAACCATCAATTTGATTGGTAATGTGACAGGCAGTCAGCCATTGGAACAGCTGAGCAAGTAAATCAAGCACAATTGTTACATTGATGAAGTCATTGTTATCCTGTGTCAGAGTCCAGTTTTCTTTTTGAATCTTAGTATCTACTCATTCAATAAGGGATTGGCCTCCCACTATGTGTCTGTTATTTAATAGATGCTTCCAAGGAAATAAAATTTAACAGGTTTCAGGCTTCATGGAGATTTCCTTCTAACAGTGCACAAATTTAAATGATTTCATTATTTAGATAAAAACATTGAGTATTTGTTCTGAGGCAAAAACGTCATGCTGAGTGCATAAGTATAATGAGAGAGGTAGAAATAAAATTGCATCATATTTACACACAGCTAATTACTATTTTTATCAGTGCACTAATTTACTGGAATATTCATTCAGTCATTCAACAAACTGTTGCCTCTCTCAGCATAATATTTGCATAGTCATGACACCTGGGGACTTGTGCAGTATAAAGTCAAAGAGAGGATTCTAGGTTTTCAAAAGCACAGGAGTTTCAATTAGCCACAAAATTTCTTGTGGAATCATGGAAACTTCATGGTTGCATCAAGCCTAACTAAAAAGATAAATAGACCAATGTAATTAAAAAACTGTTCTATATGGGAATTCCCTGGCAGTCCAGTGGTTAAGACTCAGTGCTTCTACTGCAGGGCCCCTGTTCAATCCCTGGTTAAGGAACTAAGATCACTCAAGCCCCATGGTGCTGAAAAAAAAATTCTCTCCAAACTGCCATGTTATGTAATATTTGACCATTTCCTCATGCTTCTAAACCTTCCTCCAAAACCCTCACCTCATGATGAAACTGTCAAGAGTATTATCAGAAGATACAGGGATATTGATATCTCCAGTGAAATCTTGGACCTCTGCCTAGTTGCAGAAATCTTATAATGTTATTTTCCATTGGGATCTCAGTTTACCCACCACTATCCACCCCTGAATAATAAAGAGCCTCCACATGACTCTGGGTCATACTTAATAACCACCATTAGACAAATACAAAAATTACTCAAATCTACATAACAACCAGTGGAAAACAGTGGGTACAAACAGCATGAGAACACACTGATTCGCCTTGGATGGCCCTGAGAGGGGAGAAAGCTATGACAGCAACTAATCTTAGAGAATATAAAAAATGTTTCTCAACAGAGACTAGGCTCCATATGTTGCCATATGCTTGGAGACCATATAGTTCCCCTAATTCTGAGTGAAGTAATATAAATTTTCATAGAACATCTTTTCAAGGGTAAATATTGATATATGTGAGTAATACATGGATTAGTGATACATTTCCTGTCCTCAAGAATCTCTTAGTATAATAGAACAAATACCAATCTAAATTAATTTCATAACTGCATAAGTGCTGCTGTAGGTATGTGTACAGTGACAGAACATAGTGTTCCTCTTGACTCTGATTGGAGAGACCCCCCCTCCCCCAGAAGCTGCACAGAGAAGGATCTGTTGGATCTGTGTTTTGGACAATGAGCAAGATTTTGTTGGGAAGATGGTTCAAGCAGAGGAAATGGCATAAAAAATTCACATGGGTGGGAAGCAGAAGGATATCATTGCATTTTATTTATTTACTTTTGTTTTAATTTTTATTGAAGTACAGTTGATTTACAATGTTTTGTTAGTTTCTGGTGTATAGCAAAATGAATCATTTATACATATACATATATCCACTCTTTCTTTAGATTATTTTCCACATAGGCCATAAGACAGTATTGAGTAGAGTTCCCTGTGCTATACAGTAGGTTCTTGTTAGTTATCTATTTTATATATAATGATTTGTATATGTCAGTCTCAAATCTCCCAATTAATCCCTCCTCCACTTATCCACTGCTAACCATGTTTGTTTTCTTCATCTGTGACTCTAGGTCTGTTTTGTAAATAAGTCCATTTGAACCTTTTTATTAGATTCCACATATAAGCGATATCATATGATATTTGTCTTTCTGTGTCTGACTTACTTTACTTAGTGTGTTAATCTCTACATCCACCCACGTTGCTGCAAATGGCATTATATTATTCTTTTTTATGGCTGAGTAATATTCCATTATATACATATATCACATCTTCTTTATCCATTCATCTCTTGATGGACATTTAAGATTGCTTCCATGTCTTGGCTATTGTAAATAGTGCTGTACTTTAAAAGTAAAAGAAACAGGGCCTCCCTGGTGGCGCAAGTGGTTAAGAGTCCGCCTGCCGATGCAGGGGATACGGGTTCGTGCCCCGGTCTGGGAGGATCCCATATGCCGTGGAGCGGCTGGGCCCGTGAGCCATGGCCGCTGGGCCTGCGCATCCGGAGCCTGTGCTCCGCAACAGGAGAGGCCACAACAGTGAGAGGCCCACATACCGCAAAAAGAAAAAAAAATAATAATAAAAAAATAAATAAATAAATAAAAGTAAAAGAAACAGCAATCAAAACTTGGAGTCTTCTGCCTTTAAAATTTAAATGAGCATTTTGAAGAGTCCCCACCCCTCCCTGAATTGAATTGGTTTGGTATACTAACCTAATTTCAACCATGGCACTTGGACAGATTTGATTATAAATTACTTAGTAACTAATCTTAATTATTTGTTAAGTAAAATTAACAATTTATGATGCTATTTATATACATACATCCGTCAGCCCAACACAACTGAATAATAGACCTAGGCAAAAATAGATATGTCTACATTTACTCTTTCTACCTGGAAAAAAACAAAAAAATGAAGTGCATGAAGTGTTGATTGGGTAGTAATTCTTACTATTACAAGGTATGAGTGTAAAATGGTAATGTCTCCAAATAGAATATTCATTTTTTAAAATTTTATTAAAGTATAGTTGATTTACAATGTCGTGGTACATTCTGCTACACAGCAAAGGGTACATAGATATATAGATTATTTTTCATAGTTTTTCCATTATGGTTTATTACAAGATATTGAATACAGTTCCCTGTGCTATACAATCGGACTTTGTTTTTTATCCATGCTATATATAATAGTTTGCATGAACATTCATTTGTTGATAAGTGGAGAGTGTTTGAGAAAGAATACTTCAAAAAATGCATAAGGGATTTGATGATATATAAGTAACAAGTAAAATTATAAAATATTATTTAATTAGAATAATAAAAATAATGACCCCATTTTCAATGAGACAGAGGTATTGATTTGAGATACTTTTTTCATCCTTGTGAGCGTATATGAGAGATATATGCTTATATATTTTTGATGCAAAGAATTGATTGATGAACTCCTGAAGATAGCAAAATTCTTATATATTGAGATAAATTTAAAAAAGAATAACTGCTAACTTCCATTTCAGGGAACCATCCTAAGGAAGTAATAAAAAATATGAGTGAAATGATCCATAATATTTTAACAATAGTTTTTAAAGGTGAAGATTTGATGTGACTTAAAGGTCTAACAATAGTGATTTAATTAACTAAATTGTTACACATAGAATAAACTACAATGGGTGTATCAAATCATATCACTACTGTTTTTAATGACCTTTTGACTTGCTATGAACCAGGAAATTGTTATAAGCGTATTATGTACATATTATGCATTTTATCATCCCAATAATCCTATAAAGAATGTATTATCCATGCTTGCATTATAAAATGAGAAAATCAAATTTAAATTAGTTAAAACCTTGTCCAAATTTACGCACAAAGTGGATAAGAAAAACTCAGCTCCAAACTCAAGATTTATATTCCCATGTCCTCTGATAATACAGAGAAAGCCATTTTGCTTCAATAAGTGGAGAAAACTGGTTATAAATCAAGGTATGTGTGATGATCACAATTCTTTATAAAATATACAAAGAGAAATATTGAAAGGAAGTAACCTTGTATGTTAATACATATTGTTTTTGGAGGGTAGGATTATGGATGATTTCTTCCTCCCTAACTTTTCTTTTTCAGCATTAAAAATGTGTTTATTTTGATCAGAAAACATTTGAATGGGTTTCTGTCAAAACTTGAAATTGCACAATATCTGTTAAACATCCCAAACAGATACTCTGGTTCATGCTGAACCGTTAGGGCTATAGCCCACATTTTCCACCCTGTTTATCTATCTTTCCAAGGTTTTGAACCATTCTTCCATACAGTTATCCCAAGATTCCTTTCTTTCTCTTACTGCCAATCACTACTGTAAAGACCCAGGTTCTGCCCCGGTCAAAGAAACACATTTCTGAGCATTTTCGGGCAGCCAAGTGTCCTTTTCCTCTTCAGAGAGTGAAAAGATTAATTTGCTTCCAGAGTTTTGGCTAGAAAGATCTCAAACCCTGCATTCCTCCTCCTCTTTTTCTATTATGACTGAAGCTTTTCAAGTTCATGGGATTAAATACAACTGGAGAAAAGTTGATAGTGCTACAGGACAGAAAATTTATTATGTTTTTAATTATGTGTGGAACAGGAAAGAATTACTCTGCTCTTGCTGTGTGTATATTTGTTTGCATCTCTTTCCTTTCTGCAACAAGGCCATCTGTGGAAAGTGATGAAAGTAGATGGAATGGATTTTACTTGAGAAAAGTACACAAGAAATAAATAATTTGGGCCATGGGAAGGATTTATTTCATTTGCCTTCAGAATCTAAAATGTTTTAAGAATATAAAGAATATACATGTATATATACACACACATACCTACATGTACACATATATGTATATAGACACACATATATGCATATGGTAGGATAATACACATGTACACATGCACACACCAGGGGTTCTAAACACACAGATTTTTTTTTTAATGAGCAGTGTACTATGTACTTGCACAATTATATTTGTGAGACTCACCGAGGAAAAGCTGAATGGAAGGCTTCCCTAAATCTAGAAGACAGCCATAAACTTGAATTCAATTTTCTTGCTGGAGGAGATACTACAGTACTAGCATGGTGAATGTGTACACCACAGAATCAATGATGCTAGCAGGGTAGATGGCTACATGGTGTTTCTAGAGAGAACCTGGACCTAGAACTGCAGCACCCAAATCAATAAAGGATTATCTTGACCTAGGTTACACTTTTACAAAATTATAAGGGACCATGTAGCCCTGTATCAGGGGTTTCTTAGCAGACACTAGTGGAAGAAAGACTAGTAAGCTTATCCTCAATATCATGCTCAGCCTGATAGAGATCTTCCTACAAACTCTGGGATTCATATTTTTTCAATAATCTGAGACATAGAAGACACCTTTGATTCTATGTAGTACAGTGTTTTTTAAACTTTAAATCAGACTGTTTCCTTGCCTTTATTCCAATAGTTTATTATTAGTCTATAGAAAAGCAACAGATTTCTGTATAATAATTGTGTATCTGCAACTTTACTGAATTTATTATTGGTTCTAATAGTTTTATGGTGGAGACATAAGGGTTTTCTTTATATAGTATAATGTCATCTGCAAATAGCAACAGTTTAATTTCTTCCCTTCCAATTTGGATGAATTTGATTTCTTTTTTCTCTGCTTGCTGTGGCTAGGACTTCCAACACTATGTTAAATAGAAGTGGCAAGAGTGGGCATTCTTGTCTTGTTCCTGGTTTTAGAGGAAAAGCTTTCAATTTTTCACCATTGAGGACAGTGTTAGCTGCGGATTTGTCATAAATGGACTTATGTCGAGATATGTTCCCTCTATAACAACTTTGATGAGAGTTTTTAACATCAGTAGATGTTAATTTTTGTCAAATGCTTTTCATTATCTGTTAATATGATCATGTGATTTTTATCCTTCATCTTGTGAATGTGGTGTATCACATTGATTTACAGATAAATCAAATCTATAAAATCTGGAATAAATCCCACTTGATCATGGAGTATGTTCCTGTTTACACATTGTTGACTTTAGCTTGCTAATATTCTGTTGAGGATTTATCCATCTATATTGATCAGGGATATTGGCCTGTAATTTTCTTTTTCTTGTGGTGTCTTTGTCTGGTTTTGTTATCAGGGCAATACTGGCCTTGTAGAGTGAGTTCATAAGCATTCCTTCATCTTAAATTTTTGAATAATTTGAGAAGGATAGGCATTAAATGTTTAAATATTTGGTAGAATTCACCTGTGAAGTCACATGGTCCTGGACATTAGTTTGTTGGGAGGTTTTTTTATTATTATTATTACTCATTCAATTTCATTACTAATAATTAATCTGTTCATATTATCTATTTCTTCCTGATTCAGTCTTGGGAAATTGTATGTTACTAAGAATTTATGTATTTCTTCTAGAGTGTCCATTTTATTGTTGTATAATTATTCATAGTGATCACTTATGATCATTTGTGTTTCTCTAGTGTAGGTTGTAACTTCTCTTTCATTTCCAATTCCATTTACTTGGGTCTCTCTTTTTCTTGATGGGTCTGGCTAAAGGATTATCCTTTTTTATTTTTTCTTTATCTTTTAAAATAACCAGCTCTTAGTTTCATTGATCTTTTCTACCTTTTTTTGTCTCTATTTTTTCTGCACTGATATTTATTATAGCTTTCCTTCTACTAAACTTGGGCATTAGTTGTTCTTCTTCTAGTCCCTTTAGATAAATGGTTGTTATTTATTTGAGACTTTTCTTGTTTCCTGAGGTAGGTTTGTATACTTACAAATTTCCCTCTTAGAACTGCTTTGCTTAGTCCCATAGATTTTGGATCTATGTGTTTCCATTTTTGTTTGTTTCCAGGAATTTTTAAAATTTCTTCTTTAATTTCATCAGTGACCCATTGGATGTTTAGTAGCATATTGTTTATGTTCCACATGTCTGTGTTTTTGCATTTTTTTTCTTGTAGTTGATTTTTAGTCTTATAATGTTGTGTTCAGAAAAGATGCTTGATATGATTTCAATCTTCTTAAATTTACTGAGTATTATTTCATGGCCTGGCATGTCATCTATTCTGGATAATGTCCCATGTGCACTTGAAAATAATGTGCATTCTGCTGCTTTTGGATGGAATGTTCTATAGAAAGATAGACAGATATATATATATATATAAAGTTCATCTGGTCTAATGTGTTATTTAAGTTCAGTATTCCTCCATTGATTTTCTATTTGGATGATCTATTGATGTAAGTGAGGTGTCAAAGTCCACTACTGTTATTGTCTTACTGTCAATTTCTTATTTTATGTTTTTTAATATTTGTTTTATATATTTAGTTTCCTATGTTTGGTGCATATATATTTACAACTGTTATATCATGTTGGATTGATTCATTGACCATTATGTAATGTCCTTTTTCTTCTCTAGTTATAGTCTTTAGTTTAAAGCCTATTTTGTCTGATATAAGTATTGCTATCTCATCTTTCTTTTCATTTCCATTTGCATGGAATACTTTTTTCACCTGCTCCCTTTTTGTCTCTGTGTGTATTTAGATGAGAAATGGGTTTCTTGTAGCAGCATATACATTGTTTTTTAATTTATTCAGCCACTTTATATCTTTGAATTGGAGCATTTAGTCCATTTACATTTAAAGTTATTGACAGATATGTATTTATTGCCATTTTGTTCATTGTTCTGAGGTTGTTTTTGTAAGTCTTTTGTGTTCTTATCTTCTTTGTTTGCCCCCTTCCGTTGTGATTGAACGACCATCTTTACTTTTATGTTTAGATTTTTTTCTCTTAGTTGTGTGAGGAACTATTACAAATTTTTGGTTTGTGGCCCCAGGCTGGTAGCAGTTTGCTGGTGGACAGGTGAGCCCCTGAACTAATAAGCTACAGTCAAACTCCAAATTGATACTTTCCAGAACTAGTGTCCCTGTGATAGAACAAGCTCCCCAAAATGGATGCTGCTAGTCTTCATGTCCCCAGGGGAGTCCCAGTTGCCTCCAGCCTCTCTGGGAGGCTCTCTAAGATCAGCAAGTGGGTCTGACTCAGGCTCCTTTCAAATCACTGCCCTTGTGTTGAGGCTCAAATTATGAGAAAGGTGGAGTGCACACTTTAAGAGTGGAGCCTTTCTTTGCTGCAGCCCTCTGGATCTCCTGTATGCAAGCCCCATTGACCTTCAAAGTCATACATTCTAGAGGCTCATCTTCCCAGTGTAGCAGCTCTGGGCTGAGGAGCCCAATGTGAGGCTGGGGAGTCTGATGTGGGGTTTGGACCCCTCACTCTTTGGGGAAGATGTATCAATTGTGTTTGTGGGTTGCCTCCCCAAGGTTGTGGATCATGACTGTAGTGTGTCTCTGCCCCTCCTACCTGTCTTGCTGTGGTTTCTTCTTTATATCTTAGGTGTGGAAAATCTTTTCTTCTAGTTTTGAGGTTGTTCTCATCTATAGCTATTCTGTAAAAATTTTCAAGATTCTTGTGCCCATGAAAGGAGGTCAGCTCAGGGGCTTCCTGCTCTGTCATCTTGGCCACACACTTGAATATAATTTAAACCATTGGTTTTGTCTAATTTCTTTTGGCACTGATCTGACAAGAAAGATGGGATGCCACCTTGTTACTGCTAGGTGTGTGTAAAATTCCAGGTCCTACATTCTGACTCTACTGACATATGAAGGACAGGGATGGATGTTCTGGCTTCCTAGTACCCTCCATTGATACAAGGAGGAATAAGTCATGACTCTCCACTTGGTCTCCTTCAACACCCCTCCAAGGGGAGAAGAAAAGATGTATTATTACTGCTGGCTGGGAGTGAAAGTCCAGGTTCCCAGAGAAGTTTCCACTGACACAAGAGATATGCATGTCTTTTTACATCCTAGTAAAGATGGAAACCTAAGTGTCCCATTCAGATTTTGCTGGCATGGGGAAGGGTTGCCAATGTTTTTCCTGGGTGTTTGGCTATAGTAGAGTGGTTAGTTTCTAAAAATTTTCTGTCTTACTAAGCTGTCCCTTTTCTTGTTCTCTGGCTAAGTAGAGAATGCTTTTGTTTTGGATGTTTTGTCTGCACCTATTGGTGTTGTCATGGTTTTTGACATCTCCAACACGGAGCTTCGGACATTTGAAACCAAAGGGAAACCCAAGAAACTCACTTTTATGTTATGCTTTAGGTTCCAAAGTCCCTGGCTAGTCTTCCTTCTTTTCTCCATCTTTCAGAATCTTTTTATATTTGTTTTATATGTAAAGTCCAGGGACTTTAGTTGTACTTAGTGGGAGGAATAGGGTGTGTACATCTGTTCCAGTCCCCCAGAGATTGAGTTACATGCAGGTTTTTTTTTTTTTTACAAGAAACATTTTATTTTTAAAATAATTTTAAAACTTGGAAACTCCTGGTTTCACAAAAGATAACATGGAGACCTGAAGTGAGTAACTTGCTGAAGACCTCTGAGCTAATTAGAATAACAGCCAAGATTGGAACCAGGTCACTCACTCACAATTTAAGTTACTTTCTACTACTTTTCTGTCATAATATATGGTGCCCATTGCTGTGTCCTTATAGTCTTCTTTTCAATATTCCCCTTAATCTACTGGAGTTTGAAGACTAGACGGTGTCTCAATGGACACTGAATGAGAATCTCAAGAACCACCTACCTTAACTAATGAGAGGTGTTTTCTTCCCATCTTTGAGAAGAGAACTGCTTATACATTACACCTGTCTCACTACTGAGGAATATGGAGTTCACAGAAATCTGAATAATATTTTAAGTCATATTTTCCCTTAAACTTCACCAATTTTGATCCATTCTTAGCTGTGATCATCCATTTCTTCTTGTTCAGATCACGGTGGTTGCCTTTTTCCTTTTGGTAGCTCCCCATACATTTTTTTATCCCTACCCTCCTCCAAAATTATCTATTTCTTTTTATTTCAACCATAGTCAGTTTTTCAAACTGCCATAATATTACTGACTTTTTATACTTCTTAAAATAAAGATAAAATACTTAACCTGGTAACAAAAAGAAAATTTAAAAAGGAACCTCAGTATATCCTCATACCTAGTTCAGCTTCATCTTGTCATACCCCCCATAGCTCTCTGTGTTTCAGCCTCATGGTTCTTTTTCTGGGCTCTTGTTCATGCTATACACTCTCATCCACTTAGGTATGAAGCCTTTGCACCTGCCATTCAATTATTGAAAATATATCTCAAGCCCTCACCCATCCACCCCTTTTCCTTAGAAATTTGCACACCTTTTAGATATCAGTTTAAATATCATCTTCTAAGAATATATAATATTCTTTAGATACACATTCCTTTCTGCCACAGAACCATATTCCTTCTTTTGTGGCACTTCATCTATGTTTCATTTTACATTTGTGGATGCAATTATTTGATTTATGTTCTCCTCAACTTTAGAGTCACCTCCACTGGAAGAGTCCAGGAATGTTTCAACTCCCACATTTAATTCCCAGAAACTAACTCAGGACTTATTATATAACAGATGTCCAGTGAATGTTGGTTAAATTAATGGAGGAAGGTGGAAAGGAAAAGAAAAAAAGAAGAAAAGAGAGGTGGAGTGGGGGAAGAGAGAAGATGAGAGAAAACAAAGGGAGTAGGAAGGATAACTATGTATGGACTTATTTTTCAATCCTTGTTCTGGCTCTTAGTTTCTCAAATCTCAGCATTCTCAAACCAAAGTTAATAAATTTGCCCTTATTGGGCTATTGTGGGAATTATGTAAATTATTATATCTAAAATACCTACAGCAGAGCCTGGAATATTGAGTCAATGCTCAGTCCATGTTAGGTCATATCTCTTCCTACCTAATATTAGCTAGTTAGCTAAAACATTTTCTCTTAGAATATTTTTAATTCAGTGTGGGTATTTGTTTAATTTGGAGACCTCATCCATCAAAAATGTTATTAAATTGTTATTACTTGATAATTTACTACAACTAAAACTGTCTTTCACACACATCAGGTAATACACTAACATAACTCAGGAATGAGTACTAAAATTTTCAGTGGTCCTAAAAGTCTTTAATTATGAAACAATGTACAATTTCATTTCTAGCTCACTTTGAAAAGTGGAGAAAGCATTACTCTCATTTTGTATGCATGACACTGAATCCCATGAAATACTCCATTGATTTCATAATCCTTGCCATTAGCAGTTAAGTGCTTATATTATTCTGCTCCCTGATAGTTAGAAAACTTGTTAAGACACTATTTTCTGTAGCTTTGCTCTGCCCCAAGAGTTGCTGTCCCTCACGTATGTCTGGGTTTTAGTGGACATATTCCTTATTTTTAACATTTTACTCTAAAGGATTTTCAAAGTGGATGCCTGGGCTCTGTAGATTGGCTTTTTCCAAGGATATAGCTGCATATACAGAGTCATCTTATTGAACCCAAATGGTGTTATGATAAAGTGGATATGCCCAAGGCTTTAAAGGCAGACTACCAGGGCTTGAATGCTATATGTATCTCTTACTAAAGGTATAATCTTAGAAATAATATTTTACCTCTCTGATCCTCAGTTTTCCTATTGCAATACCTATCCTCTAGTATTGTTTTGAGAATCAAATGAGAAATATCTAATGTCTACTATTTGCCTGAGATTTTTCTAAGTACCCTATAATTATTAGTTCACTTAATCTTTGCCCAAACCCTGTGAGAGTGAAACGATTATTGTTTCATTGTATGGATGGGACAATTGCATGCAGAAGTCACTTTCCCAAAGCCATACCACTAGAAAGTGGCCACACAGGACAGAAACCCAGGCAGTGGGCCTCTCAGAGTACTGACCACATGTACTTGCATGGCACAGAGTGGCCATGGAATCCTCACGTCCTTCTAGTCCTGCTGCTGGCTGGCATTGGTATGGAAGGTGGGCAGATAGTGCTTCTTGACACTGCACATCTCCCAGATTTGTTAGGAGCCAAGCCACAGGGGCATGTCATTGTTTTCTGGCTGTATTTTGTCTTGAAGGGCTGAGTATGCACTCGCTCATGCTACCACAATGCAACTTTCTCTGGATTAAGATGAATTAAGCAGGGAGAATCAGACAATGGTAAAGGGATCAACCTTTCAGATTCATATTCAAGATAGAATCATGGAGTCTAAGCTGGATGGTACCATGCAAATGGTTACTGGAGATTCTTTCAGTTTTGTTTGTTTGTTTTTAATTGGGGTATAGTTGCTTTACAATGTTGTGTTAGTTTCTGCTATACAATGAAGTGAATCAGCTATATGTATACATATATCTCTTCTTTTTTGGATTTCCTTCCCATTTAGGTCACCACGGAGCAATAAGTAGAGTTCATGGTGCTACACAGCAGGTTCTCATTAGGGTTTTTTTTGTTGTTGTTTGTTTGTTTTTTTTTGCCTTGCAACAATTCTGAATTGTTTTTCTGGAAGATTGCCTATCTCTACTTCATTTAGTTGTTTTTTCAGGGTTTTATCTTGTTCCTTCCTCTGGTATATAGCCCTCTGCTTTTTCATCTTGTCTATCTTTCTATGAATGTGGTTTTTGTTCCACAGGCTGCAGGGTTGTAGTTCTTCTTGCTTCTGCAGTCTGCCCTCTGGTGGATGAGGCTATCTAAGAGGCTTGTGCAAGTTTTCTGATGGGCGGGACTGGTGGTGGGTAGAGCTGGCTGTTGCTCTGGTGGGCAAAGCTCAGTAAAACTTTAATCCATTTATCTGCTGGTTGGTGGGGCTGGGTTCCCTCTCTGTTTGTTGTTTGGCCTGAGGTGACCCAACACTGGAGCCTACCCAGGCTCTTTGGTGGGGCTAATGGTGCAATCTGGGAGGGCTCATGCCAAGGAGTACTTCCCAGAACTTGTCCTGCCAGTGTCCTTGTCCTCACGGTAAGACACAGCCACTCCCTTGCCTCTGCAGGAGATCCTCCTACACTGGCAGGTAGGTCTGGTTCAGTCTCCTATGGGGTGACTGCTCCCTCCCCTGTGTACTGATGCACACACTACTTTGTGTGTGTCCTCCAAGAGTGGAGTCTCTGTTTCCCCAGTCCTGTTGAAGTCCTACAATCAAATCCCACTAGACTTCAAAGTCTGATTCTCTAGGAATTCCTCCTTCTTTTGCCAGACCCCCAGGTTCAGAAGCCTGACATGGGGCTCAGGACCTTCACTCCAGTGAGTGGACTTATGTGGTATAAGTGTTCTCCAGTTTGTGAGTTACCCACCCATCAGTTATGGGATTTGATTTTATTGTGATTGCGCCCTTCTTACTATCTCATTGTGGCTTTTGCTTTGTCTTTGGATGTGTGGTACCTTTTTGGGTGAGCTCCAGTGTCTTCTTGTCGATGATTGTTCAGCAGTTAGTTGTGATTCTGGTGTTCTCTCAAGAGGGGGTGAGAGCTGATATGCTTCTTATTAAAAAAAATTACATAAATACAAATAAAAGTGCACACAGAACTATCAAGTTCTATGATATTTTCTACTCACCTTCTATATATCCCTACTGTATTTTTAGTTTATCTGCTCAATATTGAAAATAAAATTTGTCAAAAAATATATTTTACAAAAACATAATCATGAATTAAATACTTTAAATAACTCAGCAACTATAAAACAACTTTACTTTTTTTTTCCAATTTAAGGGTATTTTTCTACCACTTCTTGGTAAAGATTATAAAATAGTTTATCTCTGTCTGATTGATAGCCTTATTAATTAGTTATACACTGGGATTTTGGTGTTGTAAGGAAAAAATCAGAAATAATTTTAAATAAAAATGTTTAGTTGTTGCAAAGGCAATTTACTGGTTTTGATGAGCTAAATCACTTGGGTTCAACACTGAAGAACATGTATTCATACTTACTAATTTCCTTAACAAACCAAGACAGATGATTCCAGTAAGAGCTTACTGTATAAATTGGCCTAATCCTCCTGATGAGAACAACTAAACCAAAAAAAAAGAAATGGTATAAGAAAATAAAACAAAATTAAAGTGAAATACCACTGGATGAGTTCCAGGGGGAAAAAAAAATCTTAGAACATAAGCTATCATTTGGGATCATATTAATTTTGGAGGCATCTGTCAAATCTGGAAAAGCCTACTGAGACTACAAGAATATTAAATGTTAAACAGAACATTTGAGAAACTCATGGGATGGAGACAAAAATTAGAATTCAGGAAATATCAAGAAAAGTGGATATGCCTTGACAAATCTTTACATTATAGTCAGCAGATAAGGCTAAATTGGACTAAAATATAAAACTGTCAGAAGAAATACAGTCGTATAACCTATACAAGAATTGTACCCAAGCTGCTCACACACTGTGCAGCCCCCTCACTCACACTGTCTTTAAAAACCCTTTGCCTGTGCTGAGATGTCAAGATGGTTTTTAAGGACACTAGTCCTCCACCTTCTTGTTTAGTTGTCTTTCTTGAATAAAGTTGCTTTCCTTGTCTCAGCACCTTGTCACTCAACTTACTGGCCTGTCAGGTCATGTGGTGAGTAACCCAACCTCAGTTCGGTAACAGATTTAGATAGAAAGATAAAAGGAAAACAACTTCTAGATAATAGCATATGCAAATGTACCAATGATTTTGGGAATGGCAAATATTTCTTAACTATACTGAAAAATGAAAAGTCCAATAAATTGGACTATGTTAAAGCTAACAATGCCTATTTATCAAAAGATATGATTTGGAGTGAAATGCCTCAGAGTAGGAGAAGATATTTTTAATACATACATTTGATGAAAGGTATTATGAGAATATATAAATTAAAATCCTTAATATATGGTTAGAAAAATCTGAAATAAACTTTTACACATCACAAAAAGGAAACCCCAAGGACCAAAGAACATACCAAAAATGTTCAACTTTAACCTTTAGGGAAGTACAAATTAAGCCAAAATGAGATGTAACTATACTGTCACCAGAGTGACAAAAGTTCAAAAGACTGACATTTCAAAGTGTTGATGTGACTATGGAAATGAAGTTTCCATACTCTGCTGTAGGAACATATATTAATACAATTTCTTTGTATAAGTGTTTGATAGTATCTACTAAAATTTTGTATACTCTATGATCCAGTAACTCTACTCTTAGATATACCTCTAATACAAAAAACAAATTGTGAAACAAAAACTATGAAAATGAATGAAAAATTAGTCAATCTGTACATTTGTAATTTGTATGTCTTTCTTTATTTATTGTATATTTTAATAAAATAAGTTTACTTGCAATAAATACATAATTAAATATATAATATTCCATGTCGAATATTGTACATTTTTATTAGAGAAAATATGGCAATAGATACAATGACTTTAATACATGCAAAATACATTTTTAAAAAAACCTCTCAGAAAACTAGGAAGAACACAATTTCCTTGAATCTGATACCATGTAACACAGCAAATGCTCTACTTCATGGCGAAATATTGTTACCATTTCCCTCTGACTTTGGAAAATACTCAAAAATGCTTGCTAACTCAGGGTTTATTTACTATTATACTGGAGGTTTTTCTACCCAGTGCAAACAACAAATAATAATAAAACTTTTAACATTTGAAGAGGACTAGATTTTGTATATAATGTAAGAACATAGGCATATGCTATTAAAATTAACAAGTGAATATAGAAAGATTACGTGGTTAAAAGTCAACTGCAAATCTATATTTCAGCAACATATGGAAGCTGAGATTTAGAAAATAAAAATATTTGTATTGATGCAAATAACATTAAATACTTAGGAATAAATCTAATAAAAAATGTCCAATATTCCACATGGACACTATCAGAGACTATTGCCAAGAGAAAAATTTAAAAACTTAAATATGTGATCTTTTCAAATAATGTTGCTGAGAAAATTACAAATCTGTATAAAAAGATACTCAATAGCAATAATAATAATAATAATAATAATAATAATAATAATAATAATAATACAATTTAAAAATGGGCAGAGAACCTGAATACATTTTTTCCAAAGAAGACATACAGGTGGCCAACAGGTACATGAAATGATGCTCAATATGACTAATCATCAGGGAAACCATATCACCTCACATCTGTTAGAATGACTATTATCAAAAAGATAAGAAATAACAAGTGTTGACAAGGAGGTGAAGAAAAGGGAATCATTGTGCACTGTTGGTGGGAATGTGAATTGTTGCAGCCACCATGGAAAACAATATGGAAGGTCCACAAAAATATTAAAAATAAAAATTGTATATTACCCAGCAATTCTACTTCTGTGTATTTATCTGAAGAATATAAAAACACTATGTTGACAAAATATTAGCCCACCACTTTCACTGTGGCATTATTTACAATAGCCAAGATATGGAAACAATGTAAGTGCCCATAGATGGGTGAATGGATATGTTATGGCTAGATAGAAATACTATTCAGCCATAAAAAGAATGAAATCTTATCATTTACAACAACATGGATAGACCTTGAAGGCTTATGTTAAGTGAAATAAGTCAGAAAGAGAAAGACAGACAAATATCATATGATCTCATTTATATGTGGAATCTAAAAGAAAAAAAAGAAAGCTCATAGAAACTGAGAACAAACTGGTGGGTGCCAGAGTCAGGGGGTAGATGGTGGGCAAAATGGGTGAAGGGGGTCAAAAGCTACAAACTTCTCTTATAAATAATTCATGGGAATGTAATGTACAGCATTGTGACTATAGTTAATAATACTCTTGCATATTTGAAAGTTGCCAAGAGAATAGCAACTTTGAAGACTTCTTCAAAGTCTTCATTACAAGGGAAAAATTGTAATTATGTATGGTGACAAATGTTAACTAGAATTATTATGGTGATTATTTCATATCAAATCATTACATTGTACATCTGATCTAACATAATGTTGTATGTCAGTTATAATTCAATTAAAAAAAAAGATGGGCGGGCCTCCCTGGTGGCGCAAGTGGTTGAGAGTCCGCCTGCCGATGCAGGGGATACGGGTTCGTGCCCCGGTCTGGGAGGATCCCATATGCCGCGGGGCGGCTGGGCCTGTGGGCCGTGGCTGCTGAGCCTGCGCGTCCGGAGCCTGCGCGTCCGGAGCCTGTGCTCCGCAACGGGGGAGGCCACAGCAGTGAGAGGCCCGCGTACCGCAAAAAAAAAAAAAAAAAAAAAAACAGGTGGGCATTGACAATCTACTTCAAGCCTTACACATAAATAAATTGCAAGGGGATTATAGATTTAATTGTGGAAAAAATAATAAATCGTCTACCTTATAACAGGATAATAGCTTCATATCTTTAGGTACAGGAAAGAATTTCTTTAATATGATATAAAGAGCATTGATCCTAAAGGGAATGAATTGATAAATTGTGCTACATTAGAATAAAGAACACTTAGTGAAGACATCATTAAGAAAGCGAAAAGGCAAGCCAATGTGTAGGAAAATGTATTTGCAACATATGTAAGTGACATAGAGTCCTATACAGGTTATATAAATAATTCCTCCAAAAACAAGAAGACTACCAATAGGAAAAGGCACAAATAATTTGAGCAGGTATTTCAAAAAGAAAATGGCCAAATGACCAATAAATCTATATAAGAATGTTTTATATCATTAAAAATCAAGGAAGCAAAAATTAATTCCACAATGAGATACATTAAAAACCCAGCAGAATGGCTAATGCTAATTATTATGTAATACCAACTTTGGTGAGAATGTAGAGCTGTAGGGACTTCCATTTACTGTTAATAGGAGTAGAAATAATGACCACAACCTTACGAACATATCTGCCAAAATCTACTAATACAGAACACACACACAATCCCTGTGACCCACCAGTTTTATTCTTAGGTGTATACCTAATCGGTATGTGCAAATGTGCACCAAAGTCTTCAACAAATATATAGCATAATTTAATAAAATAGCCCAAAACTAAAAACAACCCAAATGTCTATCAGCATTTCAAAGAATACATACATTTTGGTGTATTCCTATAATAGAAAGTGTAGAGGGATTAAAACAAACAAACTACGAATGTACTCTTTTTATAAAATTATATAATTAAAGGAGTGAGAAAGCAAGCCACATAGATAAATATTATAAATATTGGGTTGAGAGAAAGTAGGTACATACATACACATAAACACATCACAGATTAATATTGTAAAATTCCATATGTATTTAAAGTTCAAATTCATGACAAATAATATAATATCAGAATCCAGGCAGATGATTAACTTTGGTGAGATTTGAGGGGTTACTTGTTGGTAGAGATCAGGAGAATGGGTTTCTGTGGGGATGATGTTTTCTCTTTCTTGTCCTGGTTGATAGTTGTGAGAATATCTTCACTTTGAGATACTTATTGGATGATGCATGTATGATTTATTGAACTTTCTATATGCATGTTTCACTTTATTAGAAAAATGTTCAAAAATGTCCAGATATATTTGAGGAAAGAAATAGACTAACAAATAAGTTTGGAATATATCTCTACCTCTATGTTTGTCTATCTATCCATCTATTCAGATACAGATTCATATATTATAAATAAGCGTCCCAGTAAATTTGAAACAAATAGAAATAGATCAATTCACAGAATAATATAGCTTACTAAACATGATACAAAAAGAAATAGAAAATAAAAAATTATCTTATTTCTATTTAAAGAAATCTGTAATTAAAATCTTCCCTCAAAGAAAATCTCAGGCCCTTTTGTCTTTATGAGTGAATTTTATTGAATAATTAACAAAGAAATTATATCAATTTATGCAAATTTTCCAAAAGAATTACAAAAAGGGAACTCTCATGAGGGCAGCATATTTTTAATTCTAAGTTTTGACAAGAATATTACAAGAAAAAGAAATTCAAGGCAATATCACTCAAGAATGTAGACACAAAAATTTGAGCAAACAAAAGCCAGTGATATGTATAAATAATATATGACGAACAATTTGGTTTTATTCCAGAAATACATGGTTGATTTATATATGGAAAATACATGAAATCATTTCCATAAATGAAGTAAAACTATTTAATAATATATAACATCCTTTTTTTTTTTTTTTTTGGTACACGGGCCTCTCAATGTTGTGGCCTCTCCCATTGCGGAGCACAGGCTCCGGATGTGCAGGCTCAGCAGGCATGGTTCACGGGCCCAGCCGCTCTATGGCATGTGGGATCCTCCCAGACCGGGGCACAAACCCGTGCCCCCTGCACCGGCAGGCGGACTCTCAACCACTGTGCCACCAGGGAAGCCCCATCCATTGTATTTTAAAAACGTTTTCCAAGCTAAGAATAAAGAGAATGTCCTTAATCTACAAGAAACAAAAACAACACCCACCCCTCACAAAAAGTTGTCATGCTTAATGGTTAATGAGGAAATAAAGAAACATCCCCTGTGGGACTAGGAAAGCATAAGGATTCATAACATTGCCACTTGTCTTCATTATTGTACTGGAGCTACTAATGCAATAAGCCAAAGTAAAATAAAATGAAATAAAATATTTAAGATTTAAAAAGAAGAAATAAAAATGCTACTATTTTTGAATCAATTGATTCAATATGACAAAATTCAAAATAATAGGCAAATAATTATTAGAATTACTGAGTTTAACAATTTTGCTAGATAAAAGGCTAGTATACATAATTCAGGTTTTTTTAATCTATATCAGCAACCACTAGTTAGAATGTGAAATAAAAGTTACAAAAATATTAACAATCTTGGGACTAAATCTAATAGAGAAATAGTATGATACTTCCTCCCTTTAGAAAGCTGTAAAGTACTCAAACAAATTTTTAACACTTTATTTTTTAGACCAATTTTAGGTTCACAGCAAAATTGAATGGGAAGTACAGAGAATTCCACTATACCCACTGTCCCTACAGATACATAGCCTTCACCACCAACATCTCTCATCAGAGTGGTGCATTTGTCACACTTGATGACTACATTGGCATATCACCATCACTCAAATTATATAATTTACATTAGGGGTTACTCTATGGGTTTTGACAAATACATAATGACATATGTCTACCATGGCATCATACGGATTAGTTTCACCACCCTAAAAATGCTCTATGCCCCACAGATTCATCTCTCCTTGCCCCCTAATTCCTGGCAACCACTCATCATTCTACTGTCCCCTGAGTTTTACCTTTTCCAAAATATTATATAAGTTGAATCATATAGTATGTAGCCTTTTCAGATTGGCTTCTATCACTTAGTAATATGCATTTAAGGCTCCTCCATGTATTTTCGTGGTTTGATCACTCAGTCATTTTTAGTGCTGAACAAATATTCCATTGTCTGGACGTATCTCAGTTTATTCATCCATTCACCTGAAAGACATCTTGGTTGCTTCCAAGTTTTGACAATTATAAATGAAGATGGTATAAACATCCATGGACATAAGTTTTGTTTTGTTTTGTTTTGTTCTGTTTGTGTGGACATAAGTTTTTAATTCATTTGGGTAAATATCAAGGAGTGCAATTGCTGGAATACATGGTAAGAGTATGTTTAGTTTTAAATTTTTAAGAAACTGCCAAACTATACCAGTTTGCATTCCCACCAACAATGAATGAGAATTCCTGTTGCTCCTAATCTTTGCCAGCATTTGGTGTTGTTAGTGTTCCTGATTTTGGCTAATATGATAGGTGTGTAGTGTATTTCATTGTTGTTTTAATTTGTATTTCCCTGATGACATACAATGCAAAAATATTTTCATTTGCATATTTGCCATCTGTATATCTTCCTGATGAGGTGTCTGTTCAGGTCTTAAGCCCATTTTTAAATTAGGTTGTTTTTTCATTATTGATTTATAAGAGTTCTTTATGTATTTTAAATAACAGTCTTTAATCAGATACTTACTTTGTAAACATTTTCTTTCAGTCTGTGGTTTGCGTTCTCATTCTCTTCACCTTGTCTTCCCCAGAGTATAAGTTTTTAATAAAGTTCAAATTATAAGTTACTTATTTTATGTGTCATGCCTATGATGTTGTGTTAGAAAAGTCATTGCCATACCCAAGGTCACCTGGGTTTCTCTTCTATTATCTTCTACGAGTTTTACAGCTTTGGATTCACATTTATGTATATGGTGAATATTGAGTTAATTTTTGTGAAGAGTGTAATGTATGTGCCTAGGTTCTCTTTTTTTAATTTTTAAAATTTATTTATTTATTTATTTGCAAGTGAAAGTCCAGTAATTCTGGCAGCATTTGTTGAAGATACTACCTTTGTTTCATTGTATCACTTTTGCTCCTTTTTCAAATATTTTTGACTATATTTATGGGGTTTATTTCTGGGTTCTGTATTTTGTTCCACTGATCTATTTATCTATTCTTTTGCCAATACCATATCTTGATTACTATAACTTTATGATAAGTCTTGAAATCAAGTAGTGTGAGTTCTCTAACTTTGTTCTTCTCATTTAATATTGTTTGCTATTCTGTGTCTTGTGCTTTTTATATAAATTCTACGATCAGTTTGTTGATATGTACAAAATAAATTGCTGAGATTTTAATTGGGATTGCATTCAATCCATAGATTATATTGGAAATAAGTGACATCTTACAACATTGAGTCTTCCTGTACATGAACATGGAATATATTTCCATTTATTTAGTTATTCATTTAATTATTTTTTATTTATCAAAGTTTTGTAATTTTCCTCATATAGACCTTGTTCATATTTTGTTAGATTTATACCTAAGCATTTCATTTGGGGGAATGTTAATGTAAATGGTATTGTGTTTTAATTTCAAATGTCACTTGTCCATTATTGGTTTATTGGAAAAGGATTGACTTTTGTATATAGGCATACCTTGGAGATATTTTGGGTTCAGTTCCAGACCACATGATAAAGTAAATATAACAATAAAGTGAGTCACAGAAATTTTTTGTTTCCCAGTGACATAAAATTTATGTTTATACTATACTGTCCATTAATTGTCTGAGAAAGAATGTGCATACATTAATTTTTTAAATTATTGTTAAAAAATGCTAACCATCATCTGAACCTTTAGCAAGTCATAGTAGTATCATAAAGGACTCCTCATCATAGATCACCATTACAAATATAATATTTGAAAAAGTTAAAAATATTGTGAAAATTACCAAAATGTAACATAGAAACATGAAGTGAGCAGAAATCTTTGGAAAAATGGTGTCAATTGACTCGCTTGATGTAGAGTTGCCACAAACCTTCTATTTGTAAAAAATGCAATATTTGCCAAGTGCGATAGAGTGAAACACAATAAAATGAAGTATTCTTGTATTAACCTTGTATCCTGCAATTTTCTTATAATTTCTTATTAATTTCCAGACGTTTTATTCTTTGTTGATTACTTCAGATTTTCTACATAGACAATCACACCATTTGGAATGAAGACAACTTTTTTCTCTTTTCATTCATTTCATTTCATTTTATTTCCAGTTCTTGTTTAATTTCTTTGACATATGACTTTCAGGACAATATTACCAAGGAATGGTGAGAAGACTAAAATATTTTTGTTGACAGAAATTGATGAAGACCTGTATAAATGAAAGACAACATCGTTTGTCTCATATATTGCAAGATAAAATGTTGTAAAATATGAATTATTTCTAAAATTACTTAAGTCATAAAAAATACCCCAGTCCTTATTTTTGTGTGGACATGAGTGTGATTATTGAAAAACTAATTATAACATGTATATGTAAATGCAAACTTCCAGGCATCATCATGATAAGACATAAAGGAAAAGAAAAATAATTAAGATAGTGTAGTAGTGGGACAAAAATAGATTGAAATATATATATATATATATATATATATATATATATATATATATATATATATATATATATATATATGCAATGGATCAAAAAATGAGCTAGATATAAACATAAACATATACAGACACATTTAACTTATGACACTGATGGCACTATAAAAACAGTGAGGGAAGGACAAATTTTTCAATTTATGGAGCTGGGAAATTTCTGTATACATATGGAGAAATAAATCGATATCCAACCGTAACATTCAAAAACAAATTCCAGATGTGTTGAAGTTTAAAATATGAAAGTCAGAACAAACAATTCTTAGAAAATAAGTTAGAAGAATATATTCAAGAATTTAGTATAAGGAATGATTTTAAAATAAGACATAAACAATAAAAATTGAAAAAAAATTAAATTGAACCCCAAAAGTTAGAATTTCACATTATCCAGGGTTAAAAAGAATTCCATAGCATAGAAAAAATGTTTGAAGCACATACTTGAAAATGGCATATAGAGAGAATATATATTCTTGCAAAAACAGACAACCTAACCTAAAAATAGGCAAGAAACGTGAATAGTCATCTTACAAAAGATATTCTCTTAGCCATTTAACCTATGAGAAAGTGCTTATTTTGTTAACAGTCAGGAAAACATGAATGATCTACAATGAGATAACTCCATGAGAATTAGTAATATTAAAAAATACGGACAATAGAAAGTGTGAGTGAAGATAAAGAACAATAAGTAATTTATTGCTGGTGGAAATATAAGTGGATTTATCCACTTTGGAACACTATTTACTAAAAATCAACAATCATGTACTAATGATCCAGTACTTCTACTGCTAGGAAATATTCAATAAAAATGTAAGCCTAAAGATGGGAATAAAGAAGCAGACCTACTAAAGAATGGACTTGAGGATATGTGGAGGGGGAAGGGTAAACCAGGACAAAGTGAGAGAGTGGCATGGACATATATGCACTACCAAACGTAAAATAGATAGCTAGTAGGAATCAGCCGCATAGCACAGGGAGATCAGCTCAGTGTTTTGTGACCACCTAGAGGGGTGGGATAGGGAGGGTGGGAGGGAGGGAGATGCAAGAGGGAAGAGATATGGGGACATATGTATATGTATAACTGATTCACTTTGTTATAAAGCAGAAACTAACACACCACTGTAAAGCAATTATACTCCAATAAAGATGTTAAAAAAAAAGTAAGCCTAAGTATAACAAGTTGAATGTACAAGTATCTTCACAGTAGCATTGCTCATAATATAAAAGCTAGAAAAAAGTGTATCATGTTAGAATGGAAAAATAGTGGTATATTTATTTAATGAACTACAGTTTTTGTTTTTTTAAAGAATGACATTAAATTTTATAAAAAGTACCACTGAGGGAAAATTGATAGACACCAATGAATAAATATGGTAAAATTCTATTTAGATGCATTTCAAAAACAGGCACAACTACTCAGTTGTAGAAGCCAGGATGGATATTACCATTGGCAATGTGGGAAGGAACAGAACATCCTGGGGCAAAGGCGTCTTCTGTCCTTCTGGTATTATTCTATTTTGTGATCTCTATGGCAGTTTTGTTGTGCATCTACATTTTGTATACTTATCTGTATGTATTCTTCAATTAAAAAGACAAAAAGTGAATTAGTCTAATTGGACTAACTACTTTGGTGAAATTTTTCCTCTAGTTCAGTGATTACAATCTGGAAGTTTACTTTAAGAAATTAATTTTTAAATTACAATGAAACATGGGCCTCCCTGGTGGCGCAGTGGTTGAGAGTCCGCCTGCCGATGCAGGGGATATGGGTTCGTGCCCCGGTCTGGGAGGATCCCATATGCCGTAGAGCGGCTGGGCCCGTGAGCCATGGCCGCTGGGCCTGCGCGTCCGGAGCCTGTGCTCCGCAACGGGAGAGGCCACAACAGTGAGAGGCCCGCATACCGCAAAAAAAAAAAAAAAAAAAAAAAAAAAAAAAAATTACAATGAAACGTCAAGAAGGAAAGGGAAAATTAGGGGTATGGGATTAAGAGATGCAAACTACTATGTACAAAACTGATAAGCAACAAGAATATAATGTACAACACGGAATTATAGTCATTATCTTGTAATAACTTTTAATGGAGTATAACCTGTAAAAATACTGAATCACTATGCTCTACACTGAAATTAATATAATACTGTAAATCAGCTATACTTCAACCAAAATTACAATAAAAATGTAACTTTAATGTATAGAAATGTAAACGAAAATTTATATCTCTGTCTCAACTCTTACTTTTCTGAAATAAGGAAGAATGAGTTTAGACTGAAGAAACTTTAAGTTTCTTCTAGGTCTAAGTATCAAGGACTTATCATTTTTAAATATGTTTGTTCCAGATTCTCAGATCTCAAGGGATTGTTTCTTTCCTATTTATATTTTAAAAATAACTGCTTGGTGTTACTCTTCAAATTGAGGTCAAATTTATATATAGTGAAAGGATCTTCAGTGTATAACGATGAGTTTTGAAAAATTCATACAGCTTTATAACCATCACATCTACTAAAATAT